>NW_024497297.1:1723180-2014641 GCF_017590055.1 Onychostruthus taczanowskii
GCCCCCCCGAGCCCCTCCGAGCCCGCTGCAGCCCCTCCGAGCCCCTCCGCGCCCCTCCGAGACCCCCGAGCCCGCTGCAGCCCCTCCGAGCCCCTCCGCGCCCCGGGCTCCGTCCGGGCTCTAAGGATTCCGAGCCAGCGTGGAGAGCGGCGGCTCGAGGCCAGGAGAAGGGCATTTGTATTTGTATTTTATAGGCATTGTGTTTGTACAGGTGCTGCCAGCCCAGCGCCCTGCCCAGCGCGGGCGTGCTCCAGCTGGGCGCTTTCCTCCGACACAGCGTCTTTCTTAACTAAACTGCGCAGCAGTGACACGGCTGTGAACTTTCCGCAGGCTTCTGTACAATTCAGTAAGCCGAGCGGCGAGGATAATTCTCTGCATTCCTGGAGGGAGGTCCGGCTTTTCCGGGGAGCCAGGGAAGCGGTGGGAAAGCGCCGGGGGTGATGCCTGCGTACGGAGCAGAGCAGCCAAGATCCTTCTGCTGGAGGAGCAGCAGTGCGAGGCGCCTCGGGGGTGACTGGGGGCTGCTGGATGACAGCAGCAATTAAAAGTGGTAGTACTTCCAAACTGAAAAGTCTCTTGTACGCGGACAGTTCTGTTAAATTAATTAGAGGGACCACTGCTTTAAGCCTGTGCGCCTGAGCAGCTGCCGCTGATGCAAACTTACGGACACTCGCATAGGGAGGGGTTATGCCACAAGAACTACTGCTACCGAGTCCCAAAGAAAGACTCCTTCCCAAGCCAACAGACTTCAGCTGTACTGCAGGCTGGTGTGCATGTCCCTTTCCTGACAAGCCTCGTTTCCCAGCTTAATACCCTGATAGCAAATAAAGGGTTCTCTAATGGATCCTTCTCTTGCAGGTAGAGAAAGAGGAAAGAAGCCTGATATTAACTGTTCATCACTTTTTCTAAGTGGTCAATATCCCTTGTTCATTCAATATAAAACCACAGCATACAGTCTAAGACTGCTAGAGAAGAGCAGGTGAAATATACCCGAGTTACTCCCAGTCTTTTGCCAGAGCTGCAATTTCAGATTCCTTGAGCTGTGACCCATTAGTGACCCACAGACCTCTTCTGCTTCATTTGAGAAAATATTTGATTAACTTAAAAACCCACAGTAGCTTCTCATTTAGAAACAAACAAAAGCCTCTTCACATTTTCATTTTATAGTCATGTCTTAAGTGATAGATGCCTAGTAGTAATGACTTGTAGTAATGCAAAGAAAGAGAACAGCATATGAGCAGGGAGCAGGAGTCCCCTGTACACCCACCTAAGAATCCTTCCACTAACAATGACCAGAGACAACTGTGCACTTTAAGAGTCCTTTAAGGAAATTGTTTCAGCTTGATTTTGTTTTACTATTTTGATTTCTCTTTCATGGATTAGCTAGATTTTATGATGATTCTGAATTGGATTCGTTTGGACCTTTTTGGTAAAAAGAACAGAGCTGTTAATTAAACCCTGTCTTCTTCTATTGCCCCTGCTTCACTGCTTACCATGTATCCTCACAGGTAGATAAACACATGCACACATGTACCTGTGTGTGTGTATGTATACATGTATACACAGGAGATATATATATATACACACACACACACACACACACATATATATATATATATCTATATATCTATATATATATATAAAATGAGATCTCCTTTACTATAATCACTTTAAAATTAAATCAGTCCTGTTACAATGACAATGGTTTGCCCATTCCTCCCAGATTATCCTATCTGTTTACTGATTCCCAACTCCACATACAGCTTCTGTAGGAAAAAAAAATCATACTCTGATTATTCAGAACAGACCCGGGCTGTAGATTGATGCCTTTTTAGCTACCATGAGATTTAATCCACTAGTCTAATACAAAGGTTTATAACAGACAAGATTAAGTACCAGATGCTGAAACACATGTTTAACACAAAGTAGCATTAAAACAGAAAAATGATAATTGTAACAGAAACACCGTATTAGTTTAATGACATTAGGCTAGAGTAACTAGTAGCACATCTGAAGATAAAAATCAGCTCTTTTTTCAGTTTGGAAGTGCCTCTGTACACATTACCTGATTCACATGGCCCTTTATGTTTCATGCTGATGTTTCTTTTCGCAGCATAAGCCTTGTTGAACTGACAGATGTTTTCGTAGGTTTTCCCATCAGGTCCACAGATGCTTTCTTGAGATTTGCACACACACTGGGGTTCAGGGACTTCCCCAAACCTTGCTTCATCAGCATCCAACCTGCACTCGAGGTGATCCCCACACTGCCCGTAAAAATGATTGCCCTGGTCCAAGTCGCAGATCTGACCTTCCACATTCCCACATTCCGGACAGCAGCCACAGCGATCCAGCACAGCCCCAGCTGGACAGTCCTTGGGCTCAGAGCAGAGTGCCAAATCACATTTGCCACAACTATCTCCTTCCCTTAGCAGCCTCCACCAGCCTCGGTGGTACAAGGCAGGGAAACTCTGTGAAACCTGTACCAGTGCTACCAGCACTGCTGTAACCATACGGTGCTTCATCTCGAGAGTGTAACAAAAAGAAGAAAAGGTCCTTGGAGTAAAGCCAGGGAGAGGAAAAAAAAAGCAAACCAAAAAAAGAGCAAGCTAGTGAGAGAAAAACATCACAATCCTGATTTTGTTTTAGAATATAAGCTGTACTCCAAACACAGGCTTTAAGGAAAAATTAGTATCAGATTCCTAATCTGGAACTGATAATAAAAATGCATCAAGACCCAGCAGCTTTTCCCTAATGCAGTTTGGAATGTGAGTACTGCTTGCACAGAGACCAAACTGCCCCTTCTGACAGCTGAGTTGAAGCTCTCTGAAAAGCTGTTTGCTCCATGTCTCATTGAGCCAAATTTGCAAAGCCTTGCTCTACTGGAACATTACATTGCAGCTATTGTGGAAAGGGGAACAGGGAAAAGGAGGGTAAAATGAAAAAAGTCACTGCTATGAGTGGCCCTCCCCTACATCAGGCAAAATAGATGTCCACAAAAAGATGAATATGTGTACAAAGTAGCACCCAAAACCCCAGTGCCCTGGGGCTTAGCCAGTACTCTAGAGACTAGAGCTTGGTGCAATACCAAATGTGATCCATTCCTGATCACAGCTAGGGGCTCTGAATTAACACTTTATTTACAGGCTCTGTACAAGCAAGAGGCAATCCAAGTCAGCACTGACTTTAAACTCTCAGGTTTAAGATCAAAGATGCCTGTAATCATTAAAAAACAAACCCATTGTTTGTCTCTCCATATATTTTCTGTTCAGTGTTTATGGGTGTCTGTGCTTTGCAACACAAAATAATGTAGTCCATGTTTGGTTCTAAGAACAATGTGCAAAGGTTTAGAGCACAGGCAAACGTGAGCAAATTGCTATCGCTTCAGAAGGAGATTCTGCTAAGTGTTAGATGCTGTGCTCATCTTTTCAAAGCACTTCTTTGCCTTAGTTTCTTAAGATGTACTTACATTGCAGGTTATGAAGGAAAATGAAAGAGGTAGCTTGGATTTCTTTCTGTGCTTTTCTGTGTGTATATGGCTGCCAGTTCAGGAAGATGGCTTTGCAGGGTCATTTCTCACCACATGTTGCACCCCAAAGATGGAGTTCTTTCTCCATCTCAGGATTTAGACATGCTCCCTGTCTCCTGGCAGAAATCTCCCTTCCTTTACCCTGCTGCTGAGATTTTGTAGCCCACAGGCTGCTGTTACCATTGTTCAAACTACATGCAGCTCACCAGCAATTCATTTTCCTGGCTGTGGGGGTGGAAGTGAAGCATCATGGACCTGCAGCCCAATGCCATGGGTCAAGGATCACCACTACCTACAAAGGAAATGTCTCTGGGTGCTAGCTTAAAACAACCCTACGAGCATCACAGTTTGAAGACAAACACATAAAACTAGGACAATGTTAACAAGCTGCAATAAAAGAGAAGTCATGCTTCTGGCCTACTTTTCTTAAAATCTTCCACAAGCAGCATTTCCTCCTCTTTTTTTTGTTCATAGTGTGTAACTCCTTGCATGAGCTCAGTGAAGGATGCATTTTGTTGTACCAGCCTTGCATCCTCTGGCTGCATTCACAAAGGCAAATCTTTTGAGGTCATATATTTACTTTTCATCTCAAACATTTCCATGGTTTTTCCTAAATTCAGCTCCCGTACCTTCTGCACCATTTGAGATTACCTCTTCATTTGAGTTAAGTAGCAGGCTGCTTCGAAATCACTTCCTTCTCCTAAAAAGCACAAAATGCAATCTCCCCCAGCCTACACTGATAACACTTCTCAAAGCCAGCCTAGAGACAGTTGCAGGGCACTCAGTTTTTTCCTCTGATCACTGGGATAAATAATATTCTATATGTGCAAGTCGTTGCTTTGAACTCTGAATCAGACTGTAAACAAGTAAATTATGTGTGTAATTGATGCTTTTAACATTGAGAGTCAGAAAAAAAAAGTAACATCAGTTTAATAGGAAATTGATTATTTTGTCCTGTTTGATGCATTTTATTTCACATTTCTTTATCAAGTCCTAATTGGACATTTAGTTTTGCATTATAGGATCTAGTCATCACAGGCTATTTTATTATCTGTCTGTACAGCTTAGGGGATGAGAACCTATAGGACAAGGATTTGCTAAGGCTCATATGAAATAAAGGAATGTTTATAGGGGTGAAGCCATGTGAGCAAAGTGGAGCCAGAGCAGGAAGGAGCTGCAGGCCAGCAACACCCCTGGTAAGGGGGAGGTTTGTCTGGTATTTCTCAGGAAACTTGGGATCTTAGTGCTGAAAAACGGTAAGTGTATTATAAGGAAGTACCTTCTGTGAGCTGGCACAGAGGAAACCCATCATAGATATCCTAGAAAGCATTTTTGGCATTTACCTGACTCATGTAATCTGAATTCTTGGTGGGTTCAGCCTCTAAATTAAGAACTGGAAGTGCCTGCAGTCTCGTTTAAACAACTGCCACCTGGCAGATGATCTGCAGCTGAGGGTTACTTGGTCACAGATTCCTGAGATCATCTGGAACAAATTGAGGTTAAATCACTGTGGTATGACATGGAGAAATGGCCTGGTAAATCTCTGAATGTCTTTCATTATCAAGTCAGCTGTGACAAACTGAAGAGAACTCCCCACACTGGATGGACGTGTGGCAGTCAGAGCAGAGCAGGGGGGGAGAGAGAGCAGGATGCACAGCTGGGTTTGAAGAGGCACATTAAAGGCATAGTCCCATCTGCTCATCTGCTTCTGGAATAAAATATCCATTATTTCAGGATGTCTCTAATCCTTGAAGCTTGCTCTGGTAGGGAAAAAGTGTTGATTTTCAGGACAAACCTTGAATAAACCCTAAGTATATCCCAGAAGGAAACACAAGCAGCAGTGGATGAATGTCACCACCGGAGCTGCAGGACAAGCAGCACCGTGCCCTGTGCTTTCAGCCAGCAGCCCCCAGGTGCTGCCTGCAGGGCACGGGCACGGGAGCTCACAGCCCCAGAGAGGGCAGGAGGCTGCAGTGATGGGGAGCTGGCTGCCATCAGCTGGAAGTGACACCTTGGAGAATCATGTCCTGAACAGGGAGGTGGAGCAGCATTCACATGCCCTGGTCTCAGCAGGAAGGGCTGTGTGGGCTGTGCAGCAATTTCCCCGGCTTTTCCCCAGTATTTCCATAAGGCATGATCAGTGCAAGGAGTTCTGCCGCTTTCCTGTGGAAACACAGGTTGGATGATGGGCAGGGAGGGGACACAGCAAAGCAGCCCAGGGCTGTATTACACTCAATTTCTGATTTGTATCACGTTGTTCTGCTTTGTATCATAATAGGTAAGGTATGTGGCTGATGCAGGTTGAAATTCTGTTGTTGGTGACTTTTGAGGTACTGCTCCTTCAGACAAAATATGGGTTGGCTCTTTGTCTGTTTTTATTTGTGTCAACATGAGTTTTAAGTAAGTGAAGGTTTATCAATTCAGCTCCAGCCAGACTTGCAGACCTGGTTCCTGCATAGGCACAGGAGTCCTGTAAGGAATAACAGCAAAATACAAAAATCTTCCATGTGTTCTTTCTACCTTCTCTGTCCTGCAATGGTTCCTCTCCTTAAATATCTGGAGTCGAGTTTACAAACTAGAGTGCTCTGTCTCTTAGGCTGTACTAATTACCTGTACTTGAGGTTCCTTAAGAAATCTCGGCTGACTCAGTGTGTTTCTATCCAAGGTATTTTATACCTGTATGATGTGCCCAAAAGAAGCATTAAAGAATGTTCAGCCTGTTATACCGGCTCATAGCAGGCTACAGGTGGCTGTGCCCAGTGGGTATGTGTATTACCTGCTACGCATCCATCTCCTAGGAAAACTTCTCCCCAGTTTGTGTCCAGAACTGAGCTTCAGTCAAGGTGCTTAGCTCACCTGAGAGCAGTATTTAATTTTGTTGAAGTAAGTGGCAAATGGGAATGACTGATGCCATGTGCTGGTTCCTCCCAGAAGTGCTGACTGGTGCAGTCCTGGGATCTCCAGACGGGGCCTTTTCTGGGGCCAGTCCAATGTGCTGACACTGCTTTCATCTCATCATTAGTGCTGTAAGCACATTAACTATAAGTTAATCCTACTGTAACATGATTATTAAATCCATTAATCAAAGGCAGGAGATCCATAATTAACTTATTCTCCAGCATCAAGTAAATGATTCTGCTATGAGCTTTAAGAAAGCAATTGTTCCCTAATATGCAGTGGAGCTACTAGACTATAATTGTATAATTAAATTATAATTTTAAAAATAAATTTTGCATATTTCAAGAAGATTTAAATTATTTTCTTTGTAGGTTAAAATGTAGGTTTATTTTTTAAGGTTTCACATATCATTAAAAAAAAAAAGTCTGTCCCCTACCTGTAAGCTGATGTTTCCATGAAAGTCTTTGACCAGACTTTTGGTGACTCACCTTGCACGTGTCTCCAACAGTGGCTCACCGTAGATGTCTCCTGTTATGTATTTCAGCATATTTACTGTTGGTCACTGCAGACAAATTTTAACTTGAAAAGACAAAAGAAGTGGCTGATAGCACTGTGCTGGTACCAAATGCTGGGTTTGTTTCAATACAGGCTTACTGACACACCTTCCTACAAGTTATTTCTTTCCAAGGGGCCAGATATATCAAGGTTCTTTTCAAGCCTGTTCAGTTTCTCTTTAAGTAGACTAAATTTCTGAAAGCTCTGCAGTCTTATCCAGAAACACCTGAGCCTCCCATCCCAGAACAAAAAGGTGGTGCACAAACATCACCAGCTGTTAACCAAGCATTTCCCTGAAGTACTTCTCTTGAGAGGTGAGAGTTGCAGCAGGAGACTTTCACAGAAAATGCCAGAAGGACATTTCACCCATATGCCCTGCCCACATTTACAGTCTGGCAAAGCCAGCCTGCTCCTCTTAAGCCTTTTTCTGTACACTTCCATCATGTATTGCTGTATAGAGCAAAAGCCATCATCGCTCCTCTTCCTGTTGAGAGGAAGCCACGAACTTTTGTCCACCTTCTGTCTTTGTTTTGGCAATGCCTTTCTGTTATGTGGGGTTATGGGTTGGAGACAGACACATGACACACACTGATCCATCATCAGCAAGCAGCAACGAGTTTATTATGGCTGCCCTTTTTAATCAGGCTTTGAATCTTCCAGGCCCAGATAGCTGACTGGATGAGACCTCTCTCTGCCCAGCTCTCTGGCCAGTGGGGTATCTGTGTTTAAGTTTGAACAGGGTTGGCTGAGGTCTCTGTTACCTCTGTTCTAGAATGAGCTCGGTCAGCTGAATTGGATTTGTTATGGCCAGATTTATCTTGTTCAGTTACAGACTAGCTGTACTGCAACATTTTTCCATTAGCCCTCTATTTTGCACAAACCACAGTACTTTCAAGTGTCTTGTTTTACTGCAGTTTCACACAGAGTGAAGCAATTTTTGTGTCAAAGGCAGTTGCTGTGTACATCACTGGTGACATGGAAGTGCTACCATATACAGCAGGGCTCCAAAGACACCAGGGCTTGGGGAAAACATCAGACCTTGGCCCACAAACCTGGAGAATAAAACAGCAACATAAGAAAGAGTATTGCACATGCTGCCAGCTACAAGCAGCAGGACAGAAATGGGGCAGTGGGCTGGGGGGCCTGCAGGCAGTGGGCAGCAAAGGGTGGCAAATACAGGTAGGGCTCTGGGTGGCACCCACTTACCTCTGCCACCAGGGTGTGGCTGGCATGAAAGTGTCAAGCAACATCCATGTGTGCTCCTTGCTATTCTCAGCCCCTTCTGGGTTCAACATGCAGCAGGATGTTGGAAAACTGGCCTGGCTCCTGCTGCAGACCTGCAACAAATATGCTCTAAGCATTTGGAGAGGAGCTGGAAGAAAACAAAACAGAAAACCCTGAAGCCACACGGTTCTGACTTCAGCAATGTTTCAGGGTGCTTTTAGAAGACAGTCTGAGCAGCAGTGTCATCCCTGGCTGCTGTGGGTGCCCATCCCTCTCTCCCATGCAGAACCAGAGATAGGAAGAACATGAGGAGGCTGAAGCTCAAAGCTGATACTGGTGCTGCTAACAGCAAAGTTCTTCAGAGTGGCAAGCACAGTGTTTCTGGAAAAGTCTAATGGAAAGGGAGATCTCCAGAACTTGCAGACAATGAATATAGAGTAATTTTTCTTGCCAACCTTAATGTTGATGGATAGGACAGTTTGCCTTGTCCAGTTTATATAAGAGCAGCTGATATAAAATTACTTCATAGCTGGATATTTATGAGAAGTTTCATTTCAAATAATGTAGTTTTTGCCTCTGGTGGTGCTGTGGTTTAGCCCTATTATTACTGGGAACTAAATCTTTAGGATATTCCAGCTATAACTGTAGGGCCTGTCTGTCTACAGAACAAAGTTAATATTTTCCAAAGCAATGGAAACTTTATAATGGAAAGTCACATTAACAAAAACTCCCTGTCCCTAAAACTGCCAGGAAATCAGGCACAGAGAGAAAATTTGGGGCATGCTCCTTCAGATGCTCCTGCTTTCTCTCACAGCAATACTGAGTCTTCTCCATGACAGTGAATGCAGAGATATTCTATCTTGCTCTTCCTCTGGGAAAGCAACCAGAAACCAAGCTGTGATATAAGCAACATTCTATCACCTTGTCTCTGCTGCACATAGATCTTGCATAAACTACTCCTGTCTCTTGAGGGAAATAGGATTCATCCCTGGTGCCAGAACGGAGCCACATCAAAGCAGAAAAGTCATAAAAAAACCTGTGGCTAATGAAAGCAAGCCCTGAGGGCAGCCAACTGCTGAAATCTGGGAATTGTTCAGGTTGGAGAAGGCCTTTCTGGGAAAGGGTCTGTAACATAAGTCATATGAGGAGCAGCTGAGGGAGCTGGAAAGGGGCTCAGCCTGGAGAAAAGGAGGCTCAGGGGGGACCTTGTGGCTCTGCACAGCTCCTGACAGGAGAGGACAGCCAGGGGGTCGGGCTGTGCTCCAGGGAACAGGGACAGGAGGAGAGGGAACGGCCTCAGGCTGGGCCAGGGCAGGCTCAGGGTGGATATTTTTGAAAATTTCTTCACTGGAAAGGTGGTGGCACTGGAACAGACTGCCCAGGGCAGTGGTGGAGTGCTCATCCCTGGAGGGATTTAAAGGCCATGTGGATGTGGCACATGGTAACAGGGTTTAGTGGTGGCCTTGGCAGGGCTGGGGGAACAGCTGGACTCGATCATCTTGGAGGACTTTGTACAAAGAAATTCCTTTTGTTAACATTAATATTTGGTGGCTAGTGTAAAACATATAAGGGCATTTTAGTTGGGTTTTAAAGAAAGAAACCAATACAGAGAAGAGATAATGATTTTTTTTTAGTAGAGAAACTCTCTGAGGGCTTGTGTTCATATCACAAACATTCACTTTATTGCATTTTACGGAATGGACTTCAAATGCCAGTATATACAAGCCAACACTTCATTATTGGAGTTTGTGTTTATCCACTTGCCATTGTCAGCCTGTTCCCCTCTGTCTTCTTGTGCTGCTCTTTGTGAAAGTGATGATTTATGAATATGTGGGTTAGATCCCTCAAAGTACAGTGTGGTGAAATGGTTCAATAAAAAGTTATTAAAGTAAAAAATCTATAGTTTCACGTGCTCTGTTCACCTTCTCTAGGAACCCCCAAGAAGAGATCCTTAAGCTAAGCAAACACTGCATGCTGAGACTGTAACATAAGCTACAAACTGAGGCCTCACCCAGCCAGAACTCTGCTGGATGGAGCCACTGCAGGCAATTCCAATTCTGCCCACGTAACTGCAGGACTGCCCCCTCTCAGTGATGAAAGCAGCACAGACCAAAAAGGGTGCCGCCTGGGGCACCCATAAAACATTCATTTTACAATCAGCAAATAAAGACTTCCAGTATTCTTAAGCTAAACAGTACCAAATAGCATTTGGTTCTTCAATGTAACTGTGTGGCCACATTTCATTTATCTTTAAAAGAAAATTTTGGCTTTTGCTGATTGCAGGATAAACAAAGCTAACTTCGGGCAGTTTCCAGAGCCCACTTAGAATATTATTTTTCTCAAAAAAGTAACAATGTTTCAGCCTAAAAGTGAAAGTGTGAGAGTGAAAGGGTGATTTAGACTAGCCTACCCCAACCCATGCACGTTTTTCACCCAGCAGCACAGCTGCACAGCCACGTAAAGGAGGGGATGACAAATGGCCACTTGTGCCTATGGCTGGCAAGGAGTGAGAGCTGCTTGTAGCAGTGAAGGCCGAAGGAAACATTCTCCAGGACAAAAAATAATTTGTGCGGAAGACATGGAAAGCGGTAGAATCTGTTCACATGCAGTACAGCAGGAAGAGTATAAGAGATGGGTTACAAAATTATTTTGCTGCCTCTATTTCGTGTTCCTAAATCTCTGAAAAAATGCAGCTCGACAAACAACAACCCTCCATCTGCCTTGGGGATGGAGAACTTCAGCAAGTGAGAGTTATCTCAGTGAGTTACAGACTAAAATCAGTGAGGCACCACTGTGCAGTACTGAATCACCATCCTGGCATTGCACCATCCAGGACAAAGCAGCACCATGCACAGGAGCATCCCACTGCCCTGCACTGAGCTCCTGCTGCTGCCTCAGGGCTCTCACTGCAACAGAGCAGCTATTGAAGCAGCAATCACAGTCCCTCTGTTCTCTCTGGCAAACAAAGAATAACAGTCATGATCTTATACATCCTCTGGGACATCTCAGCTTGAAGGTTCCAACTTGCTCCAAGCTACCAAAATAATTCTGCCACCTGTAGTGCTCTGTAGCTGCCAGTGCAGTCCTGCACACCCACCTCCAGCCAGGTGAGGTGTGGAATGAAATGCAGCTATGAGCAGAAGAGCCCAGCACAGTCACTCAGTTGAACAGCTGCTGTCAGAGTCAGTGCTGCTGATGCATGCACACCTCACACACTTCTGCTGGGTACCTCATGAAACACAAGGAAGCTTTTTGTCCACATTGAATTCACTGAGGTTATGTATCACAATTCCTCTCCTGCTGAAGTAGGAGAATGAAGCAACTAATTTATACTAAAAATATAGATAATAAGCCCAATAAAACACATTGACCACCATGAAAAACAAAGGGAAAAGCAATTTGGAGTAGTGGTCCACATTGCCAGGGTTCTGAATTGTGAAATAACCAATGATCCTGTGCATTTTGTTCCTCAAGACACATTTGATTTTCTCATGACTTTTCATGCTCAAGTCACTGCAGTTAACATTATCGCTGGAAATCTCAATGCTTGTGAAGCTGATTTTCTGTTCATAGCTGGTGATGGAATTTTTGAGGATGTTGGTGATGTTAACTTCTTCTATTTCTTCAGTCAGTTCATTTGCAGGCCCCTAGGAAACAAGAGTGCACAGTTTTAAGGTCTGTCTTCTGCTGCAGAGGAAGAAGACCATAAGGATAAAGACATAAGAGTACAGCTTCACATGTGGTCATCCCAATACTCAGACACACCTTTCAGCTGCTGCCTACGCCTAAGAGGGCCTGAGGTCCAAGAGATGCCTGTTTCCACCACTGTATTTCTAGAGATATTTTTAGATCCTTGAGTAAGTTTTACTCTGGGTAATCCAATATCCATCTCCTACAGGATATCCATCTCTTCCTGTCTACACAGCATGGCTGGGAACTCAGTATTGGGGTGGGAACCCTCCTTTTCCCCTGACAGGATTTGGGCCCTTCATGAAACTGGACTACAGTCATACATGATTATTTATTATTTCTCACACTAAAGCAGAGCTCTTGAACATCTCACTCTCACAATCCCCACAGAACACTGTGGGACAGAAGTTTGGAAGCATTTTCTGGGAAGGGAGGAAGAAGGGTTCAGCTTTCCTCTGGTAGAGGGAAGTACCTCCCTTATTGGAGTTGTTTGATAGAAGAATGAAGAGTTGTGTTATCCTGGCTCTTCTCTGAGTGCATTTGAAAGGAGCAGTGGTGCTTCCTGCTCACATGAGCTCAACTCAGGGCTATGGATCCAATCCAGTGCCAGGCCCAAGTGCCTTTTTGGATGTGGTCCTGTGAACCCAACAGGACTTCCACTTAAGGCTGCTGCTCAGAAGTCTGCCAGAGACACAGTATTCCTGTGCTATTCATGTGTTTGTTACAAACAAAATTTTAGATTTAGTGCCAGTTAGGAGAAGCATTGTTGATTATCCATAGCAAGAAGACAATTTGTCTTGTTCAGTTAATGGAGAGCTAATTGTTACCAGTCCAAGACCACTGGCCTTATTCAGGAGCGCCGGGCCTTACCTCTTCTGGTACTTTAGCTGCACACTTCTGTGAGGAGCTGTAGTGAGCCACTGCATATTCCACAAGGGCGCCAAAGATGAAGCTGAAGCAGATGCCAAGATAAACATCAATGGCCTTAATGAAACAGTTGATTTTTGAAAGTGAACTTCGTGAGCCGATCATCAGAGTTGTCATGGAAAGCACTGTTGTAACTCCTTGGAAACAGAGAGACAGTTTTCTTGTGTACACTTTGGAGAAGTCTTGGCCTATGCTTCTGTTCATGTCATTGCTCTCTATTGCTGGCCGGTTAAAGCACATCACTTCTTACCAAATCCAAATCATCCATCACAGCAACTGAAATACTTTTGTAGCACTCGCTAGCTTCACACAGGCTCTCCCTGCCTTTGGCAGCTTAGCTCCAACAGGCAGTTGGCTCTCTTCTTTTTCATACTTTCAGTAAAAAAATCCCTCCATCCTGCTTTCTCCAAAGCACACCACAAAGATCCTGTGCCCTGTCCTCTACTCTCTGCAATGGATCTCCTGAGAGCTTCAGCCACACACAGCCCTGCAGGTGGGCACGTGTCCCTGCCACAGCATCTCCTCCACACCAACCCAGCTCTGCCCTAAAGAACAGCAGAAGGCAAGCACACCATTTATCCCTAAGCAGGTAGCTCAAGAAAAGTACCATCTACCCAGCCTTCAAAGGCTCCTCTATCTGCTTAAATCTTCTCTATTCCTCAGGCAAGAACTCACCAATGCAGGTTCTTGCAGGCACTGAGTCCAGTGTGATCCAAAAAGAAACCCAGGACAACATGACAAGCAGAGTGGAAGGCACATAGGTCTCCAAAATGAAGTAAAGGATGTTTCTTTTCAGCTCAAACTGTAATATCAATCGTGGGTAACTGCCTGTATATGAAAGCAAGAGTCTTGGTGAATGTGAGGTTCCCAAGGACCCCCGAAGTAAAACTGGGACAGCCCAGCACCAGCACCAGCTGATGGAGCTCAGCAGAGCTTATGCAGGTAACACACCTGACACAGGAGGACACACACAGCACTGACAGGCAAAGAGGCGTCTGAACAACCCCATCTGAACAGCAGATGCCTTGCAAAGGGGCTCCTGCCCCTGAGCATAGCAGGAATGTTACAGCAGGGCCTCAGTTCTGAGTAGAGCAGGGCGGATGCTCTCACCTGCTCTCTCACACTCAGCACAGCACCTTTCCTAACACCTGCTCTGAAGGGCACTGCCAGGTTCAGCCTTACCTGATGGCTGAAAAACAGACAAAACATTTGTCTCTCGATGTCAGCAGGGTCTGGCTCACATCCCAAAGCACCCCTGTGCCTTATCATTACAGAAAATCAGACTTCCATTTTCATTAATGATTTGTGATGTTTGATAATGGTATGTTTTTGAGTTCTCCATCTTTTAAAAAACAATTTGTTGTAAATACTGACATAAGGGTTCTGAGGCTGGATCAGTAGTGTTTTCAGGATGTATTTCTGCTCTATAAACAATAATTCCCTTTGACGTGTAGAAACAAAGTCCATGTTGTTCATGGACTGTGTATGCAACAAAACAACAAAATGCTGTTATTTTAAAAACCTTGTAATTCTAAGGAAGTTTTGCTCACTTTCATACTATCTGTAATTGGAGAAAAGAGTATTTTACACTGGTAATGAAAAAGACATTGAATTCTGATCTACAAAAATATTCCATCATGATAGAATTGTAATTTACAAACAAATGTATATTTAAAAAATTAATTTTACTCCTAGTTACTGTAAACATTGCTCTGTGCAGTATCTATAGACTGCACACATGGATAGAAGGGATAGAGTTTCTTCACTGGATAGGAGGGATAGAGTTTCTTCAGGTGTGTGTAGAGGAAAATAGGAAGAAGGAAAAAAAAATTAAATCCATCAAATGAATACAGCATATTTTAAACTTCGATCTTTCTATGGATTTCCATCTTACAGAATATCCTGACTGCAACTAATAGGATGTCACCACCTTTCTGTTCATCTCTTTTTGTGAGATTAAGATCTGCTAAAGGCTTTATGGTTCAGGACTGATCCTGGCTCACAGAAGGAGAGCAGATGGGATGGGGAATACCAAGAGCTTTCCCTGCTTTTTTCTCTCCCAGATTTACCTGTCTCCTGCTGTGACTTGGAGACCAGGGTGTGGTAGCGCTCCACCGTGTACTGGGAGAGCCGCAGCTTCTCGATGCCGTGCACAGAGTTGTTTCCCTTCAGCCAGGTGAAGGTGACATCGTTCTCATCATAGCCCCCTGAGGAGAACACAGACACTGTGTGGCTGCTGTGGCCAGGGAGGGCCCAGCTGTGCCCTGCTCTGCCTCCTGCGGGGAGCAGAACCCTGACCCCAGCAGGGCAGACCGGACAGAGGCCCCTGGGCTGTGTCTGACCACGTGGGCTGTGCTTCCTTCACTGCCCTTGGTCTGCTGCTCCAGATGTGGACAGGAACACACACCTCTGGGAATGACACACAAAGCGCAAGGCTGCTGAGAGCCTACTGCAGTTGTTTACATGGGGTATTCATGTTTCCAAAGATAACCTACTGCTGTCACACACGGCTTGATTACATACAATGGGATATTAGTACTGCCGTTGTTAACCCTCAAACACAGTCTCTCTTCAGGCTGAGAGGAGAGCAGGAGAAACACAGTGGCTAAGAAAGAGAATTCAGATCCCACTGAGCCCCTTACCATGGAGCAGAAGCACATTTCACTGAGTCATCTATTTAAGTGTTTCAAAACATCAGAAAATGCATTTTCAGTTAGTCAGGAGCTTACAGCTGAGATTGCTATGTGGTTATGAACCAGGCTCCTCTGACTGGGTACATATTGTCCAGAAAACCTGCTCATAAAAACAACTTTTTCCACACATCATTCCTCCTATCCTTAAAGACATTAAGTTACTGAGGACAAATAAATGCACACAACATTTATGTTAACACCAAATTTCTGCCTCAAAGCAGTGGGACTCCATATATGCCATGTGAGTTTGTGTCTCCAGGGATGACATAACCTCAGGTTAGACTGAGGGATACCTCAGTCTGAGGGGTAAATCTTGTACTGAGTTGCCAGCCTGCCATTCCCTTCAAAAATTTGACTTAATTTAGTAAACAAGTCCATCAGTTTCACTGATTTAATTCTTTTATTAAGAGCCCTTCTTTGAGACCATGAGTAGGGATGCTGTGATTCTGATAATAACCCATTTGTCCTGGTAGAAGGAATCAGATGAAGTTGCAGCTCTATTTACATCTAATTGTGTTTTCTTATTAGACACAAATTACCAGAGCTTGGGTGTGATGAACTCCTAAATTAGGTGTCCGGAGCATGAATCCCTGAGTAGAATCCTAAGCATGTGACTTTTCAAAGTTCCTAAGTGGTTTTATAAATCGTGGTTAATCAGGAAAATTTTATAAGTGATAGATTGTTGTTAATTCATCTGGCGTATATTTAAATAGCATTATTTCTGGGCACTTATCCTAATGAAATCTCCAGTGGGCAATATGTATGTAATTTCATTGGAATTATACAGCAACTGAGCATGATGTAGGACCCAATCAGTTTTAAACCAGGCCTAAACACGCTCCACTTTAGCAGAAGAGGCCAATCATTATTATTTCAGGAGCTAGTCTTTGTAATAAAGTTAACCATGGTGAACTAATATGATTTTAATGTGAAAATAATATGTGCTTCCCTACGTGCTTCATGCTGCAACCCCAGAAGTTAAAAATCTGGTTTTTTCCATGCTGAGATGGTGGAAGTTTGGTTTTGTGTCATGCAGCAGGAACTGGCTGCCTGCTCATCACAGGTCTGCAGCAGCAGTGCTGCGCTGGCTGAGCTTTGGGGCAACAACCCTGCAGTGGCCCACATGCCCTTGGACTCTTTCTCAGCCAGCACTGCCTTAGGTGAGCTTTTAATCTAACTGAGAGCAGAACTCACTGATAATTCTCCTCATTATTACAGTCTTATTGAGACTTTTCAGTCTGACACTCTTCTGTTGACAAAGGTCCCATCCTCTGCATCCTCTCCTGTGGGAGGCCCTGAGGTAGGAGGATAGAGATTAGTGCTGAGGGCAATCTCACCCCTGAGGAGCTGCAGCTGTACTAATTACCACGGAGTAGGAACAGGCCTGCCCTTAACAGGTCACAGCTATGTCCAGTAAGGACAGGTGCTATAAAAGAGTGGGTTAGCAAGTTGAGAGGAGAGTTGGATGCTGTGCTGTGAGGAGGAAGGTTTAGGTGGTTGTGAGAGGGGCAGAAAGGGTGAGTACGTACTGTGAGGGACAGGAAGGAGTCAGCATTGTGAGGAGCTGCCCATGAGAACTCACAGAGAAGGTATGAAGGTTTTACAGTAAGGTAATGACACCCTCCTTAGTGGGGGGGGGGCAGGTATCACAAACCTGGCTTTGGCCCTAATTTCAGCTCATGAGTTTGAGAGCCATGTTCAACTCTAATTCTAACGAGAATCACCCCTCCCCATGTCCTCTTACAGTGGGGATTTGGGGGGTGCAAGAGGTATTAGCTACCTAAAGATGTGAGAATTGTTCCTTCTTGTACTCTATCACAGGCACTTATCCCGCAAGTTAGTTTTGAAGAAGCTGTGTGCTCAAAAGAACTTGAATTTTGAAAGCCAACCAACAACATTACTTGATCCTTTCTGTGCAAGATTGAATTATCTACACTTTAATAAATATTATTCGTTACCACTTTTTTTGCATAAACAGCACAGTGACAGGAATTCTCTGGGCTGTGGAATACAGCACAAACATTTGAAGAATGATGACGCAAAAGTTGTTTTCTTTTGGACATTATAACTTGCAGGAATAAAAGTCTACTCCAGAAAGCCACCATGCTTAATCTAAATATTCAATATGTGTAGTTACTTATGAATAAACAAATTTAGAGTTTTCTAGAACATTATACTTACAACTTTCTAGCTGCAGTTGGCATGTTTGTGTGTCCATAGGGTATTTTGACAGGTCCATGTTACAGGCAACAGTAGTAGTGATTCTGTAGGAAGAGAAAGAAAATTGAAATAAAAGCATATTTTACACAGCAAGCTGGATCACAAAGCTCTGCTCTGTCAGTTAGATTATTTGGACCTATGATATGAATTAACTGAGAGCCCTCAAGAACAAGCACTCTCTGCAGCCACCCCAATGAAAATGTAGCCCTAGGAGGAATGTTGCTTTGATCTGGTGGAATACAGAGTGCAGATTCACATTTTTTTCCCATTGTTACAATTTGCTTATCTTAAGGAGTCCACACTTGCGACATGAGGCGCAGTGCCTAACTGCACTGTACTCTGGCCTTCTCTGACATGGAGGTAGGTGAGTTTTACTCTGCAGCTGAGCTAACTGGGACCCAGTTAATGCAAGCTAAGGGGAGCACTGTAGGAATTGCTAACTCAAGTGCTGTGCACCTTCCTGCAGTTCATGGACAAACACATTTCTTGGTAAAAAACAGAAGTAATCACTACATGGCATTGGATAAACAAATGGTTTCCCACTATCAGTTGAACTTTCACTTTGTGATATCTTCCTTCTATTCCTCCCCTGCCCCCATCTGACTGGATTTTTCCTCAGTGACCCCTAAACTTGTGAGCTTTCTGAGCAGGCCTCAGGACACAGCATGTGCTGTGATGGGAGATCCTGATCATTGACTGGCATTTCTGAAGCCAGAACAGGGGGAAATGGATCAGCAGAGAATGCTCACAGCTGGTTTGTTGACACCAAACTCATGACCTGTGACAGCTGGTACCTGCTCCTGTCCAGGGTAATTCTGGAAATCGATTCTGAGCCAGCAGCAGCAAAGCCGGAGGTGTCCGTACCTTAAGGCGTACAGGACAGTGCCATTGGAGAACAGCCTGACGAGGCGGTTGCCCACGGTGACGTCGTGCAGGAAGGACCTTTTTGACTCCACAATGTAGGTGTCTGGCACCCAGAGCAACTCCACCAGGCGAGCATCCAGTGTGAAGCTCTTGTTGCCATGGAAGACCAGCCGAGGGTCTGTCCAGCGCTGCCGTAGGGAGATGGTGGCTGTGTAATCCTGCCAAACAGAGCAGAGCCTGGGGATGTGTGTCCAGGCACCTGCACGGCACAGCTGGGGCACACCACGTGTGTGACACGGGACAGAACACATCCTTATTCAACCTATCACAGCTAAGCTTCAAGCTTCACTTTCATCACAGTTTTATTCACTGTAATATTTCTAATACATTTCTACTCTAAGGTGTGGAGTTTGAGGACTAAAGATTATACTTACAGTACTTTATGTTTTTTATTGAGCAGTTATTATAACTGATGCTTTTGTGCCCATTTTGCAGGTAAGAGAACAGATGGGAAGCACACACTTGAGGCTACCCCGCAAGTCATTGACATTACAGATCAGTCATTGCCTAGAGCCAGGAAACTTGACATGTACTATAAATCTGGTCACCAAAGAGGCATTGGCACTTTGGAGAAAAAAGGTAAGTGAATCCAACCTGTTATGTGGGGACATCTTAAAAAAAAAAAAAAAAACAACAATAAATAAGTAAAAAAAGAGAACTTGTGCCTTCTATTTTAATAGGGATTTTAAATCTAAGAACACTGGGATTAACATGAGTTTGGCCTGCCATAATCAACCTGCAGCATTGATTGGAGCATTTTCACAGTGCCCCACCAGAAAAGAATAAGCAGCACCCATTCAGCTCTGAAGCATGCTTTGAAGATGCTTTGCTGAGTCTTCTGGACACCACAGGCACTGCTGGATTACTCAACTTCCTTCCTCACAAGGGATACCACACAGGATTGATTTTTTTTCTATTTCCACGGGGTCTGATTTCCAGAAGGTGCTGAGTTTTTGACCAGTAGGACTTTTGGAACTACTTTTTTCTTGTAAGCTTACATTACTATGGCATCTACACAGTTGTCTTAGGGTGACATTATGATGCTTGTATTCCTAATTGTCTGTTCTGTTTATGCTGGATATTAAGTTCTGCACCTTAAAGACTGGTTCTGAAAGTGAAGGGGGGGAGAAGAAATGTGCAGTTTGTTTTCAGAAACTGCACTCACTCCTCCACGTTCCTTTTCGTGGACTGGACTGCGTTGTCCACAGCACAGACAGCGGGAGAGAGCTCTCCTTTGCTTTGAGTTACTATTTTTAGCTAGCAGAGGCAGGTAAGTTCCCTGCACTGTGTATTTTTCCTTTTTCTTGGAACTGTTCAAACCTACTGGAAACCTAGAAAAACACCAGGAGCTCACGCCTGTGGCCCACCGGGGCTGGGACGCAGCATTCCAGTGCCGAAGGGATTGGTAATAGACTGAGTGAGCCAAGCTACAGCCCATGAAAAGGACTTTCTGAATTTGCCATCTTTTCAGAAGAGCTAGAGGTTTTATTGTTTAATATTATTATTTTTTTATGCTTGTGAATACTTTGCTTGTTTCTCTGCTTGTTTTTCCACTTATCTCCAAGAAAATATTTTCCTGAACCAGTTGGGGGAGGGGCCACTTGAATCTGCTTTCTAGAGGAGCCCTTGGGAGTTTCCTCCCAAATTTGCCCTAATCTAGGACAACAGTGTGCAGTCATAAAAGAGCTTTGTTTTCATCCCACTGCTGAAAGTGGTCAACAGCCCCCAAACAGCAAAGCAGTTTCAAAATGACCTTTTCTGTGCTGGACACACAGGAATACATCTGAAGTCTTTAAGGCATATCTCAATCTTATCTTGTAAAAGAAAAGTTTTTTCACTTACCATGTCACTCTCAGATATACTAGAAATACTTGCAATGTCCAGACTCATTGCAATTTGTACAGGTTCTCCTGCAGAGGGAATGAAATGCATCAGCAGAGAGAAGGGAAGTGTAGAGGGCACAGTAAAGCCACGCAGGATTCTGTGCAGGGTGAGAGGACTGTCCTCAGCCTCGCTCACTGTCACTAAAGCTGCAGAGCCCCAGAGGTCAGACACCGTTTCAGAGCATTAGGCTGACAAATTCTATGACCCTGAAATGCAGCTGTCACTGTTAGGGAGCTGGAGTTCTATGTTTGGTGGTGGTAGCAGAGGGCAAATACCCATTAGCACTGGCTGCAAAGCTCAGCAGTTTAGATCTGCAGCATTTCAGTGACATTGGCCATTGGACAGGCAGCCAGGGCCGCTTTGTCCCTTGATCCCAGCCCACACCAGGCACGGAGCGGCCAGGCCGGGAACCTCTGCACAGAGCACTTCCCACAGCTCAGAGTGCTGGGCAGCCCCGGTTCCGGGGAGCAGCCACCGAGAGGAGAGAAGGTCCCTGGTTCCCGAGAACAGGCACTCCTGAAACGCGGAGGAGCAGCGGCCTCGGCCCGGCTCCGGCTCCCGCCCGAGCGATCCGCGAACCGAGAGCGCCGGGAGCCGCCGCGAGAGGGCAGCGCCGGCCGGGACACGGCCCACGGCGGGCCGGGGAGCGCGGCCCGGGCCCGGCACGGCCCCCTCTGCCTGCGCCATGACAGAGCGGTGCCTTTCCTCGAGGAACTGCTGAAACTGCTCTTCATCGTATGAATCACAGTGAGGAACGACCTATGGACACATCTCTGAAACTCTTTCCAGGTGGTTTTGGCTTTGATTGTTTTAAACGGTTCATAAATTCCTTTCATTTGCAGAAGATGTGTATTTTTGAAAGCAGCTGTTGTTCACGTCTGTGTCTATTCAGACTCAAGCCCACTGCATTTACTGACCTCAGGGCACAGCTGTGAGGACTCGGCCTCCAGGGGAGGTCACACCAGAGTCCTGGCTGGTTTTGTTTAACATTTGCTGCAGATGCAGTGAATCTCTGTTCTGTTGTAGAGAAGCGTCTGCTCACTGGTGTCACAGGATTTAGAGGAGCTTTTCTAGTCCTGCAACAGGTCAGCCATTCTAGGCAGAGCAAGATGGTAAATTCTGTATTGTCTCAGACATTTATTACCATGGCCAGAAAAAGGAAGAAGCTCAGGGCTGCCAGTAGCAGCAGGTCAGTCTACAATGGGAAATATCCATGGCCTTGTGAAAGCTCATGGGAAATTTTTCTGTCAGGCGGGGCTTCATTAATTGTTCAGGCACAAAACCAAAATTAATAGAAATAAAAACAGTCATTGCTGTTTCTTAAACTTTCAATGATACTTTTCAGGTTCTGAATGTCATTCTGAGAAACCTGTTCCTGTGTGATGACAGTACTAACCTGGAAGGAAGGAGACCTGATACGCAAATTGCTGGATAGCCTCAGATAAGTTCCTAAATTCCTGCCTGCTTCCAGCTCCCCAGAGTCTCACTAGGGTTTGAAACAGATTTGTGTCACAGTGTGAGGTGAAAGCATGTGTCAGAAGTTCCTGGCAAGAAGAATGGCTTTGTTTCTCTATAGCTGCATAAACAGCTATAATAGCTGTACATGACCAAAAGTAAAGCATAGAATCACAAGGGTCAGGCTCTAAACAAAAGCTTGTACAGTTAGGGCAGAATTTAATTATTTAGTCAAGTCTTTCATAGCGGTGTTAAAGTTTATAAATTCACTGCTCTTCACCTCACGGCTGGACCTGTTCCCAAGCCCCACACATATGTGCACCAGCTATTCAAGACAGTAGTGGCTGCAGAGAAAGGAGGGCAGCCTGGGACACCAATTTGAAAGAAACACAACCTCTGAAACTGCAGCAAGGTTAAAGCCTGCTCTCCCCTCCACGTGAGCGTTATAGACCGATTTTAAATGCTCCCTTGTATGGAGCCAACATACCACCAAAGTAGGGCCGAAGGTATTTGTTGTACCTCATGGTGAGGTTCTCAAATCCAGGGAGGGACGTTGTGCCCCTGCCATGCAAGCTGGATCCATGACCCAGAGAGCTCCTGGGGACACAAACACCAACTGTTACATGCTGGGCTGGGCACATCTGGTCTGCAGCTGCAGCTGCTTCCAGCTTGTGCTCAAACAAACAGTATAAAATAGTTATTAAAACAAAGTAGATAATTGAAATCACAAGCATTTGCTCACATTGCTGTGCTGGCTGAATAATTAGCAGCTTCAAGAAGTGGGAAAATGGCAAATTGTCTCGGCTGATACCTACAGGTTGTACACACGGTATCTTAAGAATGTTCTGTTCAAACAGAAAATCAAGCAAGATCTGTACATCACAAGCCTGAGAAGTAAACCCCCATCTCCCCTTCCCACTCCTTCTTGTACAGTCTATATAAGGAATATTATTTTCTTTTTTCCTTCCATTTATAACAACCTGAGACAAATCTTACAGCCCAACAGCTCCTCCTCTCTAATTTCTAGTCCCCTAAATAAGCTTCATTAATAGATAGTAGAAGCTGATACATGTGAGTATCAGCTTCTACAGCTGCTGTCAGGTATAATACTGGAGGGGAAAGGTGGAGGACTGTGCATTTCACAGACACCCCCTCAGCTCTGTGGGCAGTGCTGCTCCAGCTGCTGGGTATACTGAGGGTCCAACTCTAGATTACAATGTCAAAATTTACATTTTGTGGCTGGTCATTGAAGGCAGAAGCTGTGTTATGAGGCTGACAGATCTGTACCCTCACACAGACAGTGAGAGGGATGGGGTTTGGGGTAAAAGGTGAGTGTTGAGGTGCAGGGTGGCACAGCCTCACCTGAGAAAAGTGTAACTGAGTGAAGGGTTAGGAGTTTGTTCTTGCTTTGGGCAGGAGGAGGTGGGAGGCAGAGCCTTTGCTGCTCCCAGTGCCAGGACCCTGCTCTGGCAGAAAGCAGCCATGGAGTTACTCACAGCTCTCACCAAGGGTTTTTCTTCTGTTTCCTTCACAGCTGGGTTAATAGTGCCTTGGAGCTGCAGGATTTAGACTAAACAGGACCTTACAGCAGAATCAGGTTTTGCACACTATATATGTAAATACTTCAACAAATGTAGGACTTGTACTGCCAAGGATGGTAATAACAGAGCTGGGAGCCTTGTGGGAGGCATTTCTCGTAAAAAACTACAACCTGTGCTGGTTCTGAACAGGAGATCAGGGGTTGCACTCTTAATGGACATAATGTGGTTTAGGGACCTATGCAGATTGCTCTCTCCTATACCACATCCTTGACTGCACCCTGCTACCTTTGGATGGGCTGGATAACTGGAAGCATAGTTTCCTTTTGACCCACATTATTTATGTGAAACATCATTCAAATGTTCCCTTTAAAACAAAACAAACCCTACACTTACCTTTGGGTTGGAAGGAAAAGACATAGACCGAAGAAGGAAAAATATCTGCACAACATGTCTGGAGATTGTTTCTGTATTTGCTCTGCTTGTCTGTGAAGAGGAAAAGAAAGACAAAGTCTAGTGGTTTAAGAGAAATTATTTTAAGGGAAGGAGACAGGGAGAAGAAATGCTGCACAGTCAGAACCATTAGAGAGTGGTGTTTAACATACCTGATATGCAATGGCTTCTGCCCTTTTTCCTGGCTTAGTATAATTTTTCAGCATGTTCTGTCACTTACCACATAAAAAGCCTTGGTGACAACTCAGGTCTTGAAGTCCTTGACAAATTCTAGCTCCTCTCCTCTCAGTATGGGATGGCAATTTACTGGTATTGGGAATGGCACCACGGGAATGAATTGATTAAATAGGAAAATGTGTGGGTAGCTCCCAGAGCAGTCCGACTCTGAAGCCAAGAGAGATCCTGCCCACAGATGGCAGTTTCAGCCTCTTTTAGTCCCAGGCTCCCCCGCCCAGCCTCACAGAAGTGCTGTAACTCTGTGCTCCATTGATTGTATGTGGGATAAACCCCTGCTATTAACAGCAGTGCTGGCAAGCCGCTCAGCATGCAGCAGAGCATGAGGTCATTGCACTTCAAAGCGGTTTCGTTGACTTTCCTGGGAGTGGAACAAGTTTGGCTGCTGGACCAAGACTCCTCGGGCTTGTGCTAGCCTTGGAGCAGGTGCCATAGTGGCAGCTCTGAGCTGTGCTCTGCTCCACTCTGATCTCCAGCTTCCTGCTGGAAGTGCTGCTCCAGTCACACACCTTTTTTCAGATCTAGCACCTCTCTCATCACACATGGCATTTAGAGCCTCAGCTTCCAATGTGGCTGCACCATAATAACCCAAACATCATGAGTTTTCTGCTTGGGTTAGATCCTTCCTGTAGTAGCTCCCCACGGCCCAGAGGACACTGCCTCCTCAGCCAGATGCACAGCTCTGGTACTTTGCCATGGGACAAGCAGAGAACCAGGAAATAACAAGTTTGCCCACACTGAGCCAGTAGAACACCTGATCATTCAAGTACTGTGAATGCAGGGCATCCCACTGGAGAAAGGATGGAGTTTTTTCAAAACACAGTATGCTCTAATACCACTCCCACATCTGAATTTCCAGCAAGGCTTTGCTCTTCTAGCTCATTCTCTGAAATGGTACTCAGATGTTTCTAGATCTTCTCAAGGGCTCCTCACTATAATTCGAGGATGCAGGACCAGAGAGAGAATAATTTACCTGCTCACAGCAACATTAGACCACCATTTTGATTGAAAAGAAGGAAGATTGGTCCATGTTGTTAAAAAAAAAAAAAAACTTGCAGAAAGAAGTTAATTTTACAAATCAGACTACAGTTAAAGAATGAGACTTCATGAACTTCAGCTGAGGAACCTCTCATGAGCATCCCTAATGAACATCCCATGTTTTGCACAGGATGACTGTAAAGACAATAAATATACCAAAGACTGGGAGACAGTGAAATAGAAATCTATAAGTACTCCTGGGCAAGAGAAAGGTGACACCAGTGCCCAGAGCTGAATGTAACCACAGTATTTCTTCACTGCTCAGTGTGTCAGTTAATACAACAGCAATTCTGCTGTTAGAGGGCAGGAGCTTTCCACAGAGATTACCAGTAATGGGAAGAAATTGTAATAAGGTTGTGTATTTATGTTTTTGTGTCCAGTAAAGGGTTTCATTTTCACACAAAAATGTAGCCTTAAACACTGTTGGGTGACAAAGAGCATAGTCAATACACCAAGAGGCTACAGCAAACACATGGTCACAAAATCCTGTGAGCATGTGGGAATTTTTCTTCCAAGCTTCCAGGTAACAGGTAAATGTCAAACTGTGCAGTTCCCCTAGTAATTCAGGATTACTGTCCTTGGTCATCTGTGATGTTCATGACAAAGGGAGCTGGTTTCCCCTGCAGCCCCGTGCTGGTAGGCACAGCTGGGGGAGCTCAGCGCTCAATCCCTGCCCTCGCAGTCGCTGCCTGCCCCGGGCCACCCCTGCAGGGGAGAAGCAGCAGGGACGAGCTGACCTCCCCCAGCAGGAAAGGAGTGATGGACAGGATCGCTTTATTGGGCCTCTGCTCTGGCTGAGCACCTGCCCAGCAAGGGAAAGGAGCCGGCAGGGTTGAAGGGAGTGAAAGGGAGGGTGAAAAGAGCTGCAAGTGGCATTAATTGAAGGTTTGACAATACGCTGACAGATAAGCACGTAAAGAAAAAATAGGAGATGGGGCCTCGAGAAGTACAGTTCAGACACAATCATTCATCTTACACATCTATTAGTCTGCGCTTCTGCAGGGCAGTGAAACACTCCTCACTGCAGGAAGTTTTGGGGGAAAACCAGCCACATGCCCTCCTGAGCACCTCCACAGCCCACATTTATTTTGCTCTTGCAGGCAGCACAGTAAAGGCTGCACTGCAGCTGCACATCCTTCCATGCCAACATTGAGTTTTCCTCCGTAAATACTCAATATCTACAATAAGCACAAAGGTATTTCGTCTGGATTGGTTTCCACATTACCTTGTTTTTAAAGGCCACTCAGCACCATGTTTCTTAGTGCAAAATGGAATTTAATACAGTAGTAAAACAAGCAAGAAGTTTTAAAATTCACAACAGTTCTTCTTTTAAGTCACTCAAGAAATAGCATAAATGTTCCCAACCTCTAAGAACAGAGAAATTAAGGTACACAGAGGTCAAGTTATTTGTCTTAAGTGTCATCAGTAAGACTGTCTGTCAAGATGAACGAGCCCCTGCAGAACACGTACCAAGAGCTCCTTGCTCCGATGGCAGGAGGCTCACGCCTCTCCGGGAGATGCTGACAGCGCTGGAGCCGCACGAAGGCACTGCAGCGTTCCCCTGCTGCCGTCCGAGCCCGCACTGCGGAGCAGCCACAGCAGCACCCTCCAGATGTGCACTGCCTTATTTCCCTCCGCATCCTCCACATTCCATTCGGATCCACTGCCCCAGACCCTGCGCCCCTCCCTGCCGGGGCCTGGGATTTGGCCGGGGGGGGCAGGCATTGGTCTGCCAAGTACCAGCTTTATTTAAGCTAATCCTTCACACAAGTGACCATCAATAACTGCTAACCTACTTCCTAAAAGACACAGATCAATTGACATAATATTATAACTCCTTTAAATATTAATGCCCTAACAGGGAGACAATTGCACTGGGCCTAGGGACTCCTCCACTATTAGAAATTATGCCCCAGCATTAAATAAATTAACTCAATAAATGTCTTACCATGAATACAAATTCCTGCTTAGGGCTTGCAAATAAAATTATTTAGAGCTGTTCTTTGAGGAAAGATGAGGTGTTTAAACTTGCAAAAGAGCAAGGGTGGCCATATTCATTAGTCTTTCGTTTTAAATGAACTGCTTTGTTTTAAACTCAAGGCATTCCTTTTAGAACGGAGGAGGAAGAATCTGGAAAATTGTTACATTTCTTCCTCTGGGCTGTACAGTTTCGGTCCTGCAAAGATGCGGATGTCTGCTCCAAACTCTAAAGGCAGCTCAGGACCAGGCCAGCTCTGCCCAGTGGTGCCCAGTGTCATCAGCATCCCTGCAGCACACAGCACCTCAGGGCACAAGGAGGAGTTCTGGCTGGTGGCACTGGCCAGCAATCTGTGCTGCTGCCTTGCTCCCATCCGTTCTGGCAGGAGGTGGGCATGGCCTTCAGCTCTGAGAAACTTCATCTGGATCCCTGAGACTGGAAGGAGCTATTAGCCTTGCCCCGAGGTCGAATTTTATCTCAAAAATGGATGCAATGTTTCTGGTTTTTACTTTTCAGTTTGTACATACGAACAGTTCAGAACTGCAAGGTACACATACAGGACACAATTCAGGATTAAAAAAGAGCCACACTGATTCCACCTGACTGAAACAGAAAGGTTTGTAGAAGAGACCATAGATTCAGCTTATTTCTTTTGCTGTAGATAGCGGAAAACTCCAATGAAAGCCGCACACAGAGACCCTTAAACACAGAGAATTTTACAAGTGGCTCAAGGAGCTTGCCTCGGCATCAGCCTCCTCCTTCTCCATGCCTTTTCTTTGCTGCACTGGGTTTGCACAGGTACTTGTTGCATGCCCAAGGGATGTATCAGTGAGCTGCTGAGCTGTTGTGACACAAACCCTCCCAGCAGGAATGCTGCTTGTATGCTGCAGCTTTTACTTACAACATCTGAATTCCCTTCTGAGCTCCCTGAGGGCTGGGAGAAATTTAATGCGGGTCTCAAAAGTGAGAAATTGACACAAAAAGAGTGTGTGGACAGGGAGAGGGGGTGCAGTCTGCTTGGGAGGGGGAGAGACACAAGCAGTGGCAAGGGCCGTTCTCTTTCTCCCCTCCTTACTGGCCCCCACATCCCCAGGACTGAGAACCCACTGTGGTGCCTGAGCTACCCTGTGAACTCCAGACACCCAGTAGCACCTGTGGGGACCATTTCCCAAATCCTGGGTCAGGACTCCTCCTCAGCTGCCTCAGTTTCCCCACAGGCCTCCCATTTACAGATGCATGCAGCCACCTGCCCCAAGCTGGCCCCACTGCCCAGTGGCCAGTGCTCACCCCTGGACAGCCCACACAGACATCATCAGCCACCAGCACAGGGCCATCACATTTAGGGCCACCCAGCTCTTCATCTGGAGCTGTGAGGTGTACTAAGAAAGAGTGTCAAAGCAATCTGCAGAAGGTAAGGTGAGAGCAGGACTTGCCAGCCTGAGCAGCAGGTTGCAGCCCGGTGGGAGGGCAGCAGCTGTGCTCACCCCCGTGCCAGCCCCGCTGCCACCCCCCTGTCCCAGCACCTCGGGGTCCCCGCTCTGTCTCCGGGCGCTGCCGGGCTCGGCTCCGCCGCGATGCAGCCGGGCTGATCCTCGCTGGGGCCAGGGATCCTGGGGGAGATGATTCCTTAATAGGCTGCTCTGTGTGCTAGCACAGGGCCATGGAGGGAATATCAGCCCTGGTCTGGCTTTACAGCCTGCTTGCTGCTTTGGTTCTGCCTCCCAAGAGCAGAATTAATTGCTGGGCTAGAAAATGCCGATAAATCGATCAGTTCATAGCACATTTATTTTCTGTAGCTCTGCATTGGGCTCCTGGCAGCTTCAAACAGAAGCAACACCCCTCATGCTACAGGGAGAGGTGAGGGTGGGGCTCTTGCCAAAGACTACCTGCAGAAAGGAGCACAGGCAGGGCAAGGTGGGGGCTTGGCACCATCAGTGACCTGGAGCCAAATGTCATCCCAGCAGCAGTACTGCCCCACTTCAGCCTTTAAGATGACTGCCAAGCCAGACTATTGCATAATTTATCCTTCTAGATTTTCCAAAATAAATCTCTGAAAGACAGGCTAGAAAGAGGAGGGAGAAAACTGATATTCTGTGAAAAGAAATGCTGATTTATACTCTAGACTTATTTGCATCTAACTCTGTAACTTGACAATGATGTCTACAGCAACAGAGAAAATAAACGACTCAGTCATTACCAGTATGCTTTATTTGGGGTGAAATGATAGAGCAAACACAGACCCCAAACCAGACTTGGACTGCACACAAACCACTTTTAGTCAGTGCTTTCCCACCCGTGGCTTTGCTGGTCCCAGGCTGCAGTACTGCTCAGCCATTCCTATTGCTGAGGCCTTTGCCAAGGAACACGTCAATCCAGGTAGTGATCCCTTCCCTTCCCTTCCCTTCCCTTCCCTTCCCTTCCCTTCCCCACCGGACACACCAGTGTCCCCAACATCCAGCCCTATCCCATATCACCTCTGCTCTTTCCTCCTGCTTTGTAAAAGGGACTTCGATGCAGCAGGTTCCTACCACAACTCGAGCCCCACAGCTATGGGAGATGCCATTAGTGGGGCCGTATTTTGTCCTGTTACTTACATCACAGATCCAGCACTGCAATTTTTCCTTCCCACAATTTAAAAACACAAACACAGCCCTGTCCCTGTGCCTCAAGTGCCAGGCTCGCTGCTCACGGAAGGGCAGAGCAGGGCCAGGCTGCCCAGCCAGGGGAGCAGGGCTGGCGTGCCCTCGCTGCTGTGTCTGAGGAGCAGCCCCGGGCAGCCCGGAGCCCCTCAGAGCCCCTGGGTGCCCGGCGCTCTGCAGCACCCCCCAACAGCGGCCACTGCCCACAGCGCAGCTGTTCCTGCTGTGAAACGCCCTCAGCTTCCAGCTGCTCTTTGAGAAGATCACGGTGCTCACAGCAAATGCTCTGTCACCAAACCTGCCAGTGATGCTCATACCAGAACCAGAACTACATTTCAAGTAAGAGCATGCCTGGGCTGATACCAGGCACGTTTTTTTTCCGATTTGTAACCCCATCTAATTATTTCCACTATGATGTTTCCTAGACAACCCGAAAACATTTTATCTGTGTGCACATCAGCACCCAGTGTTCAGGATTTTAACTCCACCTTAAAGACAAGGAACACAATTTAAATGTAAAAGAAGGTTGGTGTAACCTCTTGTCAGATACAGGAATGAGTTTGGGAACTGACAATTAATTGGATACACAGTTTTAAGTGCTCAATGTTCTGTTATTATCTCAGATAAATTAACAATTTTAAGTGCTCAACGTTCTGTTATTATCTCAGATAAATGCACAATTATGGTTTTATCTTTGGCCAAAGCTCTTACCTGATATGATGTCATTCCTTTTTGCTCCCTAACTTGTTAAATAAATATTTCATCCATGCAAGTGACTTCAGCTGTCAAAAGCTGGGCAGATATTTTAACTACACCAGATCAGGATTTGTTGGAAACAGTTGTGTACTTTTATGTTAATCGGATGAGATACACTTGGAGACAACAAATCAGATCAAGATGTACTCATTAAAGGAGCTGCAGTAAGTACTAGTTTCTAGTTTTCATGTTCCAGAGAGAAAAAGTTATCTCTACTGATAGTGCCTGGTATTTGGAACTGTTCTGTACACCATAAACATCAAAAAAGCTTAATTAAAAGGCTTTCTTTTAGTTTAACTTTCCCCCCAAAGGACCTAGGCCTATATTGTTCTGTCGAGTGAGGAATATTTTTAAGGAAAAAATCCCAAAACACTTTAAATTAATCCATGATTGCTTTATGCTGCTCTGCAAATGAGATGGCACTGATGAGAGGGATACATCCCAGGAGCACAGCAGTATCTCCACTGAGCAGCCACAGTGCCTCGGGAGGTGAGGATGCAGCAGGGACCCCCACAGCTATCAGCATCTCTCCAAGCACTGCAGCAGTACACCCAACTCAAAATATTTTGGGTTCTTATTTTGTCCTGAACAGTCACAGGGTGCAGACACAGACACATCCCAGTGTTTTGCTGTTGAGGTCACTGGATGTTGATTATAGGACAACACTTCCTATTATTATTTTCACTCTTTGAGAATAATCTTGCTGAGGAGCTCTGGCCAGTGGAAGACTGTGGCTTCATGTTATGCATGTGGGATATGTGTGCTCCCAGCAGAGGAGTGAAAGAGCAGATAAATGTCTCACCTGAAGCTCTTGTCCTTTGCTGTCACAGGTGAGCACGGGTCCCATGGCGCTTCCCCGGGAGCTCCAGCATGGCAGGTGTGGGAGCTGCTCCTTGGCAGAGCGCAGGCACAGGTTTGCCAGCGGCCAGGTGTGTGTGCTGTCTCCACTGGTAAGGACCTCTTCGAAAAGCTTACCCAAAGAGCACTTCAGAATTTCCAAAATTAATGTCCAAGAAGCAAGCCTTTCCTTCTTGTGGGTGAAACAAAATGAGGTGGAAAAATCACCGAGGTTCACATGGGTTTATCTTTCTAAACTTGTCAAACAGTGCTGGTGGGTTTGCCAGAAGGAAGAGAGCTCTCATTACTTAGCATGGGTTGAGGCTTGGTAGTCTTAAAAATGCCTCAGCAAAAGACAATGCAGTACAGAAACATATTTTGTGTTTAAAAATAATCTCAACAGTTGTTAAAAGGGATTAAGCAATGTTTTTTTCCTGTATCAGCAAACTGAGCAATGCAGACGAAGTAAAAGGGTAACTCTGGGAATGAGGAAATACTGTTTTATCTAATTTACTGCAGCCTGAAGTGAAACATTAACCAGCTCTGAGCTCTGATGGGGTGTAAATAGCCTGAACAAAAACACTGCTGCAGTTGCTTTTGAGGGTATGAACTCAGAGGTCTTCAAAGCTGCGAATGTGGGTCTGTGTATCACAAAACACACCTTTCATTTTACTGAAGCATTCACTGAAACGTTTACCTTTGGAGGAGATTGTTTTGAACACTGTGGAAATAAGGAAAAGGGGAGAATTTTATGACAGAAGTGTCCCAAAAACCAGTGAAAATATTTTAAAGGGATAAAACCAAGTCACTGCAGCCTTACCTTCAGGTTTGCATCTCAAAGGACAGAAAAAGTCTCTACATCATTTCCCCACAGTTTAGCAGGGGCTACCTGCAGGGATCCCTGCCCCTGTGTGTGAGGAGCTGGAGTCAGCCCCCCACAGGCTCTGGGCTGGAGCCAGACTGATGCTCCTTGGCCATCTGGGACAGAAGAGGTTTCAGGCCTTTCCTTCTCAGGGTAATCCTCGATCGTGATCTTGACCTGTTTGCCTGGGAATGCACACACCAAACCAAAAAGGAATCCATAAAAATGGAGGAAAAGGTCTGACATTTTCCCTCATGATTATTTAGTTTATGTTACAGTAGAATAACACCACCAGACCTGGCACAAATAAAATAACCAAAAATCATGGAAACACTTGTGAGCTGATGGAGAACGTGCTCTTGGGTATGAGACTGATAATTATGTGACAGGCAGAAAATGTCTGGTGTCCTTAAAGGCCCTGTAGCCTATTTTTTGCTACATCTGCGGTCACGCCACATCATCACACACCCCTGAGGAAGCTTTGTGGCATCTGGAAAAGTACTGACCAGTATGTCCCCACGTGGGGACCAGCAGTGCCCTGGCAGAGCCTTGGTGCGACTATCACAGGGAATTTTTGTATGCCAGGGCCATATCTCTGCCTGCCAGTGAACTGGGAGATTGGTACAAGAAGGAATAAAGCTGATGTGCAGTTCTGGCCTTGTTATCTGAGGGAAGGAATAGTTTGTGCAGTTATTTATAGTTCGCCTCTGTGCCACATGCAGGCAGTCAGCACTCGTAACAATGGCTGAGGGGAGAAGCTGCAGCCCTCCAAAACTGCTGCTCAGCTTTGGTTCCAGCCTGGCAACCTTGGTGATCTGTGCTCGTGTCCAGAGCTGCTGGGCTGTGTCACACGCTGGAATGACAAGTGACAGAAGTGTCCTCAGCTGTCCCTGTGGCTCACATGCCACCCTAGCTGGGGACAACAGGGTCTCTGCAAGGCTCATCCACTGAACATGATTTAGGAAAATTGAGGGCCACTTTGGGAACGCTGCACTCCTCCCTGTGTTGTCCTAAAAAGCACAATCGTTTGAGACACACACCTGATGCCATGTCACATTTGCAAGGGAAAATGTAAGTCTAGTAAATATTAATTCAATGGGACTTACCACCACATTTTTTCTAGTTGCATTTGATTAAATTTTGAGGAGTTCTGAGCAAATCCACAGCCTCTTGTTTTCTATTTGCCAGGCAGAGACTGTCCAGAGCATGACAAGCATCTGCTCTACAGCAAAAAACTACTTTCACTGGAGATTCCTGTCCTAATACTCCAAACCCTTTGATCCCCAAATGTCCTGTAACAGCCTGTATAGCCTGTGACAACAGAACCTGCAGAATGTGTGACATTATCCTTATGCTACAAACATCCATACACATCCATACGCATCCACACACCCATAGACATCTGTACACATCCACACACATCTGTACACATCCACACACATCTGTGCACATCCACACACATCCACAGGTTCCACACCTGCTGACAACACTGGTTGTTTTGCCCAGCTCCATGCAGGGAGTAGGGAGCACTCGGAGGTGTCTCGAGCCATGGGGTGGGTACAGCCTGTTCCCCATGGAAGCCTCAGACCATTTGCTTGTTCCCATGTCAATATCCCAATACCTGAGTGCCAGCTGTCCCCTGGGATAATTCCCAGCTCTGCCTGTGTGGCGAGTGGAAGCTGAGGGCTTGAGAGTGGCAGTGCTGCCCTTCATTGGGAACAAGGAAGAAACTTGCAGAGCCAGGAAGTAGGTGCCCACAGAGCAGAACACAGAACACCTGGAAAGCACAACGTCAGAAGACCAGCCAAACACTACTGTTGCTCCTTCTTTGCCAAGTGAAAAAAAAAAAATCTCCAAAAGTCCCAGCACAGGGAGCAGGTTTGACCAGCTTTGTCACATTTTTGTGTTCTCTCTACTAACACAGACCCAGGCAGGGTTTTGTCCATCCCTTCCAGACTGTGTCAGTGCCATGAGACATCTCTGGCTCTTCCCCCGGGGCAGCTCCAGCCTGCTGCTGTTGATTTTCTCCAAACAAGGAGATGCCTATAACAAGGCATCTCCTCACTCCATGGACTTGTCCTTGGAGGAAAGGCAGAGCTGATACACAGGGACGCATCCAGTCTGTGAAACACTACCTTAGTTCCCAGCTGTCAGAATTTCCTCCCCAGTTCTCTGACTCCATTCAGCTCCACCAAGAACAGGCAGCTCCTCCAGGCCTTGCTGGGGCTCTGGGGGCACAGGAGCTGGCCAGGTACTCCCACAGTGTCAGCACAGATCTCGCCCAGGTACTGCAAATTCATACCAAACCTAGAGTAAAGCTGCAGTAAAGGAACAGGCTGCCTTCGAATGTGACTTTTATTGTATCTAAAACTACCTGCAGGTCTCTGCAATGTCACACCCATTTCTGCAGTGATGTCTCTGGGCCGTGCTGAGCAGAGCTTCTCAAGCCCTGGAATATCCTCTTCACAGGCTGGAATGTGATTGCTGGTCCAAATGGGGATTAATGTGTACTTAGAAAAGGGAATTTTTAGGTTCTGAAATTCTGCTTTTGGACACTTTGAAGCTGCTGAAATCTACAACATATATTCCCATTTTTTATTTATGACATGCACTAAATATTCACTGCTAGAATAGGACAGAAACTAAAAACTTCAATATTCTGTTAATTTTATTTCATTGGTGAAATCACTACAAAGTATTGCTGATAGAAATCTCTTCAATTTCTAACAGATAGAAATCTCCTACCTTCCTTGCCTTTCAAAGCATTTCATTTGTTTGTGCATAGCTCCATCATTTGAATACCAAAGGAACCAAAAGCAATTCAGTAACTTGTTTGTGGCAGATGTTCTTCAAGATCTAAGCATTATGATATCACAGCTTAGTGCAAAATAAAATAAGGCAAATAAAGTGAGGTAAATTTTAAAAAGTCTGAAACAAAAATTGAGAAAAATTTAGAAGTATTTTTGCAACTCAGTTTGTCATACACATAGATGGGTTTTTCCAAAAAGTTTTCCTCATTATCAGTTATAGAACAGTGTGCCTCCCTCCTGTCAATGCTTACCCACCACAATGGGTGTTATTCTTCTTACTTATAACTTGTTGGTGACAAATGCTCTTCCATAACAGCTTAGGCTGTGTGAAGAAAACAAGGCTTTGGTAATTCTTTGTGTTCTGAGTTCTCTAAAATTTAGGAGGTTTGTTCAGACAGAAAACATTGTGCTGACATTGATCTTTGTGTATATTTAAACATTGTGCTGACATTGATCTTTGTGTGTATTTAAACATTGTGCTGACATTGATCTTTGTATGTATTTACACTGTTATATATTTTCAATTTATATAGATTTATAAGTAAATCAATACAATAATTAGAACACAAAGGTTGGATCAGTTTCTGTGAAAATGTCAACAAATTCAATTTAACCCTGGGATTGTAAAATCAATATTAGATTTTTTTTGTTAAAAATCAACTTTGTTCAATAACTTATTATTCTTCTGGAAAATCCTGGATCAGCACTAACATTTCACAGACATTTTAACAACAAGATGACTGGACATTACTAGCATTGGGCCCTTCCCCTGCATCCCTCACAACATCAATGTATTCACTCCTTGGCTCTCTGCAATGTAAAGAGCAAACACAGACTCCAAAACGCTGGGGCAGTGTATCCCTGGTGTGCTGCATCAGTTGAAGCAGAGGGAACTGGGCTGGGTTTGGGGATGTCCCAGGAAAAGCTGTGCTGCAGGGAAGGGAGGTCACAGCTGCGAGGAGCATTCAGACTCATTCTCATGCTTTGTTATCTAGGCAAGAGCAGTGACCATCCAGCCCATCTCCTGCAGCCAGACTTCAAAGCAGAGCAGATTCCTGCGAGGGGAACTCTGCACTGGTGCTGTTCCCCTTCTCCATTTCATGGCTGCTGGCTCTGGGTGCAAATACTAACAAGAAACTCTGGAAGTGTCCCAGGTTCTAAAGGAAACATCCCCCTCTCCCCACCACCAGGCCACCAGGAGCCCTGTCCATTATATATAGAAGCCCTTGTCCTGAACAAGGAGTGTGGATCACCCCACAGCCCCCAGGCTCCTCAGAGGCTGCTGTGCACCTGGACAGGACAGCAGGTGGATCCCCAGGATAATGTCCCAGGCAATGTGACAACTCACCTGGCGCTCAGGAGGCACCTTCCGGCTGTGGGGGCTTCCAGCCACAGCCCTACAGCAATTCCCAGTCTCTACAAGAACAGATGGAGAAAGAGAGACTTTTCTTCTGCAAGACAACAAGGGAAATTTTAACAGAACAATCTGGAAATAACCACATCCACTGAAGCTCTGGAGATCATCAGTTCATTATTTCCCACCTCGTGAAGGGTGATGGGGACAGGGGTCCTGTTCACAGAGAACCAGTCTCTCCTGGCCAAGCAGCAGGCGTGGGTCCATCACCAGCTCTCCATCACACAGAATTTCTGCTCCTGCAGCTCCCATGCCTGATCCCACACAGTGCAGATTTGATGTGATGAAAGGACTTCATGTGCCAACGTGTTCCCAGCAAACTCCTCCTTTTCCCGTTTTCTGGACCTGCATGGTTAAGCAAAGGTTACAGAATTAATGTCTCAGTAAAAAAAAGAGTCTATTAATGGATTCAAAAGTATCTTTGCATATGCTGAGTTGTGGCACTCACCTGAGGCTCCCCCACTGTGCTCCAGAGTGAGAGACAGCCCCTGGGCCAGTGCAGAGCTGCTCCCTCCCCACTGCCCCTCCATCCATCAGGTGCTCTGCCCTGGACCCCTGAAGGAGCAGGACGAGATGCTTAGACTGCAGTAGTGATGGGCTCAGAATAAAACCAGAGCTGTCCAATATCTCGCAGCAGTAACTCAGGCTTCACCAGCCACTCAAACAAACCTCAGCCAAAAAGCGAACAAAAAGCCTACGCACGTGCTTTGAGCCCAAGACTGCTTTGCCTGGCAGCAGCTGGGACACATCCCAGGGAGTGAGAGGTTTTGAACAGGCAGTTAGCACACCTTCTTCTTGCAGAGGAAGGAAGAATTCCAGTCTGGCGTTGTCCAGAGGGCCCTGCTGTCTCTGGGAGCAGGAGGTGCCTGCAGGAGCGAGTGCTGGGCAGGCACTGCAGTGACACCAAGAGCACGTTTCACACAGACACCTTTATTTCCATATTTCCGCATGGATGAATGTTCTTTTTCCTGGGATGTACTGGTGGACAGATAATACCCTACAAAATGGAGTTTAGCAAATATATATATATATATATATATATATATATATATATATACACATATATATAGTCTGGCAAAATCACTTCTGCATTCCTCAGTGTGTCAGAATGGATGCTTACAATAAACCAAAGCTGAAGGGACACTGACATTTTGGGTTATTTTTCTTATCTATAACATAATATAGTGTTTGCAATTTTTTTTTCAACATGATTGTGTTTTCCTGCTTATACTTAAGCAGAACTGCAGAAGAGAAGAGCCATGCCTGTAACCTTTCAGTTTTCACTACCATAAGTTACTACCAGCGGTGCAGGTAGGACATTTCTGAACTTTACACAAGGGCCAAACTATCAGTTCAGCATATGCCACCACATCAAATGTAAGAGCACCCCTGAATGAGTGATGCAAATAAATGATTGGAATGTAAGTGTTAGCTCACGGCACAGTTCAGTTTCACAGCCCCCACGCACACAGATACATGTTTGAGTCCCACTTTTAAAAGTTTCATTGCAAAAGTTTCTTTTTTAACCTAATAGTGTCCCTTGAGAAAAAATACATACTGGGTTTAAGAAAGGACATCCTCCTACAGGTATTTGTTTTTATTATTAAAACAAACATTTTTAAAATCATTCAACAAAATTGAATACAAATTGCCATTGGAGAATAGCATTTGTAACAGTGAAGCTATACATGGCTGATCCATTAACATGGCTTTAGATATCACAAATTACATTATTTGCACATTTCCTTAGGTCTTTCATGGCACTTCCATAAAGAAGAAAAGTTTGACACACTGCTGCTACTCATCAGAGGCGACCCATGGACACAAGGGTGTTTGCTCCCCTCACATATTGCAGTCAGGAAATGCCACTGCCCATGATGCCTGAACCTCAGGGTATTTGTGTCTCAAGCTTTTAGCTTGGCTCATGGTTACTCACAATATTGCATTGCATTCAGAGGAACAGGGAAACAAACAGCCACAGAACAGGCACGGTACTTTTTTTTTCCTTTTTTTTTTTTTTTTCTTGTTTTTTTTTCTTTTTTTGCATTATCATTTATCACATTCCTATTTGTCAACAGATTGTTACCTAAAATGCATGTTAGAAAGGCTTTCTTTATAAAATGCTGGCATGAAGATGCAGACTAATGTTTGTAACTAGTGAAACAGTCAGAGTCCTGATTCAGACATTATTTAAACATTCATAACTAGCAGGAAATGTGCACAGTTGATAGCACTGACAGAGAATCTGACTGCCTTCTGTCTACTGGCAGGAGGATTGATGAGGGTGGGAGACTGGAGTAGCATAGTGTGTTTTCTTTAGAAATCTGTAGTAGTGTTTGTCATAAATATTGCATGCCCCGTTTATGAGCGAGCGGAGGCTTGGCAAGTTTACAGTAGAGTAACATTTACAGAAAACATGAAAAACAAACCAAAAGCCATTTCCATGCAGAGAGCGGCTCTCTCACAGTCACTGATGTCTCACCTGGCAGCTGGAGCACACCTGCCATGGACAGATGCTGCTGATGGAAAACCCAGAGGCCTTCTATGCACTAGTGCATCCCAGCCTCTGGCTGTAACAGTGGGATCAGGGACAAACACAGAGAAATCATTTGGTTTGCAATGGCAAGGACTCTGCCACAGGTGATTCTGCAATCTGAGCTTTGGGAAAATGCAGCTGTGGGTGACACTTTGGAAGTCCTCCTGTGTCAGCTACTGTGGGCTTCAGGTGAATCACAGAGCTCAACCCAGGGCTGAACATCAGGGGTGTACGGCAGGGGACTGACTCCAGTGGGATCCAAATCAAAGCTTGTTATCCTCTAAGAGCAGACTCAGCGTGGCTGTCAGCATGTCCCTCTCTACCTTATGCACCCTCATTGTTTCTGGCAGTGAAAAGCAGGCACAGTGGAGCAGTAAAGATGGCAGAAGTGCAGGGTCAGTATACTGGTACCCTGATCAGCAATGCACACAGCACACGCTGACAGTGACAGCAGCTGTTTGCTGCTGAGCTGGAGCCACGCTCAAGAGAAAACAGTGACAACTCTGGTGACAAAGGCAGCCCCCACAGAACTGCTGCCAGCAGGCCAGGAAACACAGATGAGGCCAAATTCATAATGGAAACTCCAGAAATTAATTTAGCTTCAGGGACTATGGCATCATGCAACTAATAACATTTTCTTTTGAAAAGGGCACATTCCAAACACTTCTGTCTATATGTGCCATTTCATAAGCACCCTTGAAACAAGACTATTAGAGGAAAAAGGCACTGTGCTAGCCTGATTCAAATCCTTAATTTCCATTGTCCTGACCGCTTCTCCCTCTGATGAAGTGAACTGCTTAGAATAATAGATGAAGCAGTTTTGATGGGAGGGAAAACCTGGTAATTATATTAAATTCTGTCATTTGCTAAAGTGATTGCAAGAATATTCAAGAAGGAATGATGTAAACTGTGTATTATTTCAGCTACAGCTGATGTCTTTACAAAGTGCCTGTTAAATAAAGCCTAAATAACCCAACAACTGGACAAGAGGTACTCCCACAGCAGAGCATCACTCCTGCAAATCCCAGCCTGTCACTGGAGCTGCTGGATCACTGCTGGGAGGAATTCATTAATGGTATTTGTATGAAAGGCAATAAACAAGATGGACTAAGGTGTCATTCCTGCAGACATGTAACTTCACTTGAACACCACTTTTGATGGCAAGGGAACAACTTAGAGAAATACAGTTAAGACTACATAGAAGTGTATGGAGGAGCACAGCAAAAGGGGAAAATACCCCATCTTGGGGAATTGGCATTATCATTATTCTAGGACTGATCAGACCTGCTTCTGTAATCAGGAATGATTCAATAGATGAAATTCTTATAAAATTAGGACTACAGAACTGAGGCATTCTGTATATTCTGTGTTAGAAAAACCTTCCACTTACATAATTTTTAAAATAAATTTTCAGTGCTAACAGTTTGTCTGTAATATAGTATGTGATACAATAAAAATAGATCCTTACTGGATGGGAATGATGCAGCACTATGGCAGGGACTGTCCCATCTGCGTGGTTTGAGCAGCTGGAAGAGTTGGCTGTTCCCTTCTTCCCTTCGCTTCTCAGCCATTGTCTGCCTGGAGATGGCAATGGCACTCTGGTGGGTCAGCTTTCCTAAAGGCTTCTTCACAGAAGGCTCAGACGTTCCCCAGCTGACAAATCATCTAACCTTGGTGTAAATTCACTACATGTAAATTCACTACATGAACTTTTCTGTTTTATTAATTAAAAAACCAAACCCCTAAACCAATACTCTACTGGGCATTCACAAAGAAATGGGGTTTATACAAGGCATGCTACAGCCTTGTAGGAAAAAAATATGGGGCCTGGGAGCTGATTCTGAGGCTAATTAGAACTCAAGAACTCCCAATCAAATGTGCTGGTCACTTTGTGGGTACCAAGGTCTCTATGTTGAAACACAGCTGTATCTTTGCTCTTCACAAAGTCAAACAAGAAAGCTTAAATAAATCCATAAGGGGGGTAAGACCTGACTGTAATGTCCAGTGATGAACCTAGGAAGTGTGTGCCAAACTACAGGCACATGGCCGTGGTGCTGCTGAGATGCACTGTGGAGAATCACCTGGTGTCCCTGGGACTCAGCAGGCAGCTGGGACCAGAGCAGGTGTTCATCTTTCTGTACCAGCCCTTACACACCTGCCTGGTCTCTTGCAAACTTACCATTCCTGAACAGGATTTGTTCTGTACTTTTATTAACATGTGCAACACGTTCTGCTCCTTTCTGACTCACCCTGGCATGAAGATCACCTGGTTAATATGTTCAGGAAGAACTCCATGAAACTCAGTGTAATGGCAACAGTGCACGTGAGATGATAAACAGGATCTCTGCAGCAATGGGGAAACTGGCTACATGGCCTGTCTGTTTGATGTCCCAGGTACATTGACTGTTCATTTTTTCACAGACTGTCCTGGCAGATTGGGGTTTTGTCAAAGCAGATTAACAGCAAAGGCATCCACAGAACATTGTGCCAAACAGAGGTATGGACTGAGATGTCACTTGCAATAGATGTCTGAATAGCTATCAACATGTGCTATCATAGGGAATTAAGCTTGCTAGATTAAAAGCAGAATTTGTGCCTAGCAAACAATGCTCTGTATTACTCATTGAACTTCGAGCAGCAGTTCTCTCTTGTGGGGATTTATTAAAATATTCACATGCTTCCAAAATGAAACAAAAGTCCACCAGCATCTTCCGGTGAGAAATGGTGGGATCAGTTGCATTCAATTGCCATTTGGTTGGACATGTCGTACAAAATCCTCACACACTGGACATGGCTCAGTTGTAAAATCTTTCACCCAGAAAGAAGATCTTTGTTACACACAAGTCTCAGACTCCTCCAGTGCTCATCTGGTTACATGACATTCTCAAAGAGCTGTAAGGATCGCATGATATTGTCATCCTGAAAGCAAGAAGAAGATACTCCCATGAAACCAGCATGGACAAGCACAATTCATAACTCTGCTTCAGCACCAGAGAGCTGTGCAGCTGCTCTGGCAGGCAGCAGCCTTGCTCTGGGAATGCTTTCCCCCTCTGTGAACTGGGGCTCAGTGCCCAGGCCTGATCCAGCACAGCAGCTGGCTTGTGCTTTGGCCCTGGGTTGGTTTGAGGCACACCAAGCACAGGGTCTTCTCCTGAGCCTGATGTCCAGCACGGCTGTGCCGGGCAGGGCACCGGCTTGGTGCCTGTGCTCAACCCTCAGAACCCCTCCCTGACCCTGGGTGTGCAAATGTGCTCCACAAGTCCAAATGGAATGGCAGGTTTTGAAACAACAAGCAAACTGCCTTGAGGGAGCACTTCCTGCCAGAAATTCCAGTTCAAACCCAAAACACATGCAATCTGTGCAACCTCAGCCTCTCTGAGGTTCCTAGAGCCAAATGAGAAATTTACAGACAGACACAAGGGAAATCCTGGATTATTTCTCCTGAAGTATTGGAATTTCACTTTGAGATAAGAACCAGAGGAGTATTCAAAAACATAGTGGTGTTTTTTTTCCCCCAGGAATTCAGTTTAGAACAGCTGTTTGCCTGTAACATGAAAACAATTTTCCACATTGAGCAGCTTAAGAGATCTGTTGCACTGCATTCCTCAGTCGTTTTGTGAGGCTGCATTACCCCTGTCACTGCTCACTCTGTAGCAGTTGGAAGCCAATCAACCTCTCCAGGGTCATGCCAGGGCTTCACTGTCCTCAGGGCACAGCCGCTGCAATGACACAGGTGAGCACTGCGGTGCACTCTGGTTTGTTTTTCATAAAGATAAAAAGAATAAATCCTGGTGTTGCAGGGTTTGCTCCTGCCTGCCAGGAAACAGCAGCTGACAGTGCATCAGCCTGCCCAGCTCCCAGTGGCAGGATGGCAGCAGAAGGAACCAAACCCAAACAGGGACAGAGAATTAAAACTCTAACAGTTATAGGTCAGCCTATAAAGCTGCTTCAATACTGAGACCACCTGATCATACACACACCTACAGGCAAGTCACAAACGTGCAGAATAATACACAACACAAATGAGTAAATAAAGAAGGTGCCAAAAATAAGCCAAACAATCAGGCGGGACCAAGAATAAAGTAACTGAAAAACATTAGCTTTCTATTATGCATCTGCTAAACAAGGATTTGGCTGCCTGAAGTCCATGACTAAGACTTGGATGTGGCCAGAGCCAGGTTTGACACCAAAGCAGCAGAAGCCAGCCCAGCCCTCCACAGTGAGCACCTTCCCCTTGCTCAGGGACAGAAGAGCTGTCCAGCTGCAGAACCTGGAAGAATTTTCCAGGCAATATAAAATGCACAGAAGGGCCAATATGCAATTTGGTGCACCAATATAAACATACCAAAAGGCAGAGGTTACCTTTGACATTATTATTGTAGTGGTCAAATATTAGAGATATCTCAGAGTGAATATGCACACAATCCAGGTCTAAGACAACAGACATTAGGCCAATGCATGTTAACTCAGATGCTTCTTTGTGCCACTGCTAAAAGTACCAACAAATCTTAACACAGCCAACCTCATACATGGAATTTGCAAGAGAGGGCTTACTTCCAAAACAGAGGAAAAATGAAAGTCATTGCTACAAAGACAGCACTTTCTTTTAATGTTTGACCATGAAAACATCAACTGGTTTTATAACTCAATGTTGTAATTGCAAGAATTTGAGAAACCTTTGACTCTGGGCAGTTCCAGCAAGGTGGTACCTGATAATGACATCTGGGGCAGCACACAGAGACAGCAGAAGACTCTCAAAATGAAGAAAAAAACCCCAAAACCAAACCAACAAAACCCCAAAACAACATGAGACAGTTAAGAGCTTTCTACACAGTTGTCTGCTTGTCTGTAGAATCAGGGACTGCAGTCCACTCAGGAAAATAGAAGCACTGCACATGAAGACATCATCTCCCATGTTCTGCTTCACCCTACCTCACTATTGAGTCACAGGCTTCACAGGGCATCACAAACTGAGTCGTGAAGCTATTTTGGTTTAAGTTTTTTTTTTTTTCCACAGAGCAAAGAAAACCCAGGATCCTGAGCAGCATCTTGTTTCAAACAGAGTTTATCCAAAGGGAAGCAAATTATGTGACATGAGATAGAGCAGTTATAATTTAGTCCTTACCTCTTGACACGATTCAATAAACTCATCTAGAGTTACAACTCCATCTTTGTTTTTATCCATTTTCTGCAAAATAGAATAATGTAAAAATTAGTTTACATTGGTAACACAGTTGTTACAGTACAGTATCTTAGTTGATGCAACGTGAATAAAGCTGGGTACTTAAGCTTAGCCCACAGACTAAGTGGCCAGTGGCCAGTGCTGGATTGGCCAACTGCTAAGGACTTGTTTACTCTGGAATTTGGAGCACTTTTGAGGTCATCTCGAACTGCTTTCTTGACACACACCAGAACCTCTGTCCTTAATTCCATCGTTTATTTATTCACTGCCTGACCGACACCGACCCACACCCACATTCCTCTCAGTCCTTAGGGCAACTGAGAGAAGCAGCACAGAAAGCCTGCAACACATGCAGAGGCTTCAGACTTACTGGACGTGGTGCATCTCAAGGCAAAGGGTCAGGCTAAGAGACATGGGAGATACCTTTGGAGCCAGGAAATCAGCAGGCTTTGCACTGCTAGGCTGAGTAGCTGCTAGGGTTTATTTTGAAATATATAATGAGGTATAGACTCAGCTTTACAGGAAAGTCTATCAGTGCCTAGTTCAAGTCTTAAGAAAAACCAATAAAAACCCAGGTACCTGGAAAAACACTTCTACATGCTGCCTTGGTGCTTCTTCCTTGAGCACTGGATACGTGTATTTTCCCATCATATCATAAATTGCCTTTACGATATCCATCATTTCCTGCCATGGCAGCACGCCAGCACAAACACAGAAAGGAAATTAATAGAAATGAGGGCCCATTTCTGTCTTGCACTGCCCTATTCTTCACCCTCCTTCTCCTATGAAAAACCAGCACCTGGAATGCCTGTGCATGTGCATGGAGACAGATGTACCAGACATATAAACACCCTATAGAAAGAATTGCTTCCCTCTGCCCTCACAGTGCCACATGCTCCCAGTGCTCCCTCCCCTGGCCTGGCCTGGCTCTGACACAGCAGGTGCTGGCAGCAAGGGCTGTGCTCAGCCCTGTGCTGTGGCACCAACCCTGCCCCAAGGGTCTCCTCTAGGGTCAGGGACTCTCACAGTTGAACTGGGAATCTGCTCCCTCCCCATACCTTGCACAAATTGCCCCTCAGCTCCATGACCAGTGGCAGTAACTGCAAATCCTCCAGGGATGCACAATGGGTTTGAATGGACCAAGTGGTATTTGACACATATTCAATAAATACACATATGTGTATTTATTCACATATTCAGTGTCACATATGTGACACATATTCATATGATTCAAGATCATATTCAATTTGACACATATTTGACACATATTTGACACATATTTGACACCATGCTCAAAGCCAAGGCTTCCCCTAATGGGAACAAGCAACACCAGATAAGAAGACAAAAACAGATGACAATGCAGGATTTGGTAGTGGTGCTGCTTCAGAGGACCCCCACAGTATCTCCCCTTGCAGAAAGCAAGCCCTTGAGCCTCAGTCACAAAGTACTGACACCATTACCCTCCCCTTCACAAAGCTTATGTGGCTCAGAGGTGTAACCAGCATTTTGCCCCTGGATAACACAATTCATTAAAGGTACCACAACATAGGAAAACACGTATAGAAAATCATGCAGTAAGACCACTATGCATTTTGCTTCCACACAGACAAATGCATGAGTCCACTCTGATTAGCGTTTAATTAGCTGCATGTATAATTAATTGTGTTCTGCAACAAAACCCAATCAACTCTCCCTTCCAAAATCAACCATATTTGTCAGGAACAGCCTTACCTCCTTGTTTATATAGCCATCCTTATTTATGTCATACAGATTAAATGTCCATCTCAGCTTTTCGTGAACAGTTCCCCGTAGCAGAATGGACAGTGCCATCACAAAATCCTGGTTTGGGGCAGTGAAAGAAGTGTGAATTCTCATAACATCCTAAAGTCACCCTTTTTATACAATGCCAGTCAAAAGATTAATCTTTTTAGGATGGAGCATATGCTTATCAAACTCTTTTGGCTCCCTTTTCCAAAAATGTGTCCTCCCTGACTGAACTGAATGGTTAAAGCATTCCCTGAGATGACTGGTCTTTAAGAGCACTGCCAGATGCTCCAGTAGCCTTTCTCCTCCCTGCTGAAAGGACCTGTCACTCAGATTGCCACCACCTGATTAAACACAGCTGGATTGTGCCTGTGGAAGTAGAAGCTGATGCTTTTTAATCCCCTGACCGAGGTGTTGGCAAAGAAGGGAGAAAATCCTATCTGAGAGGTAAACTCCTCTGACACAGGAAGCCCTAGATTTTGCTCTCTGGCAAAATCTGTCAGACTTGACCAGATGTTATTCCCACCACTAATTACTCAGTGTGGGACACATAATTTTAATTGGTTTTCTTTGCTTACAGTAAACATACTGCTTCTGATAACTGTGATTTATTAATTATACTGCACAGTGGCTCAGGTATTGAGAGTAGCATAGCTACAGGGAATTTTTAGTGCAGGCAGAGTTTCAGGCTAACAGAGCTATACAGCTCCTGATAACTCATTTAATAGCTTTAGTCACCTCCAGGAGCTCTGCGTGGGGCAGTGCAGCACTGCTTAGAAACCTCTGCTCCTTTTTGCCAAGCCTCTGAGGAATTTGAATTTGTTGATAAAAAAAGGGGACAAAATTCTCATGTTTGACAACCAGTTAAGAGACAGATCTGCCAGGAATGAAAGTTCAGCACTTTCTAGGTTTGGAGTTTCTTTGTTTGTTTGTTATTTTAACAGCATTTTCCTGTTCTCAGACTGTTTAGGTTTCTGAACACCTTCAGCTGCTGAGGAGCTGCCCCATGCAAACCTCCCACTGCAGCTCTTGCCACAGAGACACACAGATACATATGGAAACATCCAATTTTGCATTTAATGAACGGATACATTTCCCAGTCTTACCTGGAAATTAATAGAGGTTTTGGACATTTGACAGCAAAGGCTGCCTATGATTTGTAGTTCTATAGGAGTTTCATAGTCTTTAAAACTATGAAGTTCATCCTCCAGAAGTCTATGACTTAATACATCCCTTTGTTGCACTCCTACAGCTATGGGCTGAGCATGAAGAGGGGTTGTTTGTAGCCACTGCAACAGGCCTTTTAGTTAAAGTGTGTATTTAGTTTCCAAGTACCTGAGATGCTTGTTCAACACATCATGCAATGCATGATGACTGCAGAAGGTACAAGATGCAAGTTCTCTTTGTCCCTCATCTCATTACACATGGGATTCTCCTCAGCCACTCCTCTCTGCTGCATAAACCTCTGCACTTTCTCCCTCTGATCCCGAGGCACAATCTAGATATTTCTTTACTGACATGGAACTGCATCTGAATAAACTAAAGTGAACTAGATTTGAAAGCACTGACTGGCTTTAGACTGAAATCTCTAATCTTTAATCCAACAAGTCCTACTACTTTGCAATGAAGACTGGACAGAAAAGGTTAAAACCACAAAATTGAGAAAGTGGCATGGATGGAAGATGCAAAGCAATCACCTCGAACTTCACGGAGCCATTCTGAGCAGTGTCGAAGGCATTGAAGAGGTAATGTGCATACATGCTGGCATCTGAAAGGCACAAAGGGCAGGGACTCCTCATACACTGATGATTCTAAAGTCATGACCTTATTTTCCTTCTGTATACAACTCAACCCTGATGCATTGCCAGGTAGTCTATGAACCAGTAAATGTAATCATGCACTTGCAAAATCCTGGCACCCTTCCTTAAAACAACCTTGACATGGAAAAGCTTTTATTACAGTAGAAACTGTTTGGATTTTGGAGCATTACCTGAAAGAATGAGCAGGAAATCCCACCAACCATGAGTGTCTCTGGTTCAAATGGTGGGAAACACAGCAAAACCACTGAGGAGTGACTGCAGTCTGCAGCATCCTTTCTCTACCTTTTTGTTTTGTGGGAGACACAGCAGAGACCCTCCCCCAGGAAATGCCCAGCTTCAGAAGGGTCTTGCTACAGTTCCTTGAGTTTGACCCATGGCTGCTGGAGAGCAATCTCACTCAGAGGTAGGTTTTTGTCCTTTTGAATCTTAAACTGCTGGGTTTACAAAATCACAACAGGAAATCATAAAATTCATACTGAAATTTAATGCAAACCTTTTATAGGTGTACCTCTTTGAGGTCCCACGGGTTGTAAAACATAAGCATAATATGTTTTATTTTGACATTTAGTTGAAAAAACACTTGTTAATGACCTTCTTTAAATAAATGTACATGCACACATACACCCTTGCAGAAAGGTCAGTCATTATTCCCCAAAGACTGTGTTCTGCTCCTACAGAGTGGGATATTTTGGAAAGTCTCAAATACTTAATCTTTTGCTAAAAAACCACTTAAATGACTAAGTTCATTCAATTTGAGAAAAGCATCTCTACAAAACATATCCAATTAGAATATATAGATTCTTGATTTTTTAAAAGGCAAGAACCTCTACTATTTGAGAGATTTAATACAATACCTTAATATGCCCATTCATGACATGGCCCTGTTTTAGTCACATAAACACCAAAAATGATAATTTCAGGTATCCAGGAGTTTACTTATCAACTAGAAACTGCTTTAAGAATTTTAAGGAGATTTTGATTGATTTTCAGGCCAAAAAGAAGTCTCAGACCCTCCTGTGCTAGACACTACATGCCCAGCAGTTCAACAGCAGGGAAGCAGAGACACACTGAGGGGAAGCAATTCCACTTTCTGCCAGCAGAAAGAACAGAACAAAGCATCAACCCCCAGTTTCTGTTTTGGACCTGGGGAAGGAAGAGCTGACATTGAGGGGCAATCTTTATGGGGGTTTTTCTATGTGAAATAACTGTTTAAAGGGCCTAAAATGTTATTACCTTGATGTTTGTGTTTCTGTCTAAAATCCCTCAAAGCTTCAGCTTGATTCCCATTTCTCACACAGATGATCTGCAGCAGTTTTGCAGCCAGCGGGCAGTAGGCAATGTTAGGGCTTCAATAACCCTGACAGACACAAAGCACTCCACTTACCTCCATGAGGAAAAAACTGTGCATAGATCTGTTTGAATGTTTCTTCATTAACAACCCCACTAGGACATTCCTGTTGGAAAACAAAAGGAAAAAAAGAGAGAAAGAGAATCAAGAAAAACACAGGTTTGTAAAGGTTCATTTGCAAAACTCTACAAGCCCGAAGAGAGCAATGAAACAAATCACCTTCCTGTTCTCACAGTGCTCTGCATGCACAGGCTGTGCAGCTGGAGAAATTAAAGTAATTCAGAGTGCAGTTTCATCCTAAGCATCTCACAAAGCTGGCTCACCATTATTAACATTTCTAACTGTGTTTTCAGCAGTTTAATTGCTGTTTTTTAATCCTCAGCAGTAGACCAGGTGAACAATCCATAGCACACTAGTAAGTCCTTACAAACAAACCTCAATAATAAACACACCTCCACCAGCTCAGTGCTGCTATAACACACATTACAGAGCCTTGGGCACTGCTACCTAACCATGTGATGTTTTCGGTTAGAGAAAGTACTTCTCAGTTGATGGCACTATTCCTCAAATTTGCCTATCAACCAATTTTGAAAATTAAACCAGAGCAAACCAATAAAATAACTACATCACTCAGCCTTTCTCACAGAGCACAGAATTACAGACACAGAAAAGTCAGCTTCCTCACATACTCTGAGCCACTGATCAGTAGAGACCCTGGGGTCTGTGTCCTGCTGCAGCACTGACCCCACTCAGCCATTTAATTCCCCAAGCTCCCATCAGGGAGGGAGGAGGGAACAAGAGCACTCTCCCTGCTGGTAGGAGGTGCTGGAGATGGATTATCTGAGCAGGCTAACAAGACTCTCTCACAAGACTCTCAGAACTGGCACATATGGCCGGGCTTGATGCTTATCCTGAGCTGAAGGGCAGACATGGGATCAAGAAAGTTCCCCTTTTCCTGGCACTACACTCACTCCATGCATCCCTCTCTGCATCATGCTGTGATCCCTGCCTCACTTTAACACAGGTGCTTCAGGCGGGAACTTCGCAAAATATAACCCTTTGCACAAGGAACCACCAGCTTTCCATTCTTGGAACCTGACTCCTACTACCTTGCCTGATAGTACTGAACTGCTGTTTAGACAGAGCCAGCAAACAGTCAATCTGACAACTTTTCTATGTGCCACTTGTGATTTTGTAGGTTGCAAAGTTTCTAGTTAGATGAGTATTCTCGAACTGTTCCAGAGCTCCTCATAAAACATCTGTTGCCTGGTTTCCTTAGCACAAGAAAAGTGGTTACTTTTTCACCTGTAAAACAGAAATCGTCAAAAGAACATAATTAAATAGAAGCTAACAGCTACCATAAGAGATTCTCCCAAGTATTTCCTAAACATTAATGTTTTCTAAAGCTTGTAAGCTAACATACATTAAATAAATCATCTGGTATTTATTTATGATATCTTTCAATCATTGGTCAGATCCAGAACCATATCCACAGCCATTCTTGAGTAGCAGTGTTCTTCTTGGTCACTGAAGTGCTGTTGCTACTAGATCGCACAGGGCCCTAGCGAAGCATTTCACCAAATTATCATTCTTTTTAAAACCAAGCCTGGCACAATTGGCCCATCCTTTCCACCACAGTGCTACACCAAGATTTATTTCCTTCTCTCCTCGTGGGAAGACAACTGTTACACTCTCTAAGAACCACAACTTCACCTGCTGAAAGATGGATTGTAGTTGAGGGATTGATCATTTTTTTTCTCTATGTTTCCCACAATTGCAGAGTCCCTGAGGTCCCTTCCCTCTGTTTATCTCCAGAGATGTGCATGTGGCTGCTGCTGCTGCTGCTGCCTGTGCTCTCTCACAGGGGCAAGGGCTACCCTGGCAGTTGGGCCATTGGGCCTGCTTAATTTTCTGAATTTCTAAGTGATCCTTATTGCTTCTGATGCTCCATCTGGAAGCCAAATGAAAGTTTGCATCACAGCTCTAGGAGTTCTGGGGAGAGGCAGTGCTGACATTGATCAGCCCATTTAGCTCTCTATAACTGGATTGCTTTCAGACACATATGCAACTACCAATTTATTTGCAGTTAATTGATCACAATTTTTGTTTTATAAGAGCCAAATAATGCTCCAGAGGCCTCATTACTGCTATAGTACTACTTAATTCTGCTGACTCGAAAGAAATCTCTCTTGTGAAACAGAGCAGGTGAGCTTAGTGTCAATTTAAATTCCACTGAAGTTAATAAAGATTTACTCATTCAAGAAAAAATCCTTGTCAGTAAGAAGAACACAGTCCTTCACTGTATTTATAAGTATTTATAAGACTTTCCTTTGATAGCAGGGTTTTAGGTTAACCCTTCTCATTTCCTTAACCTAATAATTCTTTTAAAATGCTGAACAGTGAACATTTTTTTGTCATCAAGCACAGAACAAACCCCTCATTTTCCCAGGGCTGACTATCAAGCTCTGGCAGCACAAGCTGTGCATCTGAACTCACCCTCTTCTTTTAAATCACTATACCACAAAGGAACTGAATCCACGTAAAAACCAAACACACCAACCAACAAAACCAAAAGGAAAATAAAACGGCAGTTGTATTTTTCCTCTGCTGGAATCAGAAATAAACTTCACTGATTGCTTTCAGAGATGTGCAAAGCCGGGAGCTGAGCATGCCCTGCCTTTTAGACCCTCCTCAGCTGAGCTGGCCAGAACATGAGGATGAGTACCCAGGGTCATGTTTTGCTAAATTAGAGGTACTAAGTTACCCGACCACAGACAAACGCACAATCCAGATTTGCATCTCTAAGCGCTCACACATTCCACGCAGTTTGTTGGTCTATGTTCTCCCACTTTGGAGATGTTTTGGGGATTATTAAAGTATGAGAACATTTCTCCCTTGCTTGTACTGCTCACTTTAACCTCTGTAATCCTGCTTTGTTTACAATTACATCTCATACTACCCTTTGTTACAGATTTGCTAAAATACTCACACTAAAGCAAGGTAAGGATGTCTCCAGTAGCCCCCCAGTCATTTGGGTGTCTGTTTCCTGATCCAGTATTAAGAAATTATTCCTTGCAGCTAACAAGCATTTCCCCTAACAGCACAAACCTCCCCACTGAGCAAAAAAACCCACAAAACTCCCAGTTCTTTTAAATCCATGTAGTCTATTCCAAAGAATGCAAGCCATGAAATATGACCTAAGTGGAAGATCCTGAATTATCAAACTCAAATCTCTGTATTGTTGGTCACTTCATTAGACATCAGTTTATCAATTTTCATAATAAAAACACTTCCTTGCTCTCCTCCCTGCAATTCCATAACTGGCCACCAAACTTTACTCCTCTGGGGGGCAGAAACTTTCTTCTCATTCCAGCCTATGTCTATTCATGGTCATTCTGTTTCTGTGCCAATACTGCTGTTTAGCTCAAACAGTTCTGGTGGTTTTGTAGACAGAAGGTATCACATTTTCTTTTGTTGTACCAAAGCAAGACCCACCAAAGGCTCTGATGGGTTTGCCTGTTACTATACTTTTTTAGAATCCCAACCAAAGAGATGGCACCAAACACCTCATGCTAGTCTGGCTCCAGTTTTACCACAGCTAACAGAGAAGTGCAAAGGAGACCATTCACATAATGCAGAATCCTTCGGGCAGAGGCAACTGCTAGATAAATGTGTACAGTTGGTCCTGGAACTAAGAGATGCTGGAGGGGGGCATCCTCTCACAACTGGAAAAGCAAGCTGAATGCAAAGAGAGGGAACATTTGGCCAGGCAGCAATAATGTAGGCCTGGTTAGCATACTCGGCTTCTTTGGAGATGAATTTATTGGCATCCTCTATCACTCTGGGGCAAAACCGCCAGACCAGACTAGTGACACCCTGGGTAAAGACTGAGACGATGTGGAGGGAGGTGGGGCAACAGAATTCAGAGACAAAGAAAGAACAGGTTTAAAGGTACTGAGAATTAGCACCCTGGTCAGACAAGCACTAGTCCAGAGGCCAGCCCAGGCTGTGCTGAGCTGCCTTTGGTGGAACACCATCCCTGCAGCCAGAACCTCCATCCCTCTGTCCCCTACACAAGTTCCTGCAAATTGCTCTGTGATTATCCAGGTGTTGCCTTGTGATTAAACAGGACTGTGCAATAATCACTGAGAGCAAGCAGTGAGTACAAGCCAGGGGGAAAATTACTGTATTCCCAAAGAGATTTTGAATCTCCAGATGGCACTGTAACATCATTCCAAGGAACAGACTGTTTGGTACAATAGCAAATACAGTAACAGATGAACCAGTTTGCCTCCTATGCATAATTACCCATCCCATTGAAACCAGGATTTGTAGCCTACCATTGTTAAAGCTGCACTTTCATGTCAATTTAAACCTACATAGGAAACTTTGTGTATATTGTATAAAACAGTCTGCTTTGTCCTAATATCCAGATATAAACCAAGACCTTGCCATCACTACCAATTAATACTAAGACCTTCAATGATGTCCTAGGTTTAGGTCACAAGTTAAATGTCCTTGTCTGCCACTATTGCCCTGGGAGGTAATGCCTCTGTAGTGCAAAGTCCTAGTAGAATTGGAAAAGGCATGGGGTAAATGTCCTGCAAGCTGAGAGTGCTCCAGGTCATCCTCACTGGTTTGCATCTGCAGCTGCAAATCCCCCCAGCACAGAGCAGAGCTCTCCCACACAGCATTCCTACCCAACAGCGACACAGAAATCACTGCAGAGATCTTAGCAAAACTGGGTTTAACATAACTCCGTAGGCAGTCATGTCATATCAGGGTGTTAACATGCCAAGCTCTGTCTCAAAAGCCGTGTGATTTCCTGCTGGCTGGCAAAAGCATAAAGATATATCAGTGTTCAGTTAGGAAACTTCACACATGAAATGACCTCCTGCATACAGCAAAGGCTGCAGAAATATGCCACATGCACCAACAAAAATACAGAAAGCTGAACTGTGTTTTGGGCCACTTAGGTGAGCAGAGAAATAAAGGGTGAAACCACCAGCCTCCTTGGAAAAGTCAAATATACACTGGAAATGTGATTTGATCAAAAATTTTTACAATCTGTCAAAAAGAAAGGCCCTTCTCAAAGTCCTGCAGGTTCCTCAGCACTGCCTGTATTTGAGGTAGCTCCGCTTTCTTTTGACAAGTTTTTACCCAAGTTTTTACTGAGAAATGTTAGCATTTTGCTGTAATTGTTTCTAAATGCTGGAGCTGTCCTGCAAGAAAATATAAAAACCATTCTGTGTTTATTGAGCCAGTTTGATTCTGATCAAACTGTGTTTGTGTTAATCATCATTAAAACATCAGCTGGCACAAACCACCTGGGTGAAATCCTGACCCTCAGGCAAACATGTAATGAGTACTCATTCTTCAAGGTCCATAAAGCATCTGCTTCATGTAACCTCAACATTCCCCATCCATTTCTCCTGACTGTAAGGAGCCTCTGAGAGGCAGCAGCAGAGGCAGGCTGAGGCTTGGGAGCTGCAGACTCTGGACTCCCAGGGAGCCTGGCTGGAACGGCGGCTCCCAAGGCTGGGCGCTGCTGGAGCTGGAGCTGCTCTGCACACCCAGTCACGCCAGCTGGCACTGCTGCCTCTTGCCCAGAAATCTGCAGCCTCTCTCTGGTCTCCTCAGTCTTAACAGACATTCAACTTTTGATTTCTCTTTGGCTTCTGCCACTCCAGCCTTATTCCCTACTTATGCAGGACCTTAAAGTCCTAAAGTGCTCTACTACAAGAGCAAGATTTCTGCAGCTAGAGAAGGGATGAAATATCCATCCTGGGCATCTAATTACAAGGGAACAGTACCACTTATATTTCAACATGAGGAGATGACAACAAGGCTTAAATAAGTAGCCATAAAAACATTTTCAGGTTATCTTCAAGTACTGGCACAGCTGAGGAAACTGAAGTCTGCTTGCTGACATTTGGGGAACAAGTTTAATGAGACCATTATGTGCTGAATATTCATCCAAACCCAGTTTCAGGCAGATTGCAGTGTCATAAATATTAGATGGAGAGGCAGATTGTGCTCATTTTGCTGTGGTAAGGGAGATCTTATACAAAACTACTAATTCTTAGCAGGGGAATAATACAAAATCGAGCTGAGCAGTTGAGGCTGGTGAGGACATACATATTAGACTCTGTTCATTGCAGTACTGTTCTTACATTTTTAAATCCTCTGTAAAGAACTTGAAGTTCTCTTTTAGTGAAATTGGTTTGTGCTTCAAGCTGTTCCAGTCCCTCGGGTCTATGGCACACTGTCGTCATTTCTAATTCATCTTCAATTTTATCTGAAAGAGAAGACAGGAAAATATTTATTTTGGCTTTTACCTTTGCTCTTTTAACATGATGGATAGGACAGACCGGATTTCAAGAGCAACAGATCAAAAAGAAACCACCAACAGAACTGATCTGTGTGACTGTTTTCAACCTCCTGAAATGAAAATAAAAGCCACAGGGGTAAAGTAATAGCTCACATTTCTTCCTGGGCTGCCAATTAGCTGCCCATCCACAGAGCCAAAATGGTGGTGAGAGCAGCAGGGCAGCAGCAGACACATTGCTCCAAAAGGCAACCACAGACATTTCATACCTAAATATTGAGACAGTGTGGAGGAATGGCACTTCTAAAGTACTGGCTTTAGCTTTCTAACTGTGCAAATATACCTGAGAGAGCAGACATGCTCAGGCATATCAGACAGTGACCTTATACTGGGGAGGGAAACTCCTCTGTGTGCTAACCAAAAAGCTTGCTCTAGAGACATTGAAGGTCACTTTAGTCCTAGGAGAAATTCAAATTTTGTCTACAGTTGCAGAATCTGGAATTAATTCAGCCTGAATTTAGAAGGAGTTTTTGGAGAAAGAGATAAAAAACAAAAAACACTTCTATGCATTTTATTCAAGAGAGTGTTCTTCTACAAGGAAGAAAAATACTATCACACCCTGATTTACCATAACCTCACTTCATTTTTGATGTATGTTTTCCCCTGTCAAGCCCTTCCCCCAGCAGTCTATGCAATGCCCAAATACATAGATATTTAATGTCTATCAGTTTGAGATTCTCTAAACTTCAAGGACCAGATTCAGCCTTCAGCTGACATGAAAATTCAATCCAGATCCAAAAGGTGCTTGGCATAAAAGCAAACACTCCCCTTACTGTCAAAAACTGCACAATTCATATCTTGTAAAAACATTTTAGGCTATTTGGCTCAAGCACAATATAGTCATTTCTGTTGTAAGCCAACAATTTAAATCAAAATTTGCAAGCAAATAGAATTACTCCAAATAGAGGAAAGGCATGAATTCAGAGCAGACTGGCTCAGTGAAAGAACAGACCAGTCCAAAGGTGTATTTTCGTAAGCTAATTAATTTTGCAGAGATACACACACACACATATATATACACACATACATATATGTATATTAAATTGAACATTATTAAGGGAGGGAACATGTCAGTAAATGCTAATGGTTAATTAACATTTAATTAACATTTTGTCAGTATTAAGAAACTGGTTCAAAATACTGGTGAATTCAGCCATCCTCTTCATCTACCACATCTGCAGCATCACAGTCATCATTTGTAGGCCTTGAACAGATAAAATGCATTCCTAAATCCTGTTCTGAGGGTCCCTTGCACAGCAGGAGAATAAAGGTGAGAGGCTGTAACAGCAAGAAAAGGAGCAGAATATCAGCTGTTCATGATGAAGAAAAAGGGACTGAAGGCTGGCAAGGGGCCAAAAGAAGCCTGAAGTACACACCTTCCCCACACAAAGGGAAAATGAAGAGTCTAGAAATTACAGCTTCTGTTAGAATAAAGGAAATATAAAAGGATGTCTGCTACAGGAAAAAGTAATTTGAAATAAGGGAGAAAAGCCATTTTCTTTGCACAAGAATTAATGACACAAAACGAAGGAATACAGAAGCTGTGAAGAGAAAATTGTGGAGAAAAAACTCTTTAAAATGAGGAACGAGAAATGAGTGGTTGAAAAAAGGAAAGAAAATCCACCTCAATAGTCCTCACTCTCCCCAAAGATTTGGCTTTTTTTTTGTTATTCATTTCCTTTCAGTGCTTGCTCTCAAGTCAGCTCTTTTCAACCTGTTTCTCCCATTCCCTGATAGCCTATAAATTAACCACAGAAACTTCAGTGGCAAACCAGGAGATTGGCACTTCCTCCTCTGCCCTCGTTTTTTATCATGGGCATTGTATTTTCTTTTATTTGCATTTTCATTATCATCCTGGCTCAGTCCCTCCAGCTCTTCAGAGGTGTCACTGCATGAAATATGAGCTCTTGCATTTATTACAACTACAGTTTTATTAAACTGAAGTTCAGTGAGGGTGGTGAGTGCAAGCAGAAGTGTATATACATTAACACATGCAAATTTAAACTTCTGATAGGAATGATGTTAAGATATTTTATCTAATACCACATTCTTCCTCAGTTTTGCCTTGTTTACAGTTTTCTTCTGAGAGATTTGAGTGTAGGAAACAACCTTGCTGCTGTTTTAAAATTAATTTTCTTCTTCAATTCACTGATGCATGAACAGACCTTGGGACCAACTGCACACACAGTGAGGGGTGAGTTTGGTCACCTCCCCAGCTCAGTGACACCTGTACCTGCCTGGTTCTTGCAGCATCCTTATCCTTTCCAAGCTGGCAGGACATCCCTGGCTGCTGATGGAGACACACACTCAGGGGCTGGACACCATCCAGCTGTTCAGTGAGAGCTTGAACCTTAGCAAAGCTGCCTTTCTGGGGTTTTTTCCTTTTCTTTTCTTTTTTTTTTTTCCTTTTTCTTCTTGGGTTATCTGTGCTCACTAATCCAGCGGAAGAAGTAACTAATGCAGAAGGCTTCTTCTGCTTACAGGTACTGATAAATGGTAATTCATTCTTTTTCTGTTTTTATTGCCAACACTTGTTGAAATCATCCCAGGATGACTCCCTTCCACACCAGATGGCTGCAGTGAGTTGTGTCCTAGGCTGAACATTGTTTAGCTGGTACAGAGCATTCACGAAGCTGTTTTCCTTACAATGTATTTTAAAATGGAAGAATGGGATGTAGCATTTCTTGAGTTAGGATTTATTTCTGCCCGTATTTTTGTGGCTGCTTTAATAGCAGGGTATGAGGTCAGCATCTGGTAGAATCACCTGTGGTAATCTTACTCCACTGTATGCCCAGGTTAAAATAATCACTTAGGTTTGTATTTTTTGTGCAAAATAGCATCTGTATTTGCTTAGCCCATAGGATATGCACATTTCCTTTCATAATGGAAACCAAACAGTGACTTCACTTTACAAAGAAAAATAATCTTGACACACTTGCAAGTACATGCATATTTTAGATTGTTGCTAATGAAAGAGACTTTTTTCATTTCACTGCTCCTTGCTCAAGAGCAGAGAGTGAATTTTCCTTAAGGAAAATCAATGTTTAAACAGAATACAGTTTAGAAGTTACTTTAAAAATGAGGTTTGCTTTATTCATCCTTTCATATTTGTTCCAATTTTACCTTTGGTTATCTTTACAATTTGGAAAGTTCCACACTCAAAGTGCCTGAAAATGGCCCTGCATTTCAGACAACGGTTTGCATTGGAAGGACCTTAAAGATCATCTAGTTGCAACCCCCTGCCATGGGCTGGGACACCTTCCACCAAGCCCAAGCCCATCTGTGCACCATAAAACAACGGTGTGTTATTCCCTAGCTGCTGCCTCGGCCCTGGGACTCAGCAGCCACCATCCTGAGCCTGCTCATCCTTGCTTGTGCCTGCAGCTGCCCCTGCACCCCCAGACCGTGCCCAGGGCTGGGCTCTCACACGCTGGGGAAAAAGCATCAAAGAGCACCTAACACACCTTCCTCAGGTGCAATCCTGCAGCATTTCCAGCCCACGTGCCTGCCAAATGAGCAATAGTGAAGCCTCATACAGTGCTAGGGCTGGCCAAGGACAACCCAGAGCCTAAAACAGTTTAAAGGGTGTAAACGATGATTTAAATAAATATGTAAATGATTTAAATAAAGATGTAAATGACACTGTCCCCTGCATCCAAAGGCTGCAAGGTGAAAATGCAGAACACCAGTCTCCATGGTTCATGGGAGGACCTTGAAAACAAGTTGCCCATAATAAATTCACTTTTTGTTAAGGAAAACAGTCAAGGCACAAAGTGCAGCTAATGTGCCCCGTGTTAATTGTAAAACCGACAGGCGTTAGATGAAATGGGTAATTTTACAAATACAGCTGAAGGGGATTAAATTATGTGCAAGAATTATTAGACTGCATCTTACTTTTATTAAAAGAAAAAAAAAAGAAGCTGTATTTTAGGAGCGAGGACCTGAAGAAAAAATTAACTCTACCCATGATATACTTGAAATTAATCTCCAGACAGAACGTGCTCTTGGGCAGGTCTTGCAGGAAACAGGTCTTGCCTGTGAGAGATCACTTGCAAATATTTGGAAATTTCGCGAGGAAAAATAACTCAAGGCCTGAGTGTGTAAGTGCTCATTAGGGCAGGAGCTGGGCGAGAGCTTTGTCCCTGGGGCTCTGAGCCTCCCGATCCCCCGCCCCGCTCTCGGGCAGTACACTCCTGTGCTGTGCCATGTGCTCGTCCCCGGGCAGTGTCCCCGGCTTCAGGCGACCCCCCTGGCACAGCCCGCACGCCCCTGGAGCCGCGCAGGGACAGAAGCGGCATCTCGGGTCAGCTGTGATCCCAAAAAGGGGCAAGGAAAATCTGCTCATGGCAAACAGCAGTTAAAAAATGGAACAGAGGTACCTAGTGATGTATCAAATAGTAAACACAATTAAAGTTCAACACCCATTATTATTATTATTATTATTATTATTATTATTATTAAAAATAATTATTAATATTATACTGCCTGGCTGGAGAGATGAGTTTCCAAAAGGGACTCTCTCCAGGCAATAAACCAAAAAGAGAGTGGTGTCTCCTTATCCACTCCTTTTTTTCTGATAAGACTTTTTGACTCCTTCAGGTCTATTTTGAGTTAGATTTGATGGCCCTTGTGGGTCTCTTCCAAGTCAAAATATTCTGTGATTTTCACCAGTAAACCAGCAACATCAAATTAATTTCACAAGCAGCCAAGCTTAGCAGGGTGGTTCTGCCTGTGTGAACCTGCAACACCACCACTTGCTGAGAGAAGATACTTGAAAACCCAACAGCGTATAAAATTCTAAGATAAAAATAGCTAATAATAACAAATATAATTAGTAAAAAATAGATTTTTTTTAAGATTTCTTGCCTAATCCTTACAATGATCTGTTCACAATGTATAAATACTGTCCACTGCCTCTCCTTTAATTAGTTTCACAGTGGTACACAGGGATGCAAAATCAACATTATTCTCCAAAAAAGGAGGCACCAGAATTTTGACGTACCCCCCAAATGTTTTTTTGGCACACAGCTAAGGTCAGGTACCACGGCTTGAACATGAAATATGCAATGTCAAATTTGAATTCAGATGTTTCTGCAGACACTGTATGAAGTTCACCTGTCATCAGAACTGTTTTTGTTGTGACCATTCCCAGAGGAGGAGACTGCAACATGTCCTTGCAGTGCACACAAAGGATATGCAGGCAGAAGCCACTGGCCTTAAACTGGTTTCCCCAGGTGGGAAATTCAGGTTGAGCTGGAACCAAGGCAAGATTATGATTCCAAAGCAGCAAGGGAAAAGAAAAACCATGAGAATGTCAAGCAATCCAACATGATGCTTTTTTAGAAGAACTCTTCAGAGCACACAGTCATAAGAAACTTCTGAATTATGAATTAGGTAAGTAAAACTAATTTTTTTTCCTTTTATGGAATAGGTAATTTATCAAAAAAACTCTGACGAGCCAAGAAAATGCATTACAAATGAACTTATTATCTCTGTGAATTATTGCTGTCAATGGTTTTTTTTGTCTTTAAAAAGCAAATCAGACACTTCAAGCCCCTGATTTATGACTGCACCAATTTCCATTTAGACTGGCTTGCTCTAGCTTTGAGTTAGGAAACGGGTTTTGGAAGAACAATAATCAATGAATATATATAATAGGGTGAAATCAAGCAATCAAAACTATTTATTAGTTGAGTGCCTAATTCAAGTACCTTTTATCCCTGAGTTATCATGGGGAAAATGAGCTGTGTATTTACATTCATGCAGGTTTTAACTACAATGTAAAACCTAAGGGTTTTTCCCCCCATCAGAGGTACCTTTTTTGAGCAGGTGGGATTACACACACTTGGCACTGGCTGCAGACTTGACAAGAGAACATATAAAACATTCAGAAAAAGAAGGTGAACAGGTAGAGAGTTTGGCACAGAGAAGGTGAACAGGTACTCTGTTTGGCACAGAGACAAACACAAGTTAAACCACATAAACCCCTTGTAAGGGCACTCTCCATCACGTACAATGTTTAACGGCACAATTGCAGCTGATCACAAAGTTGTAGCCTCCGCTGAGATTTTAGTCCGTATTGGGACTTTTCACCTGGAGACAGAACTTGTGCCTCTAAGTGTGTGTTTGTTCCCCTTTCAGGGAGAAAACCCTCTCCTTTTCAGGGAGAAAAAGTGTGTGTTCGTTCCCCTTTCACTGAGGGCCTGGCTGTGCCCTCCCCAAGGCACCCTGCACCAAACGCAGATCTGGGCAGATGCAGGAGCAGCCCCAGGTGAGGACAGCCAGAGCACTCTTTCAAATTATATTCCTCGCAAATGTTCACATGACTGTGATACATCCAGAAGCCATCTCCCCCCTGCACCATGTTTGTGGTCAGTTTGTCAAAATCTACTGAGAGCACAGCAGTTCTTTGCAGCTTTCTCTCTCTCAAGTTACCCAGTTACATAAAATTTTACTTCTTTACTAGGGAATTATGCAGCAAATGAGCAGAGCTGTAATACATCCATGCTCATAACCTACACTGGAATTCTGCACAACACCAGTGCTAATTTCATGCTAAGAATCTTTAAAAAACAATTAGCTGTTTTTTCTACTTTGACCTTAAATGTCAATTAATGATCAGTTTGTTTGGATTTTTTTGTTGTTGTTTTTTAAATGAAGCTTTGGTTATGGTTTTTAAAACAGAAATATTTATTTTCCCAAGCTGTAAACGTGTGGGTTTACTCACATTTATGAAGGAAATTTGTGTGTGTGTTAGCATACACTCTCTTTCAGAAACAACAGTGTATGAAACAGAACTTGCCACAGAAATATAAAGCAACAGTGGCAGTGGAAGCAATTTTCCTCTTCAAACAGGTGCATCACTGCATTATGGCAATTCACCTGTGTAAAGACTAGAAATAGAACAAATTGGTTTGGTCCAGTCAGAACTGAGGACAGAAACACTACCACAAATGAGCACTCTGCAGATCCCATGCAAATGAGCTAGTTCTTCCTAGAAGATCACTTTTCCCACTTCACAGAACTGTTCAAGTTGAACAGATTGCTCCAAAATGTGAAGCATTATTAAGCAGAACACAAGTACCAATTAAACTCTATTTGCACAGAAGAAACTGCAAAAAAAGTATAGTTCCAATACAGATCCAGATGCTTCAGTAAATGTCCTTAAATGCATGTCATGCTGCGAGCAAGCTCTCTGCTGACACACAGTACACGCCCGGCGGGCTGGGGACAGCTCAGAGCCACCACTGGGCACAGACTGTGCCCTGGAGATGTGCTTGTATGGGCAGCACCCTCACTTTGGGCATTTAAATGGATCCTGATCTCGGGCAACCTATAGTGCCTGGATGTCTTCTACATAAAAATATTCACGTCCCAGTTTTTGTTTTGCCAAAGAAGCAGAACTAGAAGGCAGGCTTCAGGACATTAAGACAAAAGGACAGTGCCTGAACCCTGCTACCTCTGATGTTCCTTTAAGTACAGACTACATACTTCCTGACTCAGATAAAGCTGCTTTGATACCTGTACCTAGATTCTCCTCCTACAGAGCATTTTGAATGCAGAATAAATCAGGTACTGGTTTTTACACATACACACCGCTACGCCCAGGGTGAGAGCATTTGCTCGCTAAAACTTTTCATCCAAATAAATGTCAGTTCCTGGCGGCAATTAAAAAAAAAATAGAAAACCTCATCCAATACACTATTTCTTTGGCATTAGTAAAAATCCACTGTGAAAGCAGCAAGTTGTTTGAAGATTTCCAACAGTTTATTCCTTACAAGGAATTCCTTTTCTCTTTCCCCAGGGCCATACCTAGCTTGTGGTGATGCTCCCAAGAACAGCTGTTTCAGCCAACTGCCTCACAAATCCTTCCCTATCCTTCACCCCTGGGGTTATTCCCTCAGGAAGGGAGTGAGTGGTCAGAGGGGTATGAATTGTTCGCCTGTCCTGTACACTCTGCTATCAGCATTGTTGTTGTTATTGTTTGTTTTCTTATTTCATTGCTATTTCTAGCGAATTGTTCTTATCTCAATCCATGATCTTTACCTTTCTGTCTCCAATTCTCCTCTCCAGCCCACTGGAGGGGGAGAGAGAAAACAAATGAGGGGAACATGGTCTGAGGTGTTTCAGTGGCAGCACCAGAGCAGGGGTGAGACTGAGACCTCCCTGAACTCCCATGCAAGAGCCAAACCACCAGCTGCTCCAGACAGGCAGCAGAGCAAACAGGCAGGGAGCTGAAAGCCCAGCAGACAAGATAGAAGAGTTTCAGGATACAGACAATAGATTAACATTTTCCTAAACTTGGCCCACTTAGTGGTGCTGGAAACCTTACAACTTTGTTCCTGTGGCAAAAGGTTATTTGGGACAAGCACAAAACTTCCTTCCATTTTTGTGTGTCCTTATTCTGTTTCTCCTGGAGGCCAATAGGGACAACCACTGTAAGACATTCTACTAGGATATAAGTGCAACCAACTACACACTTGGCGAGTTGCTGTGAAGCCAAAATATTTAGTTATTTAAAACTTTACCATGCTTAGGGTTAGAAGATTTAGAATCTACTAATCTGTCTAAAGATCTTTCTGCTTCTAAAACTCAGTAATTCTCTAACTAGGAAAGGAAGGCCATGAGGTTTAGATCTTCCCAGGCTGGGATCTGGCTTTGATTAGCCCTCTAAAAGCATTGGCAAATTCAGAGATCTGGTCTGTTTTCAAAATACCACCAACAGAGAGTGGTTTGAGACTAATAAACACCAGTGCTTGTAAACACTGGAGGTGTTCTGGCTGACAGTGTCTGAGGACTTCTGTGGGCAGAAAACAAATACACAATTAGGAACATGACCAATGCCAGAACGCAACTTATTAAATTTTCATGCTGACTCTGATTACTTTCATTTAGCAGCACAGATGTTAAACCAGAATGAGGAGATAGAGTGCCCATGAGTACTGGGAAATGGCTGGTAATATGAGCAAGATTTGGAAAAGAGTCATTAGAGCAGATGCTGCACACATGTGCACTGATGGCTCTTACCAGTCAGTTGATTTTAAAGAAGCCACAAAAACATTGGACTATATTAGATTTCATAATTCTGATTGTTCCATCTTGTTTAAGGAGTCACGTAGCAGCTCTAATGCAATCCATAGGAGCGTCGTGGTTTGGAATGGGAGGAAATTCAGGGAAGTGATGCGAAGTTTTTTTGTGTAACTGACAGTCTGTTGAACCACTGAGAAGCTGGACACGCCTCTGTGAAACACACATGTTAAAGACTTAAAAACCCGGGAACTTTCTCTTTCCTTTCCGGTGGGTGAAGAGGTGGCGGCCCCGGCCCCGGCCCCGGTCTCGGCCGAGTCGGGCCGGGCAGTCCTGCCGCGGGCCGAGCCTCTTCTCCCCTCAGCAGGCCGCCCGCCGGTTGCCTCATCGGCCCGTTCCGGCCGGGCCGGGCCCCAGCAGCTGCCGGGCAGGAATGGGGGGAGGCTGCCAAGCCCAGGCCGGAGCAGGGCTGGCCGCGGCTGTGAAAATCTTGCCGTCAGGTCCCCTCCCCGCAGCACGGCTGAGACCAGAGAGCCCTGCAGCCCGTGTAGAGTGGCCCTGCGGCTGGAACTGAACACGGAGAAAACCAAAGATCAACCACGAGGCCGATCCTGACACAGCCCAGCCGTGGCTCCCACCACAAGTCACCGGCGGGTCAGGTAGGCCCTAGGCGGGATGTTAACCCTTTTGTTATGAATAAGGTGGTAATTCGTGCTGGAAGAGTAAGATTATTAATCTAAAATAAAGCCTTACAAATCATGCCAGCAAGAGAGAAAGGGAGATTACTACATAGGATGACAAAAATCTACAGCTAGCAGCTGAGGAGGAGGTGTATCATTAACATACAAAGTAAACCTAGCCGGTCCAGGAGATGGGTGCTCCCAGTGGCACGAACGAGAGAATGCCCAGGGATGATGGCCCATGTAGATGTTCACCTCAGACAGGACCATCAAGGACATACATCTGAATGCCGGATTCTAGGAACGGGAGGACAGATACACATCAGTTCCCAACGAGTCTTTGTCCAGAGGCTTTGTCCAGCGCAAGGCAGAGAATAGACACAGCACGAATATGAAGAACTCCAAAAAGGGACAAAGGGACTCTGCTGTGGGCAAGAGTATAAAAATCGAACTCTGCCAGGCGTCATTGGTGAACAGAGGGATTCGGTGCGATAGAGGCCGGATCATCGTTCACCCAGCTCTGATCCCAGGGTTGGTGTTGCTTTTGATTGTTGGTGGTCGGGACTTGGTCGTGAGTAAATTCTATTTTTATTTTTTTTATTAAATTGGCTGGATCAATTTTTACCTATAACACTTTCAATACTTCAGTCCTACCTCGAGTGAGAGAAAGGAACAAGATACAAGCATGTGAAGGAACAGCATGAAGACATTGAGATCAGTGAGGAAGAAGTTAAGTCCCAGATGGGAGGGAATGAGGAGATGCCTAGGTCCTGGGGCTGAAATCCTCTTGTAAGCTATGGAGAAAAGACTCTTTTTCCCTATAACGCATGAAACTATGGGGAGATGAAAGTGTTCAAATTGACATTGAGTAAAGGCCTCCATGGTAAAGTAAGCTGATGTTAAAGTACCTGTGATCCCCTAAGAAGTTTGAACAGAGCAAGAGAGCACGGTGCCTTCTCCCCGTGCCCCTAGGAGAAGATGTCTCTTCCCAGGCTTGAAGATGATTTTAGAGATAGATAATGAGAACTTTTGCCTTTTAACAATTCATCTTTAAAACAATACCCCATAAGTTGACACGGCCCACTGACAGGCTGTGGGAAGGCTTGTGGCAATGGGAAGGGCTTCACTATGGCAGGGTTCCCCTGGGCGGCTGCTATTCGTGACAGTGTTGAGAACCACACGAGAACTGTTTTTTTCCTCTTGTGGAAAAGTCTCCATAACCTTAACAAGAGGGACTTCTCTCCCTAAGTGAACTGAAGAAAGACTCTTTTAGAGGTGTTATACTGACTGGAAATTTTAGGTTTGGTTTCTTTACATTGTCAGTGGGAAAGAAAAGGTTGTGGAGGGAAGAGAAGTGTTCTGACGGGTTTGGTTTGATTCTCACTACTTTTTTTATTTTAATCACTATTAATAACAATTTCTTTATACCCTCTTAAAGTTTTAAGCCTGTGACCTTCTCGTTAATCCTATCTCACAGCAGGAAGTGAGTACAGCGTTGATTAACCAGCACCAAAACATACCACACTCTTTAGCGCATTGACTGGGAAATTTTAAAATTGGGAAGATCTTAAACTGGTGAACCAAAACCACTACACCAAGGAAATCTGCCAAAGAGCAAGAGGCACAAGCAACAGTTTGAGATGAGTGTGCCATCATGGTTAAGCTCATCTCAGAGCTGAGCCTTGCACAGAGGAGCCCTTTGGCTCTTTCCCTTTTGCTCTGGACTCTGACATCTGGGTGGGGCCACCAAAGAGAAAAGGCAGCCAAGACCCACAACCTGTGATAGGAACTTCTGGTCTAGAATCAACCTAGGGAAGCCTGACCTGTCTGCAGGTGCACCGTCCTATTTATTTTAGGGAGGAAGAAATACTTGAAATATTTTAAATGGTGCATGTGAAGAATAAAGAAGAAAAATTTCCTTTTCAGAATGCTTCAGATTTCATCTTGCAATGTCAATACTCCTTTTATTCATCTACATGAAATTATAATTCAGTTTTGGCCTAGTCCCAGAATAATAGGACAATGGAGAGTTAGAGCACTGTACATGCAAAGACACACAGAGGCAGTCTCTGTGAGCTGCCAGTCCTGTCCTGGCATGTGGGAGCCCTCACTCCTGCCCTGGGGCAGCAGGAGCAGCCCTGAGGTGTGGGCACAGGGCACTGCTGCCCCTCTGGCCCTAGGGACAGGTCTGGCAGCTTCACCTTCACTACAGAACCTTTTGTGCCTAAACCTGTGAGAAATGATGCTCACTTTTTAGATTTCAAAGATTTATTAAACTTTAACAAAATACAACACAGGACTGAATAAGGAAAAATTACAGCACTACAACTGTGGAACTAGACCACCATGTGCTCACCCACAAAATGCCTGCTCCGCCTTTTATGGTGTTTCCTCAGGTAACCCTAACCCCTCCCTAAGTCTGCCAATTAACTCTTTGCCATCTATTGGTGGAGACTGCTTCCTTACACCTTCACTGGAGGTCAGATGTCACCATGCCGCACCTCCTGGTAACAAGCCTTTCCTCCCCCAAATGCCTCGTGCGAGGGGCACGGGTGCACGCCCTCCGTCCACGTGTCCTGACTACCAAGGCCGTACCTTGGCAACCATACAGGGGGAAAGGGGACTCTGGAGAGAACAGAGGACATCCGAACAACAAATCACAATAACGTAACTATCCAGCAATAAAACTTCTTAACGTACACATACTATTCATCCCTTAATTGTGAGAGCCAACTATCGCATTACTCATCTATAACAAACCCCAGCACTCTCAGGTGCAGTCAGCCACAACAGCCCCTCGCCCCAGGTGCAGTGACAGACCCCACCACTGGCACTGCCACACCCACCCACAGGCACACGCCGGGAGCCAGGGACTGCCACAGCACTGCTGTCAGGAAGGGTGGTACACATAAAATGTACAAATTAAATGTTTTACTCTTTCAACTGAGTGAAACCTCCTTTTAAGAGAGAAAGAATTAACTTAGGACTTAATTATGATACATTAAGATTAATTAGGACTTAATTAAGATACATTTGGATATGCATCCTCAATTCAAGGTTCCCATGTGTAGGCTTAAGAACTGCAGAATAGGGCTTAAAGTAATGTTAATTATATTCCATTTATATAAACTATTTATATAGCGATCCCTTTTCAATTATAAGCACGTCTAAATTCCTTCAAGAAAAGCAGCCTTATCCTGAAATTCTTGAGGATCCTCTTCAAAAGAAATCTCTCCCCTACAACCATAAATTTATCAAGCCAAGTGAAATAATTCCAGATTTCAAAACATGACACTTTCAAATACCTTTCTTGTGGTTCTTGAATGTTACTGAAAACAAGGACACAACCATGAAAGCACAGGCAGGTCTGTATCTAGATGAGTGATGCTTCCTGTCAGTGAGAATGGGTTCAGCATCAACGGGGGAAGCTGAAGCACAACTCTCATTTGAAGACTTACTAATAACAGTGTGTCCACGATACTTTGGCAAATCAGTGTAAAAGATGAGCAATTGTTAACATTTCACCAGAGTGAAGCCATCTCAGACACTGCCCTGGGGTTGGTGGAAGGATGTGTTTTCAAAACCTGATGGGCTTTTCCAGAGTTCACACAGTCAGTCTCAGGTTGCACACTTCTCGTTCCTTCCACCTCAGTTCCCCCTTTCCTTCCCTCCCTCCTCCTGCAGGGAGAGCAGAATCTCCTGCCCTTGCTGCTGTGGGGCTGTTCACCTGCCCTCAGGACACAGGCTGGCACTGCTCACAGGAGCTCACTGCAGCAATGGGAACAGAAACCATAGCTGACTGCTCCTCTCAGGCCAAATGAAAAATTACTAAACACATCTGTCTGCAAGATTTCAAGCACCTTTTGTGTAATGATGATCTAAGTTATATTTAATGGTACAAGCAAAAAACCTTTTTTTTTAACCTGACCAGGTCTCTTTAACGTGAATGCTGTTTTCACACTATTTAACTTCTATAAGTTAAACATGTATGTCAAGTGAGAAAAAACTCCACACTTATTTTCTTTTCTGCTGCAATAAGAAACCACATTTATTTCATATACAATTTACAACCATTATTTATTAGCAGGCAGAAAGCTTCTGGGTATAATAAAAATCTGGTACATAATGCTGCAGAGCTTGCCTGAGGAGAGGGGGAATTAATTGTAATAAAACTCATTTAAAGAGCCTCGTAGTATTACTTCAGAAATACTAAAAAGAAGGGGGGAGAAGCAAGAAGAAAAAGATTTTTTTGGTAAATCACAAAATATTTTCTGTTCTTTCTGCTAAATTCTCATATGAAAAGACAAGTTTCCTCTCATGGTTGCATTTAAGAGTATACATGGAAGGAATATTTTCTTTTCCACACTTGCTAACATTTTTTCTTTTGACACAAAGCAGTTATGTCTGATAATTTCTTCCTGAGTATCAAATTATTACATTCCTATTTTAGAGACTTTTGATGGCTACACCACACAGGAGGGGTCAGCTCTTTAAGCACAACCAACCTTGTGGTTACATGTTGAGGTCAGCTTGCACAGCTTCACTCAGAAAAATAATTCCAGAAACACCTAGAAACGCACTTGTAACGCAATGGCAGGACTGAAGAGAGAAAAGAAAAACTTAGGGAGAAGTTCAGGACTTGTGTACTCCAGACTGCACGTAGGGATAGCACACAGCGACAGCACACAGGGGCATTGCTCTTGCCTGGCTGAGCGGAGCCAGCCAGGGATACCAATTCCTTTAATAAGGTATTATCCTTACTGTGTGCACTTTCTATTAGATATTGGCTGTATTTCCCACTATTGGAAAGAAAAATAAATAATCTTCCTGTGAAAATTAGATCCCTTCAGATTATACTTCAGAATTCCGTTTCAGTCTTCAGGAGGTTGGGTCGGTTTTTTATTACCTTGTTTTGGAAACACTCTCTCTGCTAAACAAAGTAATCTGCATGGGACTGATGTACAATTCTGCCTGAATCCCTCATCATCCAACAGCTCCTCCTTTCCAAAGTACATCAGAGGAAAGTCTTGCAAGGGCAGAGACAATAAACAGTGAGAAAACAGAAAGCCAGACTCATCAGGTATAAAGAGTTTGGTCTGTAACCATCAATCACAGACACTGTAACATCTATCAAGCAGCCTGACAGCTGATTCAGGAGCATCGGGAATCTCTACCCTCCACAATGCTGCCGTTCAGTTTAGAAAATGATGTGAATATATTTTTCTTGAACCATATTAGCTTTTCCTTAAAACCAACCTCTGCCTCGCAGGCAGTGCAGGTACTAATGCATGCACCCTTCTCCCCTCTAGCTGCCTGATGCCTCTACCCCTGCTGCAGCTGGATGGGATGTGGATCCCCATGGATGAGGGCAGCACCCAGCACCACATCCTGGCTCAGGGAGCTGCACTTTTGACATGCACAGCCACCCGGAGACTGCGAGTGTGCAAGGTGGATTTTAGGCAGCAGTTGCAGTCCACAGTCTCTCTTGCAGCTCTAGAAAATGGGTAAAGCATAGGCTCCTCCTCTTCAGGAATATGTTAGATCAGCTTATCATCAGTGCATTTTATCTTGGAAAAAAACTGAAGCCAAACCAAAATTACTGTAAAAAATAAAACTGAGGATTTCCATCAAACTTTATACAGTTCAATAAATTTTATTTTAAAATAGTCTACAGAATATTAAGTGCTTCTTACAACCTTCTTTCCAGCAGATAAAGTGATGCATATAGGGGGGAAGTCTGAAGGGATAGAGACAAGATGCAAGGGAAAAAACATATTCAGGTACAAAACTCGGGTACTGTTGCATTTTAGTATACATTGAAAATTAACAGAAGCACAACAATCATGGAACATGGTGTGGGATATGTTAGAAATTTTGCTGTGGTATATTGGTGTATTCTTCTTGCACATCTACCATGTTATTTTAAGAAAGGCCCATTTTAAGTTGTGCTTAATAAAATACCTAATCAGGATTGTTATCTAGGTGTTGCATCACTATTACAAAGGTTTGCACTTTTAAACCATTAACAAATTTCTAAGTTAGCACCCAAGTCCTTCAAACACTGATGCATAAAGCACAATAAGCAGTTCTACTTCACACACTAGTGCACTTTTTATCTTCCCCTCAGCACTCTGCCCATCCCACTAAAAACACATCCCTTTCTTCTTATGGCCATCTGCTCCAGAATTTCAAGGAGGGCACTTTATACTTGCAGTCATGATCACTCTCATACCAGCAAGAACATACCAATTCAAGAACATGACATGGAGAAGTGTAGAGGAGAGCATTGCCAAAGAAATCAGTCAGATGACACCCCCTACTTTCAAATTCTTTATAGAGCATTAGTATCTCACTGTAAGCAACCCAAAGCAAGGGGACTGACGCAGCTGTTCCTCTCCTGCCATGTGCTGCCTGTGGGGAGCTGATACTGCACCAAGAGCAAGAAGGGAACAGTTCCTCAACCAGAACCTCTGTAAGAAAATCCTAAACACGAGGCTGTGTGGAATGTGTCCCATGATATTCTCATCCTGTTTTTGTTCCTAGCTTCCCAGGACTGGTAATCACTGTGTTTTCCCTACCTTTAGGAAACTGGGAGACCAAAGACAGGCCCTTCTATTTTCTCCTGTAAGGGAGAAACAGCTAAAAGAGAGGGAGGGATACAGGACTATGTCATTTTTTTCACCTTTCACTTCAGTTCTTGGGAAGTACTGAAACAGCCAATGATGCATGGTCATTGAATGGCCAGAACTGCTGGAGAACGTTTGTCAGTGTGTATCCTTGTGCAGAGGAGAGAAACAGAGAACACATTACATCTCCATCCCAGTAATCCCTTTTGTCCCTGTCTCAACATATTCACTCCTGGAAACTGGGGAAAAGAATGGTTTATGAAAGGGCTGTGAGTCAGATGGAAGCTGACTTAACAGCTGGGAAGAATTGAGAAAAGGCCTGAAGGCCTGAAGATTCTTACTGGTGGATTTCAATAAAGACAGATGCAAAGGGCTACAAGTTTGACAACCGAGCAAAGCACACAGGTACGGCTCGAAATCTGCGCATGATCCTGGGTCAGTAGCTGAACAAAAATGACTGGTCTCGAGAGGCTGCAAAGACAGCGAGGACTTCCCCAGTAAGTACTCACAGGAACAAGCTTTGCCAGCTAGTTTTTTTTCTCTGTATGGGGGGTTTTTCATTATTAGTATATTTTATTTAAACAGAACAAAGGAACATGGTTTAAGTAAGCCTTCCATTTTCAGAAGAGAACAGTTCTAAAAGAAATATATATAGCCAATTCAGTGTCTTATTTTAGTATTATTATGTGCAGCTATGAGAACACAGCTGGAATTTCTAGGTGTTTAATAAGGTTTTTATTTTTAATAAGTAAAAGTAGTGATTATTTCTAGTGAGTATAAAGTTGTGAGAAATATTTGGACTGAAATGCAAGCATCCACTTTGCCTTTTCCATTGCTGCCACCAGCACATCAAAGAAAACAATTTAATGTCACCTTTAAAGATCTCTGACTTACTGAAATCTGTATTGCATGATATTAACAACCACCCACATTATATTAATGTTCTAATTTCACATATAAATAATTCTTAGCACAGGAACAGAGTCAAAAGGGAAAAACACAAGCTCATCTAATAAGTACCAAATAAATATATCTTGGTTTCCAGGTGAACTATTTTGCAGCCAGAAACATAGATTTCCAATAAAAATTATCTAAATCTGATCAGGTTTCTAATACTGTGTCCCTGCATTTTGTCAGGCAGCCCATGCAATCAGAGCTCTGTGTACCAGTAACTGTGGTCTCATAGAGGTAAATGCCACCCCGTCCTGCACCTGCATGGATGAAGCAGTTACTGACTGCTGACCACCAGCAAGCACAGCACAGCTGTTCCATTAATACAACCTGGGCTATTTGCTCACTTTTACTCCTGTCACCTTCACACAGACACCTTTCTCACCCATCATATACTTGACTTTGCTGGGGAAACACGGGGGAGACTCTTCTAGGAAAAGTAAATGCTTCAGGAACAGACACAGGAATTATAGTATTTAGGTCTGCAAAGGAGGTATAAACACATTCTTGCAGTTAATGCAAAACAAATGCAATAGCAATGCAAATGCATCAATATTTGACTTGGCACCTATTTTTAAGGTGAGCATTTCTGCTGCTATTATTTGAAATTAGTTGTCATTGTTGGAGATCTTAATTTATTTGTAATTATATAATTGCAATCCAGTGACATTCTAAGAGTAAACTAAAAGCTCTCACGAAATTAATTTTGAAATAAGGAAATAAATCATGTAACAACAAATACATGCGGATTTACATCTCTTAATAGAAATAATTCTTAATTAAGCAATTTTTAGTATTTTTCCCTAATTCTGCAGGAGGATTTCTAGGATTATGTGACAGCATTTATTTTACTGTAGTAGGGTTAAAATTCCATCTGCTTTTCTTCATCCAGTAAAACAGATTGAATATATAAATTTTCTTTACTTTTTTGGAATTTTTGCCAGTCTGTACTAACCCATATCTTGAAGAAATCTGAATAAAGAAACATAGGTGTTTATGCTACTATTTTATCCTTACTATTTCCTTTGGTAGATAAACTTGACACAGTTAATGATCAAAGCAAGAATATAGTCAGTGACTTGGGGGTCCCGTTGCTTTAAAAAATACCTCACTTGCATAATCAGGAAGTTAATTTCTTTAAAAATTCAGTAATACCTACATCCCTTTATGAAAAGATCAACCCTAAAGCACACTGAGTCGTTAAAACCCATATGCTTCACATCTGGGAAAACCTTCAATACAAAAAATGTTCACTACATTCATTTGAGTTCATTACACTGATTCACTACAAGTTGAAGAGAGACCAAAGCTTCCAGCTGGTCAAAACAGAAATGTTTATTCTTAGGTTATTTTGCTGAAGTGTCTGGAACGGCAATTACAACGAAGTTTTGTTTTGTTCACATTCAATTCATCATGTCTTTAATCTGCAAATGTCACAACAAAACTCTTGTAACCCTATGCAGTCATACATGTAATTATCAGTTCTGGTTCCATTATCCCAAGGGGACCTTTCCTGTTTCAAGTTTGGTACTAATTTATTTTCAATAGAGAGTAAGAATTAACAGTAAGAAAAAATAATTAGGAAAACTTAAAAAATAATACACAAGGCAAAAACCATCACAGCTTCAGATCCTCTCTGGCTAAGGTAATATATCAAAGCAAACAAAAGTCCTCAGTAAGGCATAAATCAGAATTGCCTCTTTGTAGCCTGTATGATTCTTAATAAAGACAAAGCCCACACTGAGAATCCGTGCACTGACAGACACCGCTTTCCTCCCACAGCCATCTGCTGCCCACACTGGCTACACTCACACGCATTTACACACAAGCAAACAGGAGCTGCAAAACTGGAGTTCTCTTACCATCTGACAAGTCAATTAGCCCGAGGTAGTGCAAAAGTTTCAGAGAGGAGCACACCACCACCACAATCCCTAACGTCTGGAGTCCCTCTGACTCGCCTTTAGTCCACATCCTGCAAGGCACCACAGGGACACCGCTGCTGTGCCTCTTAACAACTGCCAGGCATCAGAAGCTGAGAAATCCTGTTTCAAGCTTTCCTTCCTACTGCTCAGCTAAGTGCATTCCCCTCTCCCCCTCTCACTCCCTCTCTTTCCCAACCTCTCCCCCTCCCCTCTCACTTGCTGGCTTGGTTTTTTTGTTTTTTGGTTTTTGTTTTTTTTTTTTGTTTTGTTTTGTTTTTTTTGTTTTGGTTGGTTTTTTGGTTTTTTTTTGTTTTGAACATGCAAGCAACTTCTGCATTAAACCATAACCTAAGGTTTTATTTTCTTTCACCTCAGGGTAATTCACTCAGGAGTTTGCTCTGCTCCAGAACAACTGAGCACCATGCTGCTAACCTCAGCAATATCTCACACCTTTTTTTTTTTTTTTAATACCTATGATACCAGTTGCATTCGAGATTTTCTCAGTAATTCTGCCAATGCAGATGCTTTTTGTCAATGCCTCTTCTGTACTGCATAGCAGAAGAAGGGACACTGTAGGGGAGGAAAGGGCTTTCCTTTTCTGAATGCCTCCCCTCACCTATAACATGCTGGAATAAATAAAATCACACTTCTGACATCCATGTGTGCACCCACACCCAGCCCAGGAGCTGCAGTAATTCTGTCTGTTAGAAGTTCCCCTGAGGTACACAGCTGGACAGCCAGAAGTGCACCCAGCATCTCCAATGCAGCCACACTGGGGTGGGCCAGGCTGGCTGAACAAGCTCCCCTCGCAGGCAGCTGAGGCAGAAGAGCAATTTCCACCGTTTCATCTCAGTGTTTCACCAGGCTGCTGGCACTGGGCAGCACTGTGGGCTGCTCACAAGCCGATTATGTATTTCCCCATTATCAGCACAGATGAGAACACATTTGGCAGAGTGAGCGTTTTATCAGGATGGCAGCAGATGCAATATTGCCACACCAGTAAAAGCTGGGTTTTTAAAGCATGCTATTACATGGTGGTTGTCCCATGCAGGATGTTCAGGAAAACTGAGCTCACCGATGCCTTTTATTTTACTGGACTCAGAGGCTGCTGCATCCCCACACTCCAGCCCAGTCCAGGCAACCAGTAGCTCCCTTTTCCTGCAGTGCCCAGTGAGCAGGGCAGGCTGCCTTTCACCCACAACACTAGTCCACAGCCTCTCCTGGTGATGACTCTGCCTTAGACGGCTGGTGAACACCAACATCAGGTGCAGAATCTCAACAGGATTTTGTGTATCACAGTAACCTAATAGTGCACTTGGATTGCTAAGAGATTCTCATGGTGAGGCCAGGTTGGAGGTGCAGACTACTCACACACACTTGAGTGATCAAGTCAACAAGCAATGAGCAGTTTAATTGAATTTGAGCTTTATTTCTGAATGCAGGTGGCCAAGGAGGAGAACACACTAGCAAATGTGTTATGAGGGTTCTCTGACATGGGCATCCACCTTCACAGAGTTCAGTGGCATGATATCAAAGCCACTTCTCCTGATGAATACTTTAGACCAAAGGACTTTTTAGTACTCTGTAGCATCTGCCACATTAGTTTTTCATTCTCCTGACTGTAATGCCACATCATGTTTTGTATCTCCCAGATTAACACACCCAGCTTTAAAACTATGAAGGATCTGAAATCACTGTATTGTCAAATTTCTTCCAGATAGAGAGAAGAATTTGAAAGAGTAACATGATAAGCAGACCTCAAAACATTTAGATAATTCCTTGGTTTACCATGTCCTGTTTCAATTAAAAAAACAAACTACTACTACACTAAACCCCGAAATAAACAAAAAATCATGCCCCCCCTCCCATGAGGTTTGGACAGGAATAATGACCACAAAAATAGCCACATTATTTCCTGTCTATGGAAAGGATGTTTGTCAGATTTACTGGCTGTCTGGTGGGCTTCACACTGTTTTCTCAGACTCCTGAAGTTGACGGATCCTAAAGAGCACACAAAAATCACAGTCTACTTCACACACTTGTTCCCAGACACTTTGTTTACTTACAGATACATTTAGTCACAAAGGTTCTTCCCAGCAATGCACAAACATGCTGCATCCCATTACCACTAAAAAAAAACCAAAGGGAAACTCAAAAAATTATGCTATAATGAGTAATGAAACTCAAAGCACCTGGCTCCCCAAAGGTGTCTTGCAATTCTATGGTTTTCTCACCCTAATATCTTAACTTTGCAGTTCTGAAAGCCCTGCAGCAGCACCTCAGCAAGAGAAGGGGGGAAGGACACAGCAAAGTGTGAGTTCCATTGTTTGTGTTACTGCAATTTATGCCAAGTCCAACGTGTTTGATGCTTTAGGTGATCCTGATACAAGCAGCTCCAAAAGAACATGCAGTTTTGTTTCCTCGAGTGCTCACAGCTTGAAGCGAGCCAGCATTCATGCATGCCAGAAGCTCAGAATTCATTTAACAATATATCCACTGCTGTCAAGGCCAAATCATTATTTTTCTGAGGTTGAGTCAGTTTTCAAACAAGCTTGGAGGGAATGTTGAATGAGAATTTTCCCATTCAGGACCTTCAGGCTGCTTTAGGATTACCGTGATGCTGGCAGCTCCTCCTGGATGCTGCTTTTTCTCTCCCACTTCCCAAAACTACTCAAAATTGTCACTTGGTTCATTGTTCACCTGCTTGTTTGTGCCTCAAGAACAGGGATTCCTCATGTTGGGCACATATCAGGGTCATGCTGTGCTAACTTTTAATGGAAAATGCTGTTAAGTTGTCTGACATGCAGAGCACCAAGACCCCCCATCCATCCAACCATCCAGCTTGGAAGCCACATACTGACCTACTGTTATGGTTTATGATTAACCCAAACCAGCTTTCTGGTGTTCCTTAAGCATTGAAATAATCACGAGTGACTGACTGAAGAGCTGACTACAGATGTGTCGTGGGAGACAAATCCTATGGACCCAAATACTCATGGGTTTTCCCCATAATAAGAACTAATTTCAGTAAGGGATAGAGCTTTCCTCAACAGTTGGGCCTATTCCCTACAGTCACACTCATTCTTTACTGTAGTATTGAGCAAATGAGAGATACTGGTTCTGTGATTTAAACCAAAGGAAGGCTGTCGAGCTTAGTTTTCTAGTAGAAATCTGCAGAGAAATAGAGGATCATCAACTCCTAAAAAGAGGCAGAAATATTAATCAAGGTATTATTAGATATTTTATTTCAGTCACTTCTGAAGCAATGAGGAAAAACCCAAACCAATGCCAAATAAATATTGTGTGTGACTTTTTTTTTAATTTTAATTTCTACAGAACTCTGCTCTGCAATCTAAAAACCATGCTGCATATTCAGGTTTTGGATTAATGCCTCCCAAACATTTCTGATCTGCTGCAAAATACATGCTGTCATCCTTAGACAGGGTAGGCAGCTCAAGTGACTGTGATTTTACCTAGAATCCCATGTGGAATAAACTGCACAAACTAAACTGCCTCGTTTTCTCCTGTAGACACTGATCAACAGATTTTGCAGAAGACCAGCTGGAAGAACATTTTTCTAGTTATATACAGACAATGTTAAGCTCACCAATGAAGCAGTAAGCTTTGTTTTTACCAAATTTTAAATAATGAGGATGTAAAATGCCTGATGTTAAAATACCAGATGTTCTGATAATAGAGATAGATGTTCCTGCTAATGCCTACTGTACACATCTCTCATATGCAGCAAAAGGAGTTGAATGCCTCAATTAGCTGCAGAAAAGGTATGCACAACATGTGCACTCTGAGAATGTAAGTGGGAACTTCATAAAGATCAATCAAAATAACATGCAATGAAAAGTCTTTTCTGGTAATAAAAGAATTGCTATGATGAATCATATAAATTATTTGTGTAATCTATAATCAGCTCTTAAAAGTGGTTGGGTGGAAATAATGCATCAAACAGGTGAAAAATTCACAGCAGAATGGAGAATAATATTCTTCTCAGCAGAAGCTTCTCCAGTGACCAAGCTATTTAGACCAGATTTCCACTTACGAAGAGGAGGATTTGTCTCCTCATTTTGCATGATACAAATGCAGAATGACATGTTCTCAATACCAATGCCTTTAAGAAAACTTGGTGGTATTCTGTGATTTGCCTGGTTTAAAACTCTAAATATTAGATTTTTGTCATTTCGATGAACTATTCCTTTGCTGTTATTTTATGATAAAGAATAACATCAGAATGGTTCTTCTTGCAGAGAACAGCTACAAGCTGCAGAACAGCCCCAGAAACAGCTCTGTTTACATTTCTTCTGGCACTCCACAGTCCTGAATGGTCTTCTCACGTGGCTGCTGTCCATAAACCTATTTCCACTTCAAATTTCTGAAGCCTGTCCACTTTGTGGTTTGGTTTGGAAGCAGCATAATGTCTTAGAAGTGGCATTCACAGCACGGCAGCATCAAGAGTATGAATTTACTATTCCATACATATATATCCAATGAGTTATTTTGTGTGTATATAAAGTTAGCTGGTTTTGTTGCTGATTTGATTTAACGTTATTCAAACCAAAATGTAAACTAGGCCTTTCTTGTGACTGACTTTGACTTACCTAGTCCCGAGCAATGATATTTACTGCTTAAATGGAAGGATTTTTATCAGCTTGCCTTGGTTACCAGTCATTTCTCTGTCCTGTTCACACCCATCTATATTTCTCAGATTTCTCTGGATCTCACTAGCCCCAAAGAATTTGTGTCATCTGCAAATTGTGTGATGAGAAAACCACTTATTGATAACTACTGACTAGAATTGAAAAAAAAAACAAACAAAAAAAAACCCCAAAAAACCCCAAAGCTGCAAGTAAATTTAGAAGTTTGGTGTTTAAATAACTGATGATTTAGAGCAAGTCCAAAAAGTCTCCACAGCTATTCAGTGCCCATGAGCTCAGGTCCCTGCCCATTTGCACCACTACAATTCCAGCCTGACCCCTCTGCCTGCAAATTAACTGGATTTCATATTACACTGGTATTTCTCAGCAGTTTTCCACCAGCTAGAATAATTTTTTTATAGTCCTGGCTAATTGCTACTTATTATTTTTGTCAGTAAAGGTACATTCAGTATAAGGATAGAGGAACCACAAATATCTCCTTAGTTAGTTTGGATAACACAGAAATTGGGATACTTTTCTATTGTTGCTACCCAGGGAGGTGGGAAGAAAGAAATCAGTTCTTCAGCTGCCATTTCCTTGCTGTGTGAGCATAGGGAAATAACTTGCAGATGAACACTTGTCCTGACATAATATCAATTTTTCTGCTATAACAAAACCAGCTATAATTCCTGCAACAGTCCCCCCTTAGTTCAGTTCTTCTGATGCAAGTGAAGGTGCTGCTATCTTTGTGCTATCAGAATCTCCCTGCTTGCTGACAGTGGTAGGTGGTTGTGGGGTCCAAGGACCCATGAGGAGAAGCAGGAGGACCCCCCCTTTCAGAGGACTGTCTCAAGCCAGTGATTCCCAGCCTTCTGTGAGCCTGTTGGCACTATTCACATCATCAACTTCACAACACACAGGAATAGCTCTGAAAGGTTCCAGAAATCTAATCTATCATTCCTGACTTTTTCCAGAAGAGTTGGCAGCACAGACAAGCCTGTCCCACCTTGAAGTGAGGGTTTGGCTTTATGCTGGAGCTCATAATGGAAAAAGCTGAGTGAGTGCTAGCAATGCACACCCAGGTCATGAGAAGACGGGCAACTAACAAAGAAACCAGGGAACCCTGAAGGACTAACCTGAGCCACAGTTTATATGCAGAGTCTGAAACTGCAATAGAGGCAATATATAATTGATGAAAAAGTAATAAGAACCTCTCACAACTGTTAAATATCCTTGACAAGCTCTATGTAACTTTTCCCTTCTAGTTTTCACCTGTTTCTCTAGATTTTTATTTGTAAACCAACCCAAGTACACAAACCACAGCAGCAAACCCAGCAGCCTCCTCTGAGATCACACATCACTCTCAGACTTGCAGAAATGCAGCATCTGCTCTCAGGATGGACCCAAGGAAGTTCTCCAGCACCAAACTTACTGTCCTTTCAGCTGTTGCTGAGGCTGGATGGACTGCTAGCAATCACTTAATGACCTCAGCTCTGCTAGGAGATGAGACAGGGAAAGGTGGCAGGACACTTCTCATTGTCCTACTTTTAAACAGCCAATGAAATTTGAGGAGGACATATGCTGTGAGGAAAAGAGGAGTAGGGCAGAAAAGGTGAAAAGTTAAGAAGAAACAGAAGGTATTTCAAGGCTGAAATAAGGAACAATGCATAAGGGCATGAAATGAGAAGAACAGGTCTGTGAGGGACTGGGATGGGACTATGTACAACAAGACATTGTTCAAAAACAGAAAACCTGATGTTTCAATTGTTCTGGAGGCTCATTCCCCAAAAAGGGAAAATGCCACTGCACGAGTCCATGCAGCCAGTCTGTGCTGAGCTCCACACCCAGCTAAGCATTTCCCCCAGAACCTGTATCAGAGGTGAGCACACCTCACAAGCAAATACGCATCACTGATGAGTGACAAGTAGCCAAAAGAAGCTGCCAAACACCACAAATAACCAGGAGACAGATGTGTTTTGGAGGGGCAGTTTTTTGCTGACTGGATTTCTGCCACAAGCAAGAGGAGATGTGACCCCTCCCTTGCACTGGCAATCACTGTCATGCTCTGGAAGCAGTTAAGAGGCATAAAGCTCAAAGCCTCTGCTATCAATTTGGGCTGCAGTGGACTCATCACAGCTCTGGTGGTCTCCAAGGTATCCCCCTTATTTACCCATCTCTCTTTATTTTTAAGAGGCAAACTGAAGAATCACTTTGCTTAGTGCATTTTTAACTCACATTCTAATGACATACTAAATTATGCCCTCATTTTTGCATAAGAATTATAAAAAATACTGCCCAGTAAAGGTCATCTCATACATTTTTCTTAGTAACAACAGGCCTAAGCACTGAAAAACACTCCACTTGAAGACCACTGTTTCTTTGTGTGTTACATTAAACTCACCAGGTTTTTCTCAATGGTTTTCTCACCATTTTTCATGCTGTTCTAGATTTCTTATTTTTATGTGACCTCAAGCGATAAATACATGTATACAATACTCTAAATAAGGCTATATTTGTTTCACTTACTGAACTGTTGCATGAGGAATTACCTTTAAATAATTTTGTTGACTCTGCTGGCATTTCATCTTCATTTTACCATCTATGCAATAGTTGCACTTAGGTTTTTATTTTATCATCTGTAATTTGTATTCCTGTTCTAGACCCAACTCAGAAGGTTTAATTTACTTAGTTATTTGCATAATTATACTAGATAGTGCCACAACTACTAGGAGATGAGAGTAATAAATTAATGAAAGAATTATGAATCTGTATGAAACGAACCATATTTTAGCTACATCACAGTGAATTATGAAGTAGTACCACACTATTTTAGATACATCATAGCCTCAAATTACACCATCCCAAAATTTTTGAAACCTGTACCAAGCAGCAAAACTCTCAGCAAACAAAAACATCCATTTATAAAGCTAATGTCTGAAGTCAAACTTTCTAAAGTAGTTTGTGAAACACAGGCAGCAAAAGCTGAAATGCTGGTTTATGCTATAGTTGTAAGCACACAGAGCGTAGGAGAATTTTCAGAGGGCTGTCTGGAAACAGGGTTGGTTTTGCTTTTGCCAGCACTGCTCCCACTATAAGGTTATGGCAGCAGCTCCATGTAACCTGCACTCAGTAGAGGGGTCAGCTCTCACAGCTAACCAAACTGTCCCTGATTTACAAATTAGAGTTTAACTGCTCCTCCAGTGGCACCACTAGTGAAATTCTGCTTCATTGACATGACACAGGTAGGCTGACTTTCACGGAAACAAAGCAAATGAAGAGCACATGACAGAAACTACACTTAGGATGTTAAAGCTAAGCAGCAGCCTCAGATAATAAACCTCCTTCATGTGTCTTGTATGTATCTAAAAATATTCCATGACCAAGCATGTTATCATGCACGCTTGAGCAGGCAGAATACTCTCCAAGTATTCCACAGTCCTCTTGAATCCCAGTTCCATGACTAAGATGGTATCACAAGTATAGCTCTGTGTGTGTGTGTGTGTGTGTGAATTTCTTCAAAGGCCTTCAACATGCAAAACTCAAACCCCAACATATTTCCAAAAAAAGTAAGACATTTGAGAGCCAGCTCCTTGATAAGAGAAACATTCATCTGCATGAAAAATTTTGGATTTTATTGCAGAGGTGCTCACCCTCTAAAGGAATATATACCTCTTAGGCTAATCCCAGTGCTGAATGGGAAAAAAACAGGTTCCAGAATTAAGGACAGAGTTCAGCACATCTTAGAAGCACAGGAGCACAGGACTTGAGTGCTTCTGCCAGTGTCTGCAGAATACCAGCAATTCCAGAGACTCCTACCCCAGAGCTCTCCAGGAACAGCTGCTCTACAGCAGCACACACCTGACCCTGGCACCGTGAGCCAAGTAGTTTCCCCTGGGTGTCCATATGTAAACAACCATGTGATGAGCATTATCAGTTGTACTATGACATTTCTTGATGAAAATCAAATACACAGCATGCAAAGTACAGAGACGAAAGGCCAAATCCCATTGTGAAATGTGCTGGACCAGTTCCCTGTCAACCTAAATTTCAATCAGTTCAAGTACGGGAAGACCATTGTTCTCCAGGACACTGCAATGGACTATCCAAACAGCATGTTTAATGAAAATTTGGTCAAATATGTCCATCTCAATTAACTAGATATTTTCACAATGGTCCATACTATTAATTGGAAATTTTAATAAACCATTCCTGTCAATTTGCTGATTGGAACACCTAACTAATGGAAAAGAATATGACAGAGGACATTACTTTCCCTGTCCTCCCTGCAATTTAATTAAACTACAGCTTATTAATTAATTGCAAGTTACATTCTCATGAAAAAAAGTATCCTAACTAATGGAAAAAAATATGACAGAGGACATTAATTAAATTGCAGGGAGGACAGGGAAAGTAAACTACAGCTTATTAATTAATTGCAAGTTACATTCTCATGAAAAAAAGTGCAAAGCTTAATTGCTGTCATTAAACTACATATCAATGGATGCATCAGTGCATACTTTGCTGCTGCTCAAATACATCCCTGCTCAGGCCTGGAGGGCAATACACTTAGATGAAATGAAAGGGTATTTCACTTGTCAGTACTTTTTCTGTTCAGAGTGCTTTCAGGCAAACAAAAAACCCAAAATCCGGCAATGATGCCAAATTATGTCCGGAGGTATTGAAGATAACATTATTGTTAATGTAAAACATGAAACACTCTTCAGTACATTGAAGAATCCTTGGCTTCAGATTTCTCTACCCTGAAGCATTTTAGATTCACAGCAAGTAGCTAATTACTATTAACTCTTGCTAGTCATCAAGAAAACATGCACTACAGTACACTTGGGTTTCTATTAGGATTACCTTCCAGGTACATTTTGAACCAAAATATTGATATGAATTCTAGAGATATTTCTCTAGATATACCTCTGCTCTTTCTAGAGAGAAAAAAAGATGGCACACATCCAAACCACTCTACTCAATAACAAACTGCTGAGCAGGATCTCATTTTCATTGGGCCTTGGGAACTGAAGGATGCTTCCCTGCAGAAGAAAAGCATGCAGGCTTACATATGGGAAATTAAGGCAGGCAAAAATTCTTTAAACTTTGCAGCAAATCATGAAATCATTCTGACAGTTTAGGCTTCTTAGAGAGAATGATAGCACGTGGTGATGTAAATGCAAGCATTCAAGCTGCTATATAAAGGTTTAGTTTGCTTAAGGGAAGCTGGATGAACTATGCTGGGAAAACACTATATTTGCTGCTCACCATTCTCACTGCTTGGTACAACACTTGAATGTCAAGGGTGGTCTTTACAGACTGGCTATTGCCTACAACCAAACTGGAACAGAGGCTCAGCTGGCAGCATTAGTGTCTTTCTGCCTACTTTGACCATTTCAGCTGTATGGGCTGCTTACAAGAGGGATTGCTTTTAGATTAGAAGAAAAATGCATCTGAATCTTAAAGCATCATGAAAATCTCATACATCATGATTACGGGAGGGTTTTTTTTGGAAAAGATACTTAAAAATATTTGTGAATATGTGAAGCTTTGTGAGCCTGAAAACTATTTGCAAGCCTCTGAAATCATTCAGTTCCACAAAGTGCACTAATCCTGTTTCAGTTGCTAGCTCCAATATCATCAAAACAGCAAAGTGGAAAACCACTTGATTTCACACATGGGCAAACTGGCATGGATTCTGCTAAAATAACAGATCTAAACAGGAAGGAATTTTCCAGTTTGTTACCCAGGTTGCAAAGCTGCGATTTTCTGTGCTAAGCCACAGAAAAATTAAATTCCTGTGTGTTTCTCCTGGATACCAAGAAGGCAGCCTGTTGTTAGGATATAACCATCAGTAAGCGTTAATATTTAGATTTCTTCAGACCTGGGTGTAAACTATTTTCCAGTGGAAGATATATACATATATATCTTCCTGAACCACAGAAGAGTGCTTATGAGAGTCAGTTAAGAATGAAATAACATCTTCTCAATTAACATACCTACTAAAATTTCACTGTTACAACTCTAGAAGGAGAAGGTGAAGTTGGCATATTTATTCAATACATTCTGTACAGTTTATACAGTAATTGTGCTTGGAGGGGACATTAGACAGCACACAGACTTGGAAATGCCATACAACAGCTTTAAACTTTAAATGTCAACTGAGGGTTCTGGTTATTACTTGTTTACGGTGATGTTAACTGCACAGACACTCAGCTGACTTTGCTGCGGTCTCTGCTATAACTCCAAAGTTCTGCAACAGGGGAATTAACTGTGCCACAAAGCTGACAAGCTTTTGTTTTGTGCTAACAAAAGCTAAGCTGACAAATCTTAAACTGCAGCTGTACTTGAAAGTAAAACTGCACCTTGGATCATGATGAAATTGCAAAGGCTGAGCTGGAGCCTTCATGAGACCAATTTCTCCAATCCAGTTCTTTCTTAGTGTGCTTCAGGGAAAGGATGCAGAGTCCCACCTGCATATCCACACAGCAGTGAAGCATAATCAACTTACCACACCCTGTATTGGACACACACAGACCAATAACCAGGGCCACACTGCGACTTGCTGGGGGCTGGCTGCTTGCAGACACACAAAGCTGGCAATATATGACCTGGATGGGAGGTATGGGAAGTCCTTTTTTGCACACCTGCATTTTGCCTGACTATCCATAAAACACCTAATAGTTTGGCTTTACTAGTCACCTTTATTTCTTTATTTATTTCTATCACCTTTACTTTTCTCTTGGGCATATCTAAGTCAGCACCACTTAGATATTGGAATTGTCCTTTTTTTGTCATTGTTCTTGCCTGGCTGAGGTTTTTCTGTGTCACCACTGGTACAATACTCCTCAATTATTGCTAGGTGACTCACACAAATGCTGTTACTTGTGTGAAGCAATAACTAATAGGTGGTTGGTGGCAGCCCTTTCTTGTTCCTAACATGCTGCAGGGTGTCACAAAAAGAGAGGAAAGATGTATGTGAGCCCAAGCCTTCAGAAACATAGTTGCTGTGCGGGGAGAAGTTATGAAATCACAGCCAAGTCACAGACAGCAGAATGGCCTGGTGTGTTCACCTGCCCTGAGCTGTGGCTTTGCTCCCCTCTCCCAGGCAGGTAGGAGTGCTGCCTCAGAGGGCTCTCCCCGCCGCTGTGCTCAGTGCTGTGCAGCACTGGGAGTTACAGCATAGAGCACTCACTGAGCCAAGTTCAGCGTGAAACACAACAGGGCAAACTGACGCCATGGAACAAGAACTGGTATTGGTGTAAGCCTTAGCTCTAGGAAATAACTATATGCCACAAAATATTAACAACCTCTTCATATAAATTTCAGCCTCTCAGAGCTCAGCAACTCACTGCCAATTTCCTCACATGCTGACAAGGACACTTTGCCTTCCAGGAAGTCATTTGGGATCAAACTAGATCCCTTCCCCGGGTCTCACTGGCATAATTTTAAAGTTTCTTGAAAAATAGTTCTGGTCTGCTCTACCAACAGATAGGAAATAAATACATTTTCAGCAGACTGCATTGCAGAGAGGCCCCAGGCTGGGGTCCCCTTTATGTAATGGTGCTCAGTAAGACATCATCTGCTGGGCACATTATCTTGTGGGTTTGCTGCGACTTAGGAAAGGCACATACCAACATTTCCATTTTAATAAAGAAATCATTTACCAAAAATGCCATCAGGGGAAGGTAGTCCCAGTAATGGGGAATTAACAAGTTTCTGTAATTAACCAATTATCTTAGATATAAGTCATTAGAAGTTGCATGTTCTCATTTCATTAACTTCTCCTAGCCTCTGCTTTCCAGCTAATTGTAATTGCAGAAAAAGGTGGGAGAGGTAAAACTCAGGAAGACACATCTACTGCAGTCTCAAGCACACTCCAGAGCTGACCCAGGTTGCACAGCCAATGAAAGCTGGAGGGACTCAGCTTCTGGCAGGTTTGCCCAGAGCCAGCTGCCATTATACAGAAGATGGGTAATTTTAAGTAGTAGTCCGAACATAACATTAAACTAGTGATGAACTTGCTCAGATCAACACAAGGCCTGGCAGCATAAATCTCTGTGCAGAGTAAGCTTTGTATATTCAGGATGTACTATTTGGAGGTATCTTAGAAAGCTCCTCTAAGACCCTGCTCTACCAACAGAACCTGCTCAATACACAGCAAAACTCCGTGAAGGCAAAGGGCAGTTACAGGAACCCTTCAGTCACACCTTTTTATTTGCCTGTTGCTGGGTCTTAGCTCAAATATGATGTATAGCTCAAGCCTGATGTATTCAAGGAGTGTAACAATAGCAGCTCTTCAGTTCTGCCTGAAAACCACTTACAGAGAAAGAGTGCTAAATTCCCTTTCACGGCAATTTTTTTCTAAGTTATCAGTTCACCTCTCTGCCTCCTTTCCTTCTTAGGATTAAAGAAGGGAAAAGAAGCTGGTTTTGCTTCAGCTTCTGCTTATAAATCAAGCCATAAAACCTGCTTTAACATCTATGTGATCAGGAGGAAACATTCACTAGCTGTTTTGAGAACTCTCACTGCAACTGGGGCTTCTTACAGTATTGGATTATTTCTTGAGAAGCACAGCTGTAATGAAATGGAACTAAGTCCTGAGAACTGCACTTTTGTAGTGTGTCTGCAGATATGGTTTGTATGGTACATTGCTTAAGTGAAATTTAAATTGCACAGCACAATAAAATGTATCAAATTATTAAGAAAGGGGAGCAAGCATCACACAACCTTTGTAATAAGTAAATAGCAGCAAAAGAAAGAAAATGGGAAAATAGTTTTGGTAGAAATTCATGTTAGGTAAACACCACACAGGAGATAATTACTACTGCTATTATAGAACCTTTACCTACAGTTTTGGACTACTTGACAAAGAAAATTCTAGTAAGAAAAAAATGAAAGGAAGCAAAATAATGTTTCCCAGAACCTTGAAGGAAAGCTAGGGACAGAGGTTAGGTTTCCTGATTTTTTGAAGCAGCTTAGTTTGGTACTCTGCCTTCTTTCTGAACCTCTAAGTTCAAATTATTCAGGCTCGGGTTCATAAACACCTTTGCCTTCATTTTTTTTTTTTCCTAATTACAATACTGTTTAATACTGTTTTCAGTGTCTTCTTTACTAAAGTCTATTTTCCTCTTGTTCAAAATAAATTATTTGAAAGTTCACTATTCCTTTCTCATTGTTGAGTCTTACCCTTTAGTCAGCCTCAAAACACAAGCCAGAAGAATACACAAAGGGAGAAAAAAACAAGACAGAAGAAAGAAGGAAAAGTGACAACTGAGTGATAAATCAAGACTAAGAAGAAGAGAATCATCAGATAAAAAACAGTTTATCCATGTCATATGTGCCCGCCAAACCTATGTTGCTTATTGTTTAATTCCACCTAGAGATGCCTGCCTTTGTTTCAAGAAATGTGTCAATTGACTGAACCAGCATTGAGGGAAAATGCATTTCAAAGACAAAGTTAAAAATAGCCTTAATAAGCAGCTCAAGACGATGATGAGGATGGATCTAGAGGTTGGATCTAAAGCATTTATCTAAACGCAGACACCTCCACACATAGAGGAGTATAGCCTAACACCAAGTACTTTTTGTCTAAATCTGCAGTACCCATCACAAGCAATTCTGTTCCCCCTGCAGGTGACACCAGGCAAACACACACACAGAGCACAGGCCCACAGCAGGTTCTCCCATCAGGATTTCATTTCAAGGAGTAATTTTCATAAGCCCATTTGAAATTCTGCTGAACAATGCTCACACCTGGACTCGACACTGAGCAAGTCACAACAGACTGCAGCTCATTAAACCTTACAGGCAGCTCTTGAGACCCTTTGCTTTTACCCAAGCAAACATCCACAAAGCCGTTCTGACTTACTTTCCAGAAATTAACTAAGAACATCACAGAGCTGGTATAATCTGGGCCAGGAGACTGCTAAAAAACTGGAAGACAACTTTATGGAACAGGTCCTAAGGGAGCCGACTGGGAAAGATGCCCTCCTTGTCGACAGAGCAGATTGTGAGCAGAGTAGAGACTGGGGCTGACTTGGCCATGGTGAGCACAGAGCCATCAAGTTTAAAATCTCTGGTGACAGAAGGAAAAGTGCCAGAAAAACCTCAGCTCTGGACATGAGGAGAGCAAACCTCAGGCTGCTCAGGAAATAAGTAAAGTCCCCATGGAATATGCTTGAAATACATAATTTTTCACTTCTCAGGAGAAAGCAGTAATTTTAAAGTGACACAGGGAAAGGCAGTCTGTAACAATAAGGAGGCATTTGCCTTTTGTGGTCTACCTAGAAAAACATTCAAGGGCAGGCACTATGTAAGAATTTTTCTTACTATGTAAGAATTTTTCACAAATTATGTCCAGCATCAATACAAATGGACAATTAATTAACATGTATTTGGAAAGTAATGCTTCTTTTGCGCAGAGAATTTTTTAAAGTTCTATGTAGACAGAGAATAAAACAGGTGTAGCTGAAAAGCTCAGTACAGCAGATTTAATAAACTTCACTCAGACACATGATAAAGCTATTAAATGTCTGCCATTCAGGTAATTATTGGAGGTTTGCTATATATTTTACTGTCTTCAGTCCAAGACATGAGGAAAAGGAGAGGGGGAAAAAACCAAAAGAGGAGGGTAAGTTAATGGATCCAGCCAAGGAACTCTTCTCAGTAATTATGCCTGACTGGAAATTTGTCTGCTTCAAAGAACAGAAACCTGAAGCTTTATTAGTAATGAGAGATCTCAAATTTCTAATTAACTGAAAACAAAAGTACCATGCATTTCACATTGCACCTTCTTGTCACACAGTCATTGTTTTCAAATTACTCTCTGTGTTATGAATAAAAAGTTATCTATTTTTTTTAAGGTTGCAGAGTTCAAACAAGTTGAACCAGTTGCTGTTAAGTTAGCTTCATGTTGCAGCCATCTATTGTTGAGAGTTCTTCTTCAATTTCCTGTTAATGGTTGGTGATTAGCCATTGTCCTCCTTGTTATGAATAAAAAGATACCTATTTTTGTTTAAGGTTACAGAGCTAAAAACCGGTGGGACCAGTTGCTGTTAAATTAGCTTAATTGTTAAAGAGTTCTTTAATTGCCCGTTAATGGTTGGTGATTTAGCCATTGTCCTCCCAATGCTTGCCCCGGAGCTACACCTGGACACGCAGCCCAGGAGAATAGGAGTGGCCTGGGACCACGTACGCAAATGAGAAATGCACCGCGCCAAAATTTTCCCGTTTTCCTAGAAAACCCCTAAAAACAACGAGCCAACACAGAATTAGGGGACCCTAGGTGATGTCTAAGGATGGGCGTGAAGTCCAGTGCCTGCTTGGATCCTTTTTGCTTCGCACCCTGACCTCAAGAGATGTTCCATAAGGAGGGGACCCGAAGTGTTGGACTGAAAAGCAGGAATCTGCCAATCTCCCGTGAGGACGCAGTCCCCAGCTCTGCCTGCAGACCAGCGGACAGAGCTGCATCACCCTCCTCCTCCGTGCCACTCTTGGGGACAGCGGCGGCGTGGGCGCGACCCGTCGATTTCTCCCCACCTGAGCTGAATCTCTTTAATAAAGGCATTGAAAAGGAGAAAGATCTCCTGCCCTATTTATGTCACTCCTGGTGCCAGGGAGTGACACCAGACCCACAGATAGCAGGGCCAGGGGAGTGACATCAGAGCTAGTATGCAGATGAGAATGCATTTCACTAATTTTGTAACTTTGCAGGGAAAAAAACCCTAAAAACAACGAGCCAACATAGAATTAGGGGACCTAGGTGATGTTTAAAGATGAGGAACTCAATCCAGTACCTGCTAAGATCCTTTTTACTCCTCACCCTAACCTGAAAGGATGTTAATTAGAGAGAGGACCTGAAATGTTAGACTGAAAAAGTGGAATCTCCTAATCCCCCATGAGGACGGAAGCCCCAGCTCTGCCTGCAGACCAGCGGACACAGCTGCATCCTCATCATCATCCTCTTCCTCCGTGCCACTCCTGGGAGCAGCGGCGGTGTGGGCGCGACCCGTTGATTTCTCCCCACCTGAGCTGATTCTTTTTAATAAAGGCATTAAAAAGGAGAAAGATCTCCTGCCCATTTATTTACTTCATCTGAAGGACTAATTTGTGCTTGACATGAGAGAGAGAAGGACAGGGAATCTTAAAAATAAAATAATTCCAGTGATTCAGCCAACACAGTTTTGCTTGTCTAGAAATCCTCTAGATCCTCTACCTACCCTAAACCTGCCCAGATTCCAGTGCAGATTGCAGACTTTTTTATGCATAACTTCATGTGAGAGGGAACAAACCCAGGCTCACCAGGCTCAGGAAAAATATTTGAATTTAGCCTTTTTTTTCCCCCATGAGTAGTAAGCTGGAGTGGAAGGCTGCATGACTGAGGGCTGACTCCTGTGCAGGGTATTTTCAACAGCATATTAACACCCTTTCCCCTCATACTTCTCTGGGGCCATAGATGTCACCTTCTTTAAGGAGATAATTACTTCTTACTACCTCTGTACTCAGGGAATAAATGCTGGGAGTTTCCAACTGAAGCCAGATGGCCCAGAAGTCACAGACCTGCTGCAAACGCTGTCATATGAGAGCCTCTGCCTACAGAAGCCCAACTCTGAGGGGATCATAACACACACCTACACTTCAGCTTATGTCTGACTTTAGAAGTTTTGCAGCAGTTAACATAAATCTTCCATATTGTTGAAGATGGCGCTGGTAAGTTTTGCAAAGAACCTCACTACCCAGCAAAGTCTGAGCCACGATATTTCTGTGCTTGATCTCTTTCCTGGTATTATCAGCAAGAACAGGGACTACATCCAGCTGTGAAAGCAGAGAGAGAAGAGCTCCCCCAGCCAGTGACAACTGGAGTAAGACTGTCTTATTTCACAGATGGTAAATCCAAGTTATTATCTGGTAATGAGAGAGCCAACATTTAATCTATCATGAATAAGGACAATTAAAACCAGGATGTCTGTCTCTACTACGTGTCCAAAGGAAACTAATCACATGCAGAGAGGGCAAATCTCATTCCCCATTATAGGCAGCACACAGAATAACAGATTTGCAAACTTCCTTTGCCCCCTGCTAGAACAATCATGAAGTCATCCTTACACTTCTTATTTAATCAGACTATATCAGAAAAGCCTGATTTATTCCAAGAAAAATATAACATTCACTTTAACTTCTCTTTCTTCTGTTAAATACTTAATTTTGCAATTTCATATCCTCATGCTTTTAGTGTATGATTGAGACACTAACGTATTTTTTTTCTTACAGAATATCAGAGACCAGCTGATGTTAGGAAGATGATGGAAAGCACTGTTCAGAGCTGGGTAAACTACAGCAGGGTAGTTTAGAGTCAGGCTTGGCTATTTCCAACGCAGACTCCACAACCCATCAAATCAGCCTGTTCCAGTATTGGATCTAAAATGTGCTCAAGTCAACAAGCAACCTTCTACTGACTTCAACACCTCATGACTTACCCTGCACAACGACACTCGTTATTTAGGCTCATAAACACTCTGGAAAGGTCATGGAGGTTTTTTGAAATCAAGTAGTCCTGCCTTCTACTTCACAAGACAGTTTGATGCAGTGGTATGGGAAGTGCACATAAATAATTCTAAACAAAGTGGAGTCAAACAGCTTGATGTCTTCATATTTATCCATTTTTCATGTCTCGTTTTGAAAACAAAAAACAATGTAAATCTCTCAAACACACTCTCATAACTCACAATTCAAAGCACTTGTTCACTGTTTCATACTGAATTTATCTACATATACTTTGGTTTAAGGACTTGTAGTAATATTAAATAAAAATACCTTGGCTTACACAAGATTAAGTGTCACTGTAATAATTCAGTAAGGGAATGAAACTTTAAAAAATAGCAGAAAAGCTACATAGTTTATATAATCATGCAATGACAACAGTTTTCTGCAAATTGGCATGGTGCTCTTTCAGCTAACTAAAAAACCCTCCACCAACTTTTCATTATCTACAACAAAAGCCCAGAGCAGAATTTTGGGGCTGGGAAGAGTCCCCTTTACTGAAAAGGGCAGCAGAAATAACAAAAAAAAAGTCAGAGACAATTAGTACTTCACAGCAACAAATTTTGCTAAAGCACCAAGATTTTCTCACCTCCCCCAGCCCCAAATTTAGATCCCCAAGTCTTGTATACAAGTGTTTTTTGCTGCCCCACCTTCCCTGCCCCCAGCATTTGTAGCATAAAGAAAACCTAAAATTTGTGGCTAAATCCAGGCAGTTTGGATGGTGGAAATGAATTGTAAGGGCAAAAGTGGCTTTATGTCCTTTTGCTTCTGTTGAGAGACTGAGGAGACAAGCACAGGCTCCTGGTAGCCCCTAATTCTGCCTGATGAGCCCATCACTCTAAGGGAATCTGTTCCAAGTTTCTGGTGATACAATATATTAATTCTATTCTCTACCCCTTAAAAGGGAATCACTTCTACTGTCTTACAAAAAGGAACTGTTGTGGGACAGGATATACACTTGAAATGTTCAAAAGTGCAAATACCCGTTCTGCAAGGCAGCTCCTCCCTCCGCAGGCTCAGGACACTCAGGCACAGGGACAGCAGAAGCAGCAGGGCCAGGACAGCCCCTGCGTTCCTCAGGCTCTACTCAGCAAGGCAGGGTGACTCTCGAAGACAGGACTTTTCCAGAACTTTCCCCCATCCCCCCACCTCTCCAATCCATTCTATTCCTCCCAACTCCTATTCCACAGGGGACTTAAGATGAAAATTTTGGTACTTTTTTCGTCCCGGCAGTGCTAATAGACATTATAGCCATGACAACTACAGCAAAACCCAGCTGCAGAAATGAGGTCTGGGGAAGGGGTGAATGAAGGAACACTCACAAAGTTTGACATTCTGTTTGTACAGTTCTTTATTCTTGACTTGGTATCCTCTGAATGCTCAGCAATGCACAGCACAGTTTTTTTCCTAATTAAAAACCAAGTGAAAGTGGTACTTACCAGACAAATTATGGTTTAATTAAAAGAAAGCGTTTCATAACTAAGACACAGCCATAAGAAGCAATCACACAAACCTCCAGAGATCCCTGAAAACTGTGGTCAGTCCTTTTACAAAGGAAGCTCAATTCTGGAGTCCTTCAGCTAATTTTATTAGTCAGCTTGCACTTTCTGACACAAGATAATCTGTTCCACTCATGGAGGACTACTACAAATAAGTCAACATTAAGCTCATCTGTCCAGTCTGGATAGCTCACTTATCTTTTTTTTCTTACCACATCTCATAAGCAACTAGTAAATACACAATACTTTGAATAATTTTTTTTCTTTTTTGAGAAAACTTTTCTGCCTCAGCATGTTCAAGATAATTATTCTGTAACACTCAGGGCTCAGGAAAAACGTTCTCACAGTAGCATGATTAAAAGTCAACACGATAATAGTGCCCTGCAAGCTGTAGCACTAATTAGATTTCTTAATAGGATTGGGTTGAAAAGGTTTGGTTTGGATTTTGCTGAAGGAAAAATAAATGAGAGACAAAATGAGAAAAGAAAGACTGATCCAGATATGTAGATATTAGATATAGGTTTTGTTCCCAATTTGCCTAGTCACCTCACAAGCAACATCAGAGAAGTCACTTTTGTCCTCAAGCAGCTCAAACATCAATCCTGACAATCACTTATTCATGCAAAAAACTTCATTACTCCTGAAGTGATCTTCACACTGTACAGAACTGTTGCTAAAACCTTCACTAAATGAGAATGGACTTCAGTTTGCTACAAGAAAGGCACAAAACCCAAAATGAGACAAGATGCTATAATTGCCAGCAGGTGTGATGACATCAGTATAATTAAAAGCTTTCATCTACTAAGTACTAGTTACATGGTTCCAGCAGCTACAATGAAGCACTGGAGCCACAGTTTGAGTGATCTCTCTTCTGACCCTTTATGCCATCAAGCTGATCTGCACTTGGGTTTTTGTGGGTAAAATTCCATAGCTCCAGCTTCAAACTGATGGGACAAGAACTTGCGGTTTCTCTCTGCAGATCTCAGCTGTCAATCGCGCATATTGGACTTAGTTGCTTTTTTACTTTTAGATGCTTCAGTTCTTTATTACCTACATGATCCTTTTGCAGTTCTTTGTTATCTGCGTCATAAAGGAAAAACCAAACACGAAAATTGGTCTGAGGACACAGGTACTGCACTTTTGCCATCAATGCATTGCTGTGAGCAGCCTTCCTAGGCAGGGTAATTGCATATTGAAGATTTGCTGAATCAGAATATACTAGAAATGAGCAGGCTTGTTTGAACAGAAACCATGCTTTATTTCATGCATAATTGAATTACTGATTTTCCTGAGGTCTATGGTTAATCTGAATGCTGAGTTATTTGGCGGCACTGAAATGAGAAATCAGATTGTTTGTTACTTCTGGCAACAGATGAATTGGGATTTTTGAATGTTTCCATCCACTGCTACAGCAGAATAAGCTTTGTTTTTCCTTCTAATCAAGTTCGTATAAGATGTACATTAAATAAAGAAAGTTGCATCCTTTGAGGGAATTGCTAAGAAAAAACATAAGTAAGAGCTCTAGAGATTAAAAGTCTTTCATGTATCCTCAGAGCAGGCACAAAGAGCACATATGTGCTCTATCTCCAGCCAGAGCTGCTACCTGCACTACCCCTGCACTTACCTTTCCCCTGTGAGACTTCTGTATCTGCAGTCACTAAGCAATCTGGTACATTATATATAGAAGAGGTTTTGGTACTTTCATTCAGATGAAGCCATTTCATAAAAAAACCATACTTACCAAACCATTAAAGCAAATAGAGGACAGATTTTAAAGACAGCTGTCAGGTCATTGAAATCAATCTCCCCAACTCTGCACTGAACATTGATGGGATTTGGGCATTTTCCTTCCCCTCTTCCTTCACTGAAAATTGTGTTTTCCTTCACAACTTTTCTGATACTACACTGCTACATCACAGGTCTTTTCTGTTCTGTAGGAACAGAAACCAGCAGCTCCCATGGCAAGATCATCAACTGACATCCAGCAGCAGCAAGCCAGCCCTGTGCACACACATTCATCACAGCCCCCAGGAACAGCAGGGTACACACAGTGATCAAGAAACTGGTGTTGCAGAGGAAAGCATTTCTGCCAGGTGAAGATCACAAGCATGGGTTTTGTGCTCCCATCCTGGCCAGTATTGTAATGAGCATATGTATTGATGCATGCAGTGCATTTCCCAGCTCAACTAAAAGCTACAATAGAAAATTATAGGCACTACTTTCTCGCAACCTAAATGTGCTCTGAAAGATGCTCCACAATACAAAAGTAAAAATGTTAAGTTTGGAATTGATGAAGCTGGCATGAAACTGCTGTCGTGACTTAACTGCAGCAAGCGGCTCAGCCCCATGAAACTGCTCCATTGCTCCCCCTCCATGGGACAGGGGAGAGAATTAGAAGCATGAAAATGAAAAAAATCATTAATTGAGATTAAAAGTTTAGTAACCCTGGTCAGGGGTGAATAATGCTTCCATTTGCATCACTTGTCTCGGAGTTAATTTATTTTCGTTAATTTCTTTTTCGTTATAGTTTATATTTTTTAAGGACTTCTGACAACACATATGGACCACAGTACACTCAGAGGAGCTCTGCTGTATGTTCGTGAAAGCGGAATCATTTTCATTTTCTATTATACTTAAATGGCAGTAGGCTTGTGAAAGCTATTAGACTTGACAACTTACGTTTTGTGACTTTCACTCATGATAGTCTGTTGAACTTTATCAGTCTCTCTCAGTGCTTCAACGAACCATTTTTGATTCGCATATAATTTACCAGAATTTCAATTCATTTTCTCATATAACTTATTTCATACACTTCCTAGAACAAATGCTTTTCAGACTCATGCAAACACACATAGGCAGTAGTCCCTCTACCTGAAGTTTCTGTGTCATATGCACCTTGGCTAGAAAAATTACGTTCTATTCATCTCTGGACAATAAGGAGCACATGTCACCCTCCAAGGAACCAAGGAATGAGTTTGCTTGGTGACCACTCTGCAATGCCATCTGCAGAAAAGCTTTCCTCAGCTCAGACTAGCCATCTAGGAGCCAAAACCTTGTATCACTCTGGAAAGGCATTTGGCCTAGAATATTCAAGGGTTATTACATTTGCAGCAAGGAAAAATCAATAGAATATTTTCCCCATCACACTTGGAGGGGAGGGTTCAGATGTCAACTGTCATTAAAATATCTTTAAAAGATGTGTTCCACACAACCATCTGAAATTCAAAAAGTAAGACTTCTCTGCAGGAATAAATAATGTAATGTATTTTAAAATGGAAGTTTGGGTGGATTTTTTATGTAGCTTCTCATCAAAACCTTCATTTTCTAATACATTTCACAGTTCATTCATGCTTCTTCATTTTCTAAACCTCCAGACTGTTGGGCTGAACAAAATGCATACAATCTGCTTTTAACTGTTTCAGCACATTGCCAGAGATTTCCCTGATTGCCAAGCAGTAGCCATTTAAGCTGGAAAATGAAGCAAAAGTAGAAATCCAAGTCTTTCCACCTTCACTATTGTTTTAATTGAAATGAATCAGTTAAATTTGAACACTGTTAATGAAGGCTCTCTTCTCTGTCTTTCAGCTGCATTACCATAGCAGCTGTGGTTTAACCTGACAGGAAATGTAATAAAGACAAGGTCTGGAGAATCTAGAGAAGAGGGACCACAAAGGATTTTGAGCAGAGACAGAAACAGAGCAAGACAAGGACTTGTTCTGTTCTCCTCCAAATCCTCAGTCTTAGATAATAGGTAGCTAATTTAACAACTGAAAAGAATTCTAAGGATTAGGACAATATTAAAGAAAATACTTTTACCACAAAATTTTTTCCTGAACAAGTTACTGTTTACTTTCACAAAAGACAACCATGCAGTTAAGTTTATGCCTCTGTTCATACTGCTTTGTTCCCCTGCCTTTATCTCCTGCTATATTCCTTGGGAACAGAACAAGCTGACCTCCCAGAGTACACTCAGACCAGGCTGCTAATATTTAGTCTGAAGTAATGTCTACTCACCACCAGAATTTTGCCTGAAGTGAAAACCAAGCAATGCATTTAGTTCCGTTCCAGAGCACTCCTGCTCCCTGCAAGCCTGGTCCACGTGTGCAGCTACACAAACTCCTTGGCAAGCAACTCAAAATTTTGCTAGACTAAAACAACTAGAAAGTCTAATCACTACTAAATAAGAAATAAAGAAAACACAATTTACAAAAACCTGTTTCAGAAGCACTCTATACTTCAAAACCAAAAAGGTTTTGAAAGCCACACATAAAAATCTTTAGCCTGAAGATATCTGGAGAAAGACACTAGTAAATAAATGGTCTTACTTGAGAGGAAACAAGGCAAACATACCTGAAACAGCTCTACTGAACCTGAGTGCTCCTCCGTGCTATTCCAGGGCTCTGACCCGGTACCCAGCCCCTGGAGCAGCAGCGCTCTTGGGTTTCACCCAGCAGCAAGCGCCTCTCCTCACAAGGGCCTGTGCTTCACACAAATGCATTTTCTTTTCCAAGCAGAAGTGCTGCATAATCAATGAATCCCAAAAGTAAGACTAACAGTACATCAACAAATGTTCAGCAAATATTTATTAGTATTCAACAAAGGGATAGATACATCCCCAGAACACGCATCGAGACAAGCTGCAACTCAGGTGTTTGTGAACCTCGAATATATCTAACAGATTTAACGGAACCAGCTGCAAATAAACTCTGAACAGGTGGGCTGAGTTATGGGAATTATTCCTCACTGAGTTACTGCCCATTGGCGACCAGGCCTGCACCTCCGCACGACCCTGCCGGCGGTAGATGAGGCTGGGGAGGGAGCGCTCGGCGCAGGCGCTGGCCCCGCCCCGGGCGGTGCTGTCGCTCCTCCCGGCGGCCTGCAGGAGCTGCCCGCGGCTCAGCCCGGCCCTGCCCGGGCCCCGATCCGCCCCGCTCCTCCCTGCAGGAGCTGCCCGCGGCTCAGCCCGGCCCTGCCGGGCCCCGATCCGCCCCGCTCCTCCCTGCAGGAGCTGCCCGCTGCTCAGCCCGGCCCTGCCCGGGCCCCGATCCGCCCCGTTCCTCCCTGCAGGAGCTGCCCGCTGCTCAGCCCGGCCCTGCCCGGGCCCCGATCCGCCCCGCTGCTCAGCCCAGCCCTGCCGGGCCCCGATCCGCCCCGCTGCTCCCGGCAGCGCTGCCGCCCCTCGGGCCCGGCTCCAGTGAGCTTGTGCTACAGGCCTGGGAAAGGCTTTGCCTCTCAATCCAAGGCTTCCCGCAGCACACCCGGAATAGAAAAACGTGACGTGGCTAAAGGAACTGGTGACCCTTTTCCCAAACACAGTTTTCTCTTAAGTTCCCCTGCTATGCATGAGCTGGGACAAAATGTTTACAGGCTGGGAAACCAAGGCCTACATGAGCAGTTTTCACATTAAGCAGATCTTCAGAAACCACCAAAAACCTAAAAGGAGCTGGCGCTGTTTGGTGTTGAAAGTTGGAGTTGATTGCTTTCAGTTTTGTTGTTTCGGTTTTGTTGTCTTTGAGGGGAACTTTTTTTCCTTAATTAGGTAGTAGGTCAAACCCGGTTGTTTTAATGAAATAACTTGTCTTTAAGAGGTACCAAAATCCACAAAATTTCTGAAGAGTCTAGGACTTCAGAAAACGAGGTTATTCGGTTTTGGGTCTAGTTATTAAGATGGATAATTTTTAAAAATAATTTTGTTTGAATTTTGTCAGCAGCTATTTTAGGAGTGACGTTTCATAGTCTGTCCTGACAGCTGATCAGCCCAAATAAGTGTTAAACCTATCACTTTCACCAACAGTACATTCACTCCAAACAGGAGAGCAAGCCTCTTTTGTATTTATTCACTGAGCATAGTTCTTTTAAGGTGATATATTTTGACTTGTGATACAGCACATGTGCTAGAGATTAACTGGAAACTCCTTTAAAACAATCAGTATTCTGTGTGATTGTATCAGTGATCAAAGACGCAGAGAAATTCTACTTATTTATTAATAAACCAGGCTTTAAACCACGAATATGGAGCAACCAGAAATAGGGAGCTGTCATTCATGAAACATAAATCAGCATTTTCCATTTCTTTTCCCACTCGGTTAATTGCAAACAGTAATGAACCATAAACAAAAACTCAAAGGCTTTTTTTGGGGAAAAATTCAATGCCAAAATGGCCTATTTAACCAATTGATAGTAATTATGTAAAGAACATTATCTAAACTTCCATTTTCTGAGCAGGGAAAGCATCAAACTAGGGAAGAGACAAGGAATTCAGGATACTTCTTTTATGGCAAAACCTGCAAGGGAAATAAAAAATCCTAGTCTCACCTGTATTGATGCTGATATTTACAACAGATTCTTCAAGCTGTGCAATTTTTTAAATACATATCACTCAGATACAAATATTTACTCCTAATGGATATTTTTCCTTGAAGGAATGATATAATGTGTACCCAAGCAGAAGGCTCTGAGTTAACTGCTTATTGTCATTTCTACTCAATTGCTGCCTACACAAGAACAGTCATACAGTGAAGACAAGAGAAACACCACCACTGATGGTGAATTTCCTGGCTTTTATCACTGTGTCAAAACACTATCATTCTGTAATCACAGGCTTTCATGTAAAACAGCTCAAATGGCAGCAAAATCCCAATGCAAAGCATTTCTGAATATCAGATGGCAAGGAGCAGGACGAAGCACTGCCTAGATGTGGTGAGCAGGTCCTTAGAAGAAGTCCCACCCGGATTGTGGGCCAGGCTCTCCACAGCATGGGTCCATCTGGAGGCTTTGGAAGATCTGCAGCCTGTGCAGGCAGCAGGAGGGTGGTGGGGAGCCCTGCGGACCCATCCTGTAACCTGGGCCCTTCCCTCTGACAGGCATTCACTGCCATGAAGCCTTTCCTGGAGTTCCTCTTCAACGTTTGGGGACCAGGAATTCTGTTGTTCATCAAAAACACACAAACTCAAGTTTAAACTGCTTTCCTGTGCCTCAGATTTCTAAACCTATGTTATCCTTGGAGACCTCTTGCCAAAAAATATCTTTTGCTCTTTGGCCTTTTGACTATTCCAATTGTCTCTATTGGTTGAACCCAATCAACAGTGCTGAAAGAGACCTGGAAAAGAGTACCTCTTGGGGTGAGACGCATTCTCCTGGGAAAGGGGAACCCACATTCAAATGTCACTTCGAAAAGAAGGAATTTTGCTCCCAAACCAGACTAGTACTCCAGCCTCTTGGACTAGGAGTTTATTCCTCAGGCTCCCCAAATATAGCTGATGGTTTTCTCAGCACCTGCCAAGACTCAACTCTTACTATTCTGTGAACTACCTTAACCTCTAAAATGAGCTCAAATGAAATGTGTTGCGTATATGTCACTTCAATAATTTATTTTTTGCTAAAACTAGTTATTTAAAGGTGTACAATTTATAAATGAGTTTGACCATTCTGCTGCATAAATAGTTTAACTGAAAAGATCCTACACCAATTCCACACTTTAAACCCCAGCACAGTGTGTCCCTCTGGATTACAACTCATCCCCGAAACACATGAGACATACAGACAGTGCAGGGGATAAGACATCCCATTATGATAGCTGATAATGACACATCAGTGCATTGTTACAGAGTAAGTTCACAGCTAACCAAAGCTGTTCCCATTAAAGAGCAGCACCTCTCCAGCTGTGTGTGATCACACACTTCAGGTACAGACAGTCCTGTACAGTGCTTGCAAAGGCCTCAGGTGGGAAGCCAAATCAGTATTTTAATGATATTAGGGGAGCACACACACACACCATACCTCTGTTGTGATAATGAGTGACACACGGACCCCAGGCAGGTGCAGAGGTGCCAAAAACCTGGTCTTTTTAAGCAGCTAGCTTATCAGTTTACATAATTTTACAGTTTATCAGTTTACATAATTTTAAGGCACAACAAGCACAAGTTAGCCAATCACCGTACACCACAATGTGGACGTGCAGCAGTCTCTGCAGCACATCTCTCTTGTCTCTCTACCCCTGCTCCAGCTGAGTCACTCTCCCATAGTTTTCTTCTACTTAGCCTGCATAACAGGCCAGAGCCATGTTACTAGGCCTTCCCTTTATAAAGCCTTACCTACCGGCAGCTTTCCCTCTGCTCACGTGCAACCTTCACTCCTCACAGGAAGCTCTGCTGCTGCCTGCACAGCTCTGTGCATGTCGTGTTTAGACTTGCTTTCTGCAGAAAGCACTCCCAGCAGAACTGCACCGAGACACGGGATCACTGCTAAGCAGCAGCGTTGTAGAGTACAGAGGCATTTATATGCCTCAGCAGTTCCTTCCCCTCAAGTCACTCACACATGATTCTTTCCCTGGAAATGAAGCATGAAAATGTGGGAACTATTCACAGCTTGATGACTGCATTTTCTGCCAGCCAAAATACTAGGACTGTGTGAATACACAAAATCTTTTTTCCAAATCAGGCTGTTAGAAAACTTGGATCCAAAAGGAGGCATCTGTGTGTTTTCTGTGCTAAAAGTAGTCACAACAGGTTGCCTGAAATGGCTTGCTTCTTTAGCTAGTGGGCAAGATTAATTTATGAAAATGATTTATTAGATACTTGTATCTAAAAAAAAGGTCATCAATTTACAAATTATAGGTTTTTACTGCTTCTGAAACATTCAAGGAGTGTCTTTGGTCAAACTACAAAACTGTTAGCTGACTCCCTGGGTGTGGGAAGCTGAACAGGGGAGTTGCAGTGCTGTACAGTTCCCAGGCTGGGTGCTGGAGCACGGCCATTTCTCTTTCAAATGCCAGGATGAGCCTTCCCATCCCCAGACAAAAGGCAGTGATAACAGAGGTGTGTGACTGATATATTCCCCACTGGTCTTACAGGCAGAATTGCAATTTCTACAGTACCTGATGTAGCACCAAAGAAAACCAAACCATACAACCCTAAAAAAGAGAATTCAACCAAATGGCTCAAGTTTTGCATTAAATGCAGCTAAGGAGCAACCTTCCAATTTATTCATGGTGCTTATAGCAAGCACTACAAAATCCTTGGAGTACTCTATATACGCAACACAACATGAGTTAGGGTTTAGTTAGCATCTCATTAAAATACAAAGAACTGACATGGATGAATTCCCTTTACTGCTTTCATAATCCCAGCTTTTATGTTGATGCTACACAAATTTGACATGACTAAAAAAATATCAAGTCTAAAATCCAAGTTTTTAGACTTTTTTCCCTCACTTAGGATTTTGTCACAATACTGCATGTACTACAGATCTTGGCCAGATGAGTAGCTGGAATCAATTTTGTTGTAAGGACCACCTCTTTCTTTTAATTAATTCTTGGACTAATAAGTAATTTACTTATTATTAGAAGGGATGACAGTCACCAGAGCTTGGGGCAATTTGTCACTAACACCAACAGAAGCATTTGTCTCATTACCTATGAACATTTAAGCGGAATGTATCTGGGTGAAGCCAGGCTTTCACTGGGAAAACAGTAAAATATATGTTGTAGTTGAGTGGGTCCTGTAAATACAGGTATGTGCTGGCAGTATATACTTCTCCAAGTCTGGACTTGTCTCAGGGATAAAGAATGACTGAATTACATTGTCTGCACCTTATTTTTTAAAAGCAAAAGTCTTGAATGGCACATTTTTTTTGGTAAGTTAACATTACTAGAAGAGCAAACATTTTCATTTAGAACTTGATAATGACAAAAAGCCTGGTAGCTTGCTATGGAATGCCAGCCTGATCTCACGTGTATTTAGTTAATAAGTCAGTGTTAGGCTTTTCCCTACAAACCAGATCCTGTCACCTCAACAGCTCTCAATTCTCACATCCCTTCTCAAGCTAAAGGTTTGGGGATTCTGTTCACATGGAATGACAGACTGATCACTTGGAAATTAATCTCATCCAATGAATATCCCCCACTTTTCAAGCACAACTCCTCTGGTTGTATGCTAAGGCATATTTTGAAATGTACCTTGCTTTTGAAGAAGTAAGTGGCAAACTATTAATAGGAAATTTGGGCATTAATTTGGAATAATTGACACTGAATTTTTCTTCCAGCATTGTATCACGAGTTTAACATTATTTCGTGTGATGTTTATGATGAACACCAACATACAAAAGACTTTTTATATTATCTTTGCAGTAAGGAAAGTCTGATGTGTTTAAGACCAGCAAACAAGAGGGGCAACAGTTTTGCTTTACTTGTGTGCACAACTTCTGGTCTCCCTTTTAAACTGTCTTTATTTCAACCCAGGAGTTTTCCAGCTTTTACCCTTTTGATTCTCTCCCTGATAATCCTGGTGGAGGAGAGTGAGAGAGGCTGTATGGGCTTGAGTTGGCTGGAGTTAAACTACAACACAGCTGAAATGCAAAGCTTCTGAGTTAGGGGTAAATCTAAACACTTGGGCTTCAGTAAAAAAAAAAAACCTCACCACTCTGCATAACTAAAGAAACAAAGTGAAGATAACCATTATGTTTGCTACAACACATTGCTGGAATCAAACATGCTTTATGTTAGTAACAAACAATACATGGTGCAGGGTCCTCCCAGAAAGAACCTCCCAGAGAGAATAATAATTCACAGCTGTTGGGGGGATTTTTTTTAACCCTACCATTTCTCTTCCACTGAGGTTTCCTGCTCCTGCCTCTGCAGCTGTCACTGTAAGAGTCATCAGGCACCAAGAAGAAAAGCCTGACTGCAGCTGTGCCCCCCAGAAGAATAGAGGGCACACAACAGGCTTGCAGCCAGGGCACGGTGGCCTGCAGTTTGCATTTGCCAGCTGGGGTGCTGGTTCTGTGCTTGGCTCTTCCTCCCAGCTCTCTTTTCTATTTCCACTGCCTTTGTCCTGGTTTATAGAGGAGGGTGCTGTCACATCGCTTTACTTTTACTGAGAGGTTGCTTTCTAATTTGCATGCATGCGTATTTGCGCAAGGGCATGATGTGCAGTTCAAAGCTATTTTCTCACTTTCAAAGTAGTCCTTGTGAGTAAGTTGTCCCAAGTCTGATGTGCACCAGACTTTTACTTTTGTTCTTGATTGAGTTCTGCTGCACTATATTCTTTTTAAAACTCTAGCTATTTTGGGAGAGGTGCATAATTTAATATGTTCAATAGTTTTCTTGTCAGGCATTCATGTACAACTTCCTTCATCTGGCACTCAGATGTTTGATATTCACAGTAATTGGATTTGATACATCTGTGTTTACTTTTACGACCTACAGTAAATGCTGTTTTTTTAGCCAAGGACTGTTAAAGTTCTTGCTGAAGCCTACAGTAGCCTACCCTGCAAGTTTTCTGAGGCTTGCATGTCAGTTTTCAAGCAATTCAGAACTCTTTCCACAAGGGTAAGTAATGTACAAATTAGTATAGCCTGAACACTGCATTAAGCAAAAGCTCTTCCCATACAACAGCAGCTATGGGCATGCAGTGCCAGCAATATCAGTGAGAAAAGCTTTTCATCCTGGTCTCTGCTTGAATATTTGGCCCATTGATAATATTAAAGTGATTTGCTGTGAAACCCATTCATAGGCAGAACTGGTCTCCCCATTGAAAACAAAATGAGAAACCTGAAGATACGTGCAGGAGTGATCTTCAAAACCTTCTGCAGGTCAGCACCAATGTCCCATGGAACTTGGACCCAGGAAACTGATCCAGGACTGCAGAAAACAAACTCTGTGAAGAGCAGAGCTGAAGGACATCCAAAGACTAGTCCCATCATCTCTGCCTGTAAAACCAAAATCCAGACAAACAACTTCCTTTGTAAGCACAGTTAGACATCTGCAGTCACATGGAGACTGTCCCTACTGGCATGGACCACGACATCCCACAGCTAGGAAAGCAGGCTCTGTGCTTCTGACAGCTCTGTTAGCTCGTTACTCAGGTCTTTACTTTGGAATCAGTTTCCTTTCCCACTGAATAGATGTGGGAGAATCAAGGGATGAAGGCAGAAGAGGAGAGAGGCCAGAAGTAATCATAACTTAAAAGAAATACATTCAGGACATCATTAACAGGCCACACATTTTAGTTTGTCTCTGATGTTTGCACTCGTGCTACTCAAGTTTCTCCTACAAGTCCTGTCACAATTGTTTTCTTTCTTCTCAACAATATGTGTATGTTGTGTTAGGAGTTGTCTTTTCTGCTCAGGATCAATGGTAGCTCCTTTCAACCTTTTCCTTTTGTATTTAAAAAGCCCAGCTGGGAGTTCTAAGCAGCTGAGCTCAAATAGCTGCTTTTAAAATCAAGAAGCAGAAGTGCAATCAGCTGCAAGGGAGAGCTACTGAAACCTTCAAAAAGTGGAAGCAGAAATGCTCCAGTACAGCCAGCTGATTCCCAGTGTGTCCGTGCAGGATGCATGTGGCAGGACCTGGGTGGCCTGTTCTGAGCAGGAGTGATAACAGGTTTTTCCCAAACACCTTTGCAGGGACAAGCAAGTATGGGAAACTTGAAGAACCTCACTGTTCTTCAAACCCTTTGTTCTGCAGGTCTCAACACAGGATTCTCAAGTTTTATAAATAACAGACAACTTGAGGAGAGCAAGTGTTGGACAGCAGGTAAAGGACAGAGGACGGTGAGCAGACAGCCAGCCATAGCCAGTGCTCCTCCTGACACGGAGAAAAAAGCTAGCACATAGTCCTGCTAGGAAACAAATTTAGGTCAACTGGAAGCAATGACACATTCATATTCTTTGGAGAAACACCCAGAGAAAGCACTTACTGGAGCTATTTTTACTTACAGAAGTGAAAACCATCTTAGGCTGTGATGAAGTAGCTAATTGTTCACATGGCTGGGAGATTTGGGTCTCCTCCATTCCAGTACTGTATAATGATTTGCTTTTATCATCCTAGCACGTTCTCAAGTACTATTAGACTGGTAGAGCAGCTCACATGCTGTCCCAGATGGAACGCCACTTGAGTAGCAATGCATGCCCCTCTGCTAAAGGAAAGCCTCAGCCTGCCCTGTGCATGACCATTGGTCCCACACAGGGAGACCTTTGAGGACTGGCCATGGAGAAACAGGAATGCAGAAGGAGCCCTCTGGTCGTAACTTCTCTTTGGTACACTGAACCTTGGCCTGTCCATTCACAAAGTTTTTTTAACCTGTTGAAATGCTACAGAAGTGCTTTTTTTTCAGACTGTTTCACTCCTGAAGGCTTCCTTTCTTCTTTTTTCTGATGTGGGAAAATACCAGCTGAAGTGGGATTCTCGAGCCCTCCTCCTGTGTTCTTTTCTGGGCTACCACTTCATCCTGTGCTTTTTGGTTCATGCAAGGCAATGATCTTCCACCCTCAAAAGACAACTCAGATTCTCCTATGGTGTATAACACTGAGCTGTAACAGAACCACAGTATGTCACCACTGATGTACACATTGTACAACATTATTTCCCTACTTTTTCAATGAAATATATCAATAGATTATATTAACCAAGGCATTGCAAATTAGTGACTGTATGTGAGCTGGTGTGTGCTCAAAGAATTGAAAAATGTGCTATAGAAAGCACAATATTTTAAACTATATGATAAATGAAAATTAAGATGCATCACATTTTAATGGAGTACCTCTTCTTTTTCCACCTCTAAAATATGCATATTTTACAGTAGAATTTTCACAAGAATTAACTAGGGGGAAAACCCACCTTTCAGAGCATGTCAGAATTAGGTCATCTCAACATTTTTAGGATGTTTACTGAATTCATATTTTTCTACCATTTTTCAAATGACACAATAGAAGAATTTTTGTAAGAATGCTAACAATTCAGAGGTTGGGACAAAAGCCAAAAAGAGGGACAATTTTAACAACTGCTAAAATCTTTTGAATCCAAGACAACTGAACTAGGAAGCAATTTTAAGTACAGGAGCATTCCAGTTAGAACAAAAGTGGGTCAGGTGTTCTGGAAAACCACAGATTAAAGCAAAAAGTTTTTTTCCACTCCACAGTACAGCAAACTTAGATTAAATAACAAGCCCAAAGCTAGATGGTTTTGAGGTACAAAAATAAAATTGACATTTTGTCAATATGGACTTAGGATTAGTTAGTAAATAGAGTCCAGGGAGTGCCCCAGAGAGGTTATGTCCACCACAGTGGGCTCTGTGGGAATCATGGGGTTGCAGAAGCTCCCCTAACCCTGCAAAAAGATCTGAGATGATGAAACTGTAAATAGAGTGACTTTCCTGTTGGGTCAACATGTCTTGCATCCAATTCCCCTGGCAGGAATTTTCAGTAACACCATTGGTGGCACCACCCTGCCAGGGGCCACGCACCATGACTGACACAGGAACAGCAGCTCCCTCCACCAACACAGCAGCACTCAGGGCTCACCCTTGTTTGTGCTGATACAATATCCCTGGGGACACAAACACTACCAGTTCCTGCCTGAGAAAAGAAGTCTCATAATGTTGCGGAGCCACTTCGAGCAACCTGATCTAGTGGATGGGCAGGGGGCTTGGAACTGGATGATATTTAAGGTCCCTTCCAGTTCAAACCATTCTGCGATTCTATGATTCTACAATTAGGGCATACTCCTCCCCATCTGAAAGAACAGTTACATTCTTCTGCCCTAACCTGCTTTCCTGTCTTTTTCACCTTGACAGCTTATTAGGAATTATACACTAAGACACAATCTTACTTTGTCACTTTCCACATTTGAAGTAAGCGTGTGTACCTGAGGAGTGTACTGAATGCAAGAAAAGTGCAGCACTGTATTCACCTGGAAAGCATCAAGAACTTTCAGATTTTTCTGAAAAGTGTAAAGATTTTTCAAGTGTAGATGATAAGCAGAGATGTAAAATATCCAGCTGATATTACAAACTAAGAGTCATGTAAGAGCAGTGGAAAAAAATTAGGATCCTGATTCTTCATTTCACCCACTAACTCTCCTGTGATGATGTTTCATCCAGCTTCTAAGGTGTGAATTAGATTATCACTACGATGAGCCTGTCAGAAGTGGCAGAACAAAGACAGAAGTTTATTACGTGCACAGCAGTATGTAATAGCACATGCTGCTAGCAGATTCTTACGGTTTGCAGACTGCTGATTTAGAACCTTTCCATGTAAAAGTTACAGGTACTTTATGGTCAAGGTTAAGCATGGAGGAAAATGGAACTAGTCATTATTTTAAACTCCATTTTACTTATGCATAAATTATGTAGAGAAAAAGACATTCAATCTGTCTGAGCATCATCTTGAAGAAGTGAGAGGAAAACCTCTTGTACACTCCTGTCACTGTTAGAATGTAGAAAACCATGCCAGATGGTAGCAAACAAGTTTATTTCTGTTCAGGTCCCTGTCCTTTGGTTATTCTGTGCTCACAAAAGTGGTACAGTCCTAGTGGCTCACGAGTGCACAGAAGTGATTTGTAGGCCAGAGCTCATCTGTAGGAATAAATGTTTTCTATTGAGTTCATCAGCCACTCAAAAAAGCCAATGAAAATGCAAGAACGTAAAAATTCCAAAGCTGGAACAGACGATGAGTACTTGCTCATCCTGAGTCCACACTGAAGCAGACACCCCCAAAGTATGTTCATCAATGACAGCTGAAACTGCCCAGTACCAGATTAATTGTGCTAACCTCATACAGCCCAAAGCAGAGGTGCTAACCACGAGCTCAGGCTCTCCTGCAGGTGCTTTGTGGGTGCGTTGTGGGCACACATGTCAGTGTGAACCAAGTACCAAAACCTATGAACGGAGACACAGCACACAGCCGTGCTGTGACTGCTGTGGGAACACAGAGAAAATATTACAGTTCTGATAATGACTTCCGTTCAGCCAGCAAGTGTGTGACAGCCAGTCAGCTCTGTCACTTTCTGAAGGACAGCAGGTGTCTCTCAGCTCACAAGGGTAAATGCAAACACAGAGCTGTCTTCATTGTTAGTCTGGAAGCTGCTGGTTTGGCTCAGTCTACCCAGAGCCAGTCCTTTACACTCAAGGATAAGTCTCTGAGCTCATTCCAGGGCATTTAATTTTTTAAAAGATAAAAAGCAGTGACAAATGGGCAAGAAAGAGGAGTAGCAAAGGGAGAAACCCAAGTGTGGGCACCAGAAAATACAAACGCAGGCCTTTCAATCTGTTCTGTCACCATATATTTCTAGCAGTGCTCTTGTGTTTTGCTGTGTGGAAGTGCCCCTGCAGTCTGAGAAGCCCTGCTGGTGCTGACGTGCTCTGCCCCCTTGGCCCATGCAGTCAGTTCCCCACGGTGGTGCCATCGCCACCCTCCGAGAGCTCTGCCACCAGCCCTGTCCAACAGCCACCTGCTGCCAAACAGCCAAGCCACAGCAAAGCCAGGCACGGGAAGTGAGCCAGGGCTGAGACTTAACAAGGCACACACTTCAAGAAAATAAAGGAGAAAAAGGAAAAGGAGAGAAGAGGTTTGAGGAACAGAGAGTTAAAATTCAAGATTACATGGTAGTAGATCTCAAAAAGGTGGGAATTGATATGCAGGTGTTCAAACCAAACTACGACTATGAGGTGTATATAAACATTTGAATTGTAGTTGTCAAGAGAATCTTCTCATCATTCTGCTTTTCCTCTGTGAGAAACTCCACTCTTTCCCTTTATCCTGCACCCTGTATACCACAGGCTGAAGCTGAAGGACAGCAGATTTCCCTAGGAACGCCTAGTGTTGAACATTGTTCTCCACTGCATTTTAGTAGAAGTGGAGGAGATAGAAAATTGCATAGGAGCATTTGGGATTTATTGTGAATGTTGGTATGTTTTTCAAAACCACTTTTGGATAGAGGCAAAAGCACAGTTAGGAAAACTCTGATGTCCTCCGCTCTGCTCAGTTACTGACAGATGGTTTGAGCTAGTGCTTTTGCAAAGAAGTTTCTAAGTTTAAGTGCTCTATGTGACATTTAGACAGAGGCCCTTTCTTAGCAGCACAAAGACTCAGCTAGCTCACCTGTCCAGGTGCTCACAAATGTTAGAGTAAGAGCAAGAGGCCAGCAAGAGTCAAGGAGTCGAACACCAGCACCAGCATCTCTTTTGAGTGACTGTGATCTTCCAGAGAGCACACTTATTACTGGCTGGTCGTGGCTAGCTGGAAGGGTGCAGAATTTCAAGAAGATTTGCCTGTTTCTGTCTGTGGCAATTTGAGTTCTCTTCCTCTGCTTAAAAATGTATAGATTTTATATTCTATATTTGTATGTCACTTTGAAAGTCTCTGTGTAGAAAGTACTGATGAGTTTGAATCATAATTACAATGGTTTCAACACAGAGTTTGTTAGCAGTATACTTTTGTAAGCTGTTCAGTATAAACAAAGTCCGCAACGGTCTGGGGAAACAAAGCACAGCTAAGGAGTTATCTGGGCCCAAGGCAAGGTCCAGTTGTTCCAGCTGTTGCTGGCTAGCACTTTATATGCAGTGCGTGAGGTTCAGCACACCTTTCTACAGCTCCATGTTTAACTTGATGCCTGTTTTCTCTTTGCTCAATGAAGTCTGGCAACAGAAATTTGTTTCTTCTTAGGATAACACACTCTTATGGAACTTCCACTATAATGACAGTGTAGATTCCTATGGAGCATCATGCTCTGTAAATCCTACAGCATTATGCAATACTGTTAAAAATAAGGGAAGTTAAAAGCTCAACTTTTTTCTCACTAGAATATTAAATATAATTTCTTTGTATAACAACCAACATGTAAGCGTTAAGAACTAACCTATTGTAACTAATAGTCAATAGTCTCTGCTGGAAATTATTGATAGACAACCTCATTCATCTCACCATTGCAGCAAAGGAAGCAGCAGATCTCACAAGGACCAGGGTGCACATGGCAGGAGAAGCTGTAAGGAAGCCATAACTGTGTACAGGTTCAAACTGCAGAGTCTGAATACCAGCTTACCTGAAGTTCTAACATATTAATGTGAAGTGAACCTCATCCCTTTTGCAGCATAATTCACAGTATTTTAATGTAAATTTAATCAGAAATACCACTAGACATTACGATGATTTGCTCTGAATTATTCAAATGTTCCCAAACTTTCCATCTCCGTAGGAGTCAGCAATGTGCCATTCCCCCCTTACTCATGACATGAGTACAGCTCACAGGTACACTGGAGACTGGGCAGTGGGAAGGAGCAGCTACCCAAACCCATGAACCGCCCTCTCCTAAAGCTTCCTTCTTCAATGCTCTATTTTTTTTTAACCAAGTTGTTAAATAGAATCTGCCCTTAGATGCATTCAGGCAGACAATAAAAGAATTCCAAAAATCCAGATGCCCAGCTGGACCAATTCATAACAGACTTTGCTAGAGCTGGAGACAGGAGATTACCTGTACATCAGGTACCAGCTAACACCTCTCTGTGATAGGAGCACATAGACATCTGAGGATGTCTCACAAAAGCCAGAATAAATTAATTTTTCTATTGTCATTCTGTCTTGCTTGCACAATTTGATCATTCCAACAGCCCTGGCAAAGTCATAGCTGGTAGGTAAAGCACTTGCTATGCAATCTGCCCCAGCTTCAAAATGCTTTGCATCAGTCATCACCAGGTACCTCTTAATGCATGCAAACATAAAAGTTAGGAATAATGCTCAAAGCAGCAGGAAGTAGGAAAAGCAAACACATGCATGAGAACTAAAACAAAGCACACAATCAATGAACCAGAAGTTTTATAACTTTCCCCCTCCATTTATAGTTCTTCAAGATTCTTCAAACCTTCTACCAAATGTTGTCAGGTAAATTACTATGAGGCCAGCAAGCTCACTTCTTCCAGGTCGTCATGAGCTCTGAAGCAGAAAGGAATAATTGTTCTCTGTCTGTGGTAGCTGAAGGTTATTTTAACAACTGTGTACTTCTTGCTCACCATAAAAAATGACTCTCAAGTTTCTAAAAAAAGCAGCTGTTCAATATTCAGGAATATTCAGGCATACTGTAAAACTACCCTCCCTATTAAACAATGACACTGTCTGTACAGATATGCTTTCATTTATGGAGCTCACTGTCTAAAATTCATCCCTTCTACTTAAATTTAATATTTGCATGTTTCTACATGAATTATATTGTTTATAAATCAGAGTGGTAACAAGAATTAAGATACCTTTTGCAGTCCTGTAGCTCCTTCAAACTACATTCTACAAAGCATATTTACCTTTCAATCAGCAATGTTTTCCTAAAACATACTCGAGAATAGAGAGCAAGACCAAGCAGGTCTGTTAAAGATAAATATTCTGAGAGGGATAAATTGATTACGACAGAAACATTCATCGAAATAAGTTCAGTAAGGTTTTTGGATTTTCTGTTAATAACAGCCAATAGCTAAAAAATAAGCCATGACATTTCTAGAAATTAGAACAAATTGAGAGGATATAATGATAAACTTACTAAAATGTAAACCTTTCATTTAGAGCTTTGGGATGTGAGCTGCAGTTTACTAAAGTGGACAAATCTGTATTAAAGTTCTTGAAACAATCTTAAACATAAACAAAGAATGGTTTAAGATTGTCACATTTATTTCCAGCATTGCAATGAGAGCTACAATATTATATAGAAATTTAAATACATTTCATTTGCCTAAAGAAAGTATATAACGTTATTTCAGCTACCTTTCAGCTCCCCAGACACTCAAATGCTGCACATGCACATAGAGATTAAAGTAAAAGCCTCTGCAGCAACTGGCTTTCATAATAAAATATTTTCTATTTCTTAATATCCTACCTTCAAAGTTGTCTTCTAGGAGACCCATATTCTCAAGTACCTTCACAAATCCAACTATTATCACCAGTACAACAATCATTTCAAGTCCCTCTAAGTTCATCTTGAAAAATTATTTTTGTAAAAGCATGTTTTCTGAGGGAGAGTCCTGACTTCAGTGTTAGAATTTAATTAAAAAGCCCTCCTAGTCCAAGACATGCCACACAACCAGATAAATACAATGCTAAAGAAGCCCAGAATATTCGCTCCATAAAACATTTCCATTGACAGCCAGATGAACAGAGGAATGTAAGGAGTCAAATCTTACCATGTCTGCATCACTTGCCTGCACGGATACAGATGTTTCAGTCTCTAAGGCAACAGAATATACAGTAACCACTTTGTTTAGCATTTCCTCTCTGTCACAGCCAAAATCCACCAGATCCGATTGATACCTAGTAAAATTTTTCACACTGAATTACAGCTTTAGAGGGCTCTTATACTTTAACAACACAGAGGAAAAAGTCCAAAACGCTTTCTTTTCCTGATAGTGAAGTTTAGAAGGCTCAAAGCAAAATCGTTTCATTAAAAAGATGCCCTATTTCTGTATTTCGCTATTGACTGGAATACAGTTACAAAAGGTTAGCTGTTTGTTCAAGGAGCTTCATTTCCCACACTGCAAATACATTCACAGGAATCTAGTAAAATCTGAAATATTGTAAGAAGCAGCTTGTTAGAGGGAAATCAGATTAAGTCTGAGGGGTCTATGGGAAGCAAAAGCCTTTCCCTCCTGCTGCAAAAGCCTTTCCCTCCTGTTTCACACCTGCCCCTGGTGCAGGTCAGCAGCAGGCCAGCTGCTGCTCCCAGGCCAGGAGAGCCAACAGCTGACTCCCCTGGCTCAGGAGGCACTTCCAGGAGCACCCAGAAACACTGAAATTGCTTCCAAGTCCTTGCACATGACAGCTAGTAACATTCTTTGAAGGACCTTATTCGGAGCCACCTAATAGCTGCCATTAGCAAGCATTTGTCTGTCCTTCCTACTTACCTTCCCTTAGCTCTCCAGATGTGCAGCCACATGTGCATAGAATTACAAAAAAACCCCAAAACCCAAACCAAACAAACAAAAAACCCCAACAACAACAAAAAACAAACCAAAACAAAACAACCCCCCTCCCAAAAAAACCCAAAAAAAACCAACAACCAAAAACAAACCACCAAACCAAAAAAACCCAAAAAAACCAAAACAAGACAAACAATTCTGCATCCTTTTGAAAATAGGGCCACTTGTTCTGGTAAAATGTGATTACTTGGTCTGCAATGACTAAGAATTCTGTGCACAACAGCAAGTACCACACTCATCATTCTTTTAACTCATTTTGGGACAATCTTACCTGGGAAGATGATATAGATAGATAGATAGATAGATAGATAGATAGATAGATAGATAGATAGATAGATGTGTGTAAAAGTAAAACCTTACATTACTATTGTACTTATTAAGCTACTGCATTAATAATACTCCTCTGAAAGCCTGAAATCGAGCTTGCTGTTTCAGTTACTGGTTTTTAACCATTTGTGTACTTCTGTCTTCAGCTGATGCTTTATCTTGCTGTCTCCCAGGACACTCCTGTCCAGCAACATTAAGCACTGATATGATGCTGCGAGTCCAGGGCTGTCTGTGATGAGAGGGGGCTCTCCTGAGCTGCACAGTGGGCCCTGTGTTGCTGTTCACAGCAGGATCAGTCCCACAGAGTCTTTTGAAAGCTGTACATGTTTTTCTTAATGACTTTACTAAAGCTTTGCTGTGTAGCAAGGTGTCCCTAAAGGCCTGAGTGAAGCTGTTTTCTGTATGAGTATTCCAATATAGTAATATTTATTAATATTTTAGAAGTGTCAATTCCTTAGCAATGTAATCAGCATCACTGACGTCCACAGTTTTTCTCATCCAAAATAAATCTTATACTTTTCATTACTGAGCTTCACTTGAGCATCTCACAGCCCTTACTGAAATTCTCAGTGAGCCTAAACACTCCTGAGAGGAGGTTAAGAATTTACTGAAATATCAAATCCAATTACCATGGAAATCAAACCACCTTTGGAACAGTCCAGACAGAAGTTATTAACATTTAGAGCAACAAACAATGGTTAAGTTCAGAAAGCAAAAGAAAGAAACACTGCCTGATAGAAATGGTCTATGATGGAGTGTAAAAAGAGGAAAGTAATTAAATCTTATTTTTGGTCAGGTTTGAAATCTCTGCTCCTACTAAAAATGAAATTAGCTGGGTGATGCCAATAAGCATTGAAATTTACTTTTATTTCTGTTTGGGAAAGGGGATTTCTCACAGTTCACTTTTACCTCTTTTCTAGTTTGCTGCTGCTCTCAGCAGATCTACCAACATAACCAATATGTTATTTCTTTTTCTTGTTAAAAGATCTATTTTGTAGGAAAAAAAATAAATGGTGGGTTTTTTTCTTTCTTTTTTAAAAGAAAGCTGCATTTCCAGAGCAGCCCAGCTCTTTGACATGCCAAGGCATCCTCCCTTCCTCAGAGAGATGGAGCACCTTTCCTATGAGGAAAGGCTGAGAGAATTAGGATTGTCCATCCTAGAAAAGAGAAGGCTTCAGAGACCGCGCTGCGGCCTTCCAGTGCCAGAAGGGAATTTACACAAAAGATGGGGTAAGACTATTTACAAGAGCCTGGAGTTACAGGACAAAGGGGGAATAGGGTCAAATTGAGAGTAGGTTTAGATTAGATATTAGGAAAAAATTCTTCCCTGAGAGGTAGGCAGGCCCTGGCACAGGGTACCCAGAGCAGCTGTGGCTGCCCCTGGATCCCTGGCAGTGCCCAAGGCCAGGCTGGACAGGGCTTGGAGCAGCCTGGGACAGTGGGAGGTGTGCCTGCCATGGCAAGGAGTCTGGAACTAGATGTCCTTTATAGTCCTCTTCCAACCCAAACCATTCTATAATTCTGTGACTCTCCCTGCTTGGATTCACGAGGTAAAGTGCAAGTTCTGCTTTATCTCACGTGGAGCAGAGAAATGCCCTTGCTCTGCGCACCAGTCCAGTCAGGGGGCCTGTCCCACCCCCGGAAAGCAGAAAGAGACTTCCACAGATTTTGCCTTTCCCTTATGACACTTCTGTTACTGAGTTATTAGTTGCTCTGCACCCTAATTTCTGGAGGCTACATGAGGGTTCCTCTTTTTTCAGGCAAAAAAGAGCAATTTTTTTAAACCTAGAGCACTTTCCAGCTGTTCTCTGAACAGCCCAATCCACCAGTAACAGTGTCTTTGGGGAAAGACAGAAAGAGAGAGAGAGAAAAGATAACCTACTCCAATAAACTCCAATCAAAATTTATTTAGCTTGGGCAAGCCGACAGAACAAAGCTGCAGGCTGTGTGTTTCCTGCTCGTAACCTTCTCACAGCAATAGATCATATTTGTAACAAACTCTCAATATAATTTTCAGTTGTTCTTTTTTTGAGCCTGAGCAATCCACTGCGCAGGAAACTACTTCTGTCAACAAGGAAATGCAGGAGTGTTCTGGGAGGAGAATATCCACCTACCACGATCCAGTTCAGCCATCTACATGCAGAGCAGTAGGGGTACTTCTGCCCGTATTCCTCCTCCTTGTGCAAGGAACAAACAAGGAACAGCCTTCCTTTGTACGAGGAAGGCTGGGAGCCTGGCATACTCTGGCACTGGATAAAGTTTGAACTGCTGCAGAATGGGGCATCAGGATGCTTCTGGCAGATAATGTGTTGGGCAAAACTCTGGGGACCACACAGGTAAATGGCTCGTACCAGGGCCATCACCTCACTTGTGAGCAACACCTCCCTTTTGCTTCCAGCAAACAAGGAGAGATCTTTGCATCAGAAAGTAGGAATTGTGATAGCAGCAGGAAAAGCACCAAGCAGTATCTGTTTGTTAGTTAAATTTTCCTGTACAGCTACCCTTGAAACTGCATCTAAGATTGGTGTCCATTCACAGTGCAGATTAACTGTTCCTCTCATTTCTACCTGTCATTTTGCCTCTATACAAAACTTCTGGGGTTTTATCTTTTTCTTTAAACCTTGGAAACTGGACCAAGCCCAAAGAGGAGAAGGTGACCCATTTGGCACCACAGCAGCACTCTGACAAGGGCAGCAACTGACAGCAAAGCCCCTGAGATTGCCCTGCTCTGATCAGGTAAACCATTCCTAAGGAGAGAATTACCTTCAACAACAACTGGAAACAAGGAGATCACTGCAGAAACCCCCAGCATTCACAGGGATTCATCAGGGATGGAAGCAGCACAGCAGGGCTGCAGACCTTCCCTCTGCTTCCTGGCCCTTCACTGCACACCAAAATGAAAAGGACAGTGCCAGCTGCCATGGGAGACTTTTTGAAAGTCAGGGTATTAAACAACTGAACAGCTAAATCAGAATAGAGATTCCCAAGCTAGTTTCCCAAGCTAGTCCATGTGCTTCTGGTCTTCAATTCTCACATTTCTTTGCCCCATCTAGACAGTAACCAGGCTCTCAGCTGAGTTTTGTTGCAGCAGACACTGGCTGATACATAATTTTATTAATAGCATGATTACAGTATAAATATTTTATTCCATGTTGTGTGTAGGAGGCTTCATTATGCCTTGGATTCTTCATGTGCACATCCTTTAAAAAGGATCCTTTTTAAAGGATGTGCTCTGTTAAATCAAATGTGTCAGCTCCAGCTCTTTCAATATTTTCTTTAATGTTCTCAGTATTTTCTCAATTGCTGATAAAGAATTAATTCTGGGCCAATTTATTCCATGAACAAAATTCACACAGAACAATATAATTCTTCTCTAATGGGATCATACAAAATGACGCAGTAAGAATTTAATTAAAAGTTAAATTCTAAAACCTGATGAACTCTTCCATGGTGCAGAGTTCTGAGGCAGATACTGGGGCAGATGCTAACTATTTATGGATGGGATTTTCAAAAGCATTCCCTTTTAACTTCTCTCCTAAATCGTCATCATCTTTTCTGCACCCAGTGGAAGGACCATATGAACTGAATACCAGTTTCAGCTTCAGTGGATCTGCAGGAAGTTATTTTTTGTATGTTTTTTTATATTGGAGTTTCTTTCCATAATGGTGCTTATAACTTTGGCTACATTAGATGTCTATTTTAAAGGCTTTATTTTTATTTGACAGTATTCCTACTATATCTTAAAACCTTTGAGAGAGGCATTCATACATTTCAAACAGAAATGCTGAAATACAAGTCTGCTTTTCATGGCAATGAGATGTGATGGATGGTATTTCCACATTCAACCCCTCTGTCACTAGTAGCTCCAGAGCTCCTTAAAATACACCACACAACCTGTTACACTACAGCATATTTATTACAGTGCAGTATGCCTGGTTCAAAGTTATGCTTACTGCCCTTAGAGGCAATGAATAAATTGTTTAAGGAGTGTGGAAACCGCTCCTTGTGCAAAACTCTTCAAGCCAAGGCTGATGAAGGATCTAAGGAATGTGGAGAAGGAACACAGCCAGGTACCTAAAGCATGAGCTCGGTACATGACATTTAAAAAGGCACAGAAGTGCCTTTTTTCATGACATGACAGAGTCAATGTCATGACATGACAGAGTCATGTCACATGTCAGACAGAGTCAATGGTACACAGATGTATTAGAGGCTGGTAACTGTTGCAGAGGAAAAGGATCTGCTCAGCCAGGTTTTGGAAACCAAACTGATTTCAAAAGCCAAAAATGGAATCAGAAAGCTTCAAAGGAACAACCCTAAAGTGTAAAACTTCTGTGGTGAATGTTGTGGTCTGAAGCAAATGCTGGATGCAAGCTGAGTTATAAAACTGGTAGCCAGAAGGTGTTCAAAACTGGATGTAAATTTATATTGAGGTTGTTGTGTCTAGGATGTCCAAACAGACAGGTGAGCATGACCAAAGCCATTGCCATCTTTCAGGAGAAAAAAGTAAGAGACAGAAATGCAGCATATGTGAATCCAGTTACACGTTTTGCTGACCTCAGCTATCAGCTTCACTCACTTCAGAAGGGAGGCACTCACTATCCTGGGAAAATGGCCCCTTGATATGCCATGCTCAAAAGGGGAGTGGTGATACAGCTGTAAAGAACACATGAGTTCTCAGCTGATGAAAACCATCCTAACATCAGTCAACACAAGGGGAAAGGGAAGAGAAAAGGGAAAGAGAAAAGGAGAAAGTGGGAAGGAAAAAAGGAAATGGGAAAAGCCAAGCGTAAGAAGTTTCTCAGCATTCATATAACATTTTGCTGGCAGATCTGAATAGTAATTGAAACATAACCAAATGCACAAAATTTAGAGCAGTGCAGAACTAATCAATAATTTGAGGATGGGCAGTAGCTTTTGCTAGATCTACTTGAAATATGAAAAGAATTGTATTTGGATAGTGAAGAGTTTTAAAATTCCCATAGTTGACTTGGGAAAAAAAATTCCTAGTTGTTGACTGCAACATAACATGCCTTGTGTACAATTTTCTGTATACTAATCTTCAATATCTGCAATTCACATTATAACAGCACTGATCTGAAGAGATACCACAACATGGGTGTACAGAAATATTGCTGAAAGATTTTTGTTACTGGTACATACAGAGGAATCATAGATGAGGACAAGAGAACCCTTCATAGTATGGATTTCTAAAGAAACCACAGTTCAATTTACAGACATAACACTAGGATTTGACAAGACGTGAATGTAATTGTTCCTGGAGATAATGGGAGAAGAAAAAAGAGGAAGAAAATTTCAAAGGAAATAATTTTCAACTCTGATACAATAAACATGCCACTGTCTGAATGGAGCCCACTCATTCCAGTGCCTGGAGCTTGCAAGGGAAGCCCTCTTGCTACCAGCAGCAGTGCCACAGAGCATGGGTTAAGTGGGAAGCATAGCACGCCAGTGTCGTTGTTGGGGCGGTTACGACACAACGAAGAGACTAGAAGCAGTCTCATTTGGCAACTGTTTAATACGAAACATGTTTGAATTTTATACACTTTGTGATAGTTTATATATTTTTTTTACTTTATTTATTGGTTACAATAAATCAACATAACACCATTAGTGAAAAGTTACAGTGACTTAACTAACTTTCTAAAAATACATTATTTAGCTGTGAAGTTTTCTTCTTATCTTTCTTCTGTTTTTCACTTCTTTTAATCTCTTTAGTTACAACTTTAGAGAAAGCTTCTTATCAACTACTTCTTTGCTTCTTCAGCTAACAGGCCTGCTGTTAGCTCCTTCCACACGCCAGTCCAGAATTTTACTGACTTCTAGCAAGGTCCTGCTGCCAGTTGATTAATAAAAGATAATCAGCTCTGAATGATCCACAAAGTAAGGGTTTCAGAGTATGACCTGTTAACTTGGCTCTATTCAAGTGAAGGTACTGTAAGTTTTATATCTGGAAATTGTCATAACTAGAGAACCCATCTAAATGATCAATGAAAAAATAGTTTAAAAAGTCTTATTACCCTCTAAAATGTCAGTAACATGAATATTTCATATTGTCCCCACTCAGTTCTAGTTAAAGGATAGACCAGAGAAACAGCAGCCTGCATAGTAGTTCCCAGTGCACATATTTGTTCTGTGACATTCACAGCTGACATGAAGATCTCATTGTGTCTCACAGCCATAGCAATCTACAATTACAGTATCAATTGCATTTTAATTTTAATTTACATAGAGTATTAGACCTCAAAATAAAAAAAAATCTCTGAGTTTGTCAACAGCTTGAAGAAGGCTTACTTTTTTCACTTACATTCCCAAACTGCACAGTTCAAACTGACCAATCCAGACCTACGTGCAAGAAAACAACATACAGATCTGGGGTTACAACTACAAACTTAATAAAACTCTCTCACTGAGGTATGCAAATAGATAATAGTTCCCTGAAAAATATTACAGTACTTAGAATTAAAATAATTATTTATAGCATGATGAATAATTTATTTAACTGTATTTTTCTCCTAGTCCTTGAATAATTAAAAGAGGTTTATTTTAACCTGATAATTTAATTATAAAAAGGTTGCAATGACAAAGGACAAAACATTATATCTGTTGTCTTTCTTATTACAAAGTACTGTTTTGTCTGTTCATTGAGTCTTGCCCTCCAAGCCCAGCATTCCCTTCCACAGCTGCTTTACAATGCAACAGATCTCAGCATTGTTTAAAACAGCATGACTGAGTGCAAGGCTGAGCAGACTGGAAAAGACAGGGTTTGCACATTTTTCATTGACCTTCTAAATAGAAGAAAGGTCAAAATCCAACATCCACATGGTGAACTTCTGTTCCTACTGTGGAAGCAAGTACCTGGATCCCAGCTATCAGCTGGAGTCAGGTGAGCTTTACAACGAAGTCCTCACATCAGTCTCCCAGCAGCTTTTCTTACAGAATGAGATTCGGATGAAAAATATTTGAATGAAAATTTTTTCCATTTGCCAAAAGACAGTAAATTTATTAATGGTGGTTGAATAATGATCACAGGAAGAGCCTCTCCCATGCTGGGCGGCAGGCTGAAATTCCAAGTGAAATATCCCTCCTCTGGGCAATATCCGGGTTTCCCAGATTTCCGACCCCACTGGCTGCCCGATGCACTGAGGCGAGTTCGACTCCACAGCACAGAATGATTCTGCGTCAATTCCCTGGGTGGGAAGGTGACAAATGGTCCCACACACAGCCTCTCCTCTCTCCAGGGGACAGTCCCACCCTCGGGATGGCAGTCCCACTCCAGGTTCTCCCCCCTCCACTCTCCAGGCGACACAATAAAGGCGGCAACTTGATGCCGCGGTTTGTGCCAGCGTTATCTACCTTCAGCCTGAAAGGCTCTCACCCCACCTGGTGGCACCGCTGCCTCTCAGTGACAGAGCTGCGCTCGGAAATGCCGCTGTCCCCAGGCTCCGTCTCCGCCCTCTGTGGCAGCAGCAGGCTGGCGGTGCCCGGCGCTGCCGGGCAGTGCGGATCCAGCGGGAACAGCGCACATTCCCGGCCTCTCGAGGCCAGGACAGCGCGCTGTGCAGCCCCCCGCAGCTCTCACCGCTCTGCCCGGGCTGCGGGGCTCTCACACCGACCCTGGGGATGGTTCATGCCCGGAGACCGTGGGATCCTGCTGCCACCTGCTGTCACCGTGTCACACACACAGGAGCGCCACACACTGTGCCTTGGCAGCCCACAACTGCAGGGAATGAGAATTGCGTGAGGAAAGGAAAGAATGGCGATCACTGTACGAGTTTAGGCTAGATTCTTAGGAATTCTCCTCCTTTCCTGCTGCATAAATTAACCCAATCTGTGCTTTACTGACTTTTAACATTAACACTGAAATTTCAAAGGGACTATTTGTGCAACCCTACATTAACATTATTTTGCTGCACAAATAAACTTGTGTCTTTGTATGCACAGTCTTTGAAAAACCATGCCTTTCTTCCTACAGAAATTTGTACTTGTAGTCCAACCCTCAACACTCATACACCAGTGTGCCTCAGTGGCTAGCAGCAGAGAGAAGTGTGAGATGGGCTGAGCATAATCACAACAGGCAGAAGCCAGAGAAAGGGATAGGGAAGTCAGAGCTGAAGAATCAGCAGGAAGAGCATCCAAGAACTCTCTTTTAGCTGTTGTTTTATTCCTTTTTCCTAGTCCCTAGCCAATGTAAGGTCAGATAAGAGCAGAAAAGAGCTAAAAGTTAGAGTTTGGCCGCACACAGCTCTGGGTGCCACCAAGCAGGAGCAGCCAAGGCTGGCTGGCCAGGGCTTAGGGAGATGCCAGCCAAGAGCATCCTTGAAGGCTTGCTTGACACACCACAGCCGTGCCAGGCTTAAAGTCTAAGCATTTGTAACTTTCATTTAAATGAAGTTAATGCATGTCAAAACCTGCAAATATAGGCATAAGCATTCTGTCTTATTTGCAGTATTGAATTTCTACCCTTAAAAGTAACAACACGCAATAGGAATAGGTTTTATGGCTCCTGTCCAAGCTGATGGGACTCTGCTGCTCTAGATTGTCGGGTCAACATCAGAGTGTTTTACACTCCAACCAAGGTGTCCCTACAATCTTGGTCAACAGCCCTGTCTTATTCCTGGTGGTGAAAAGAACAGAGACTGACTTCTCTCCTTCTCTAGGGCCAGAAGGACAGCTGGCAGTAGGTGCCCTGCTTCTCTCTTTTTGTGTTCCACAACATGCCAGGCCTTGCAACCAGGAGACAGATTTCCTGACAACTGTTCTTTGGGTGCTGATTTCCCTATACTTCTGCCATAAAGTACCTCAGGCTTCCTTGGGTTTCACCTGCCACTCTATCTATTTATTTCCCTAGAGAAGGAGGGTGTTACGGTGATCAGCAACTTCCATGCAAATGTCCTTCCTTTTGCAGGGTCTCTGCAGATTCCTCCTGTTGTAATGATATTAGGAAGCATCCCACACACACCCTGCTTCCCAGCAATATTAGAAGTGCTCCTCCTCTACCAGAGATAGAAACCAGCCCTGCTGCAAGAAAGATCATTGCATGTGATCAAGAATGGGTGAGCACTCTTCAGATAAATTGAGGTCTCCCTGGCTCATGCAGGAGCAAGAAGTGAAATGGTTTTGTCTGAGTTCATTGACCCTGAGGACTGGCTGGGCTGGGTACAGGCTCTTGGAATTATCATCTCTAAAGAGCGACTTCCCTTGGAGAAGGGGAGAACCCTGTGCAGAAAATCTCCCTTTCAGAAAGAAAAACGTTAGTAGTACGCTAAAAGCATATTTTTCTTTATGGATAGAATGCATTATCTGAATCTGCTGGACTGAATCATAGGTTGCTAAGTGTTCTTGGCATTCCTATCTGTGGGTATAGCTCCATGCTGGAGTTGCAGTCTTTTGCACTGTCAAGGATGGCTGGGGGGGCTGGAGTGGGGCATTAGTCACAGTGGGAAAATACACTCTAAGACGTGATCATGTCTTGCACATTTTGTGGAACATGCATTGAGCTACATTGCTACTTTTCAGTGGGAGGCCTCCAAACCAAGCTGCCTTACAGTATGCAGAGCCTTTTGCATAACTCCAACCAAATTTGAAATGCAAATACCTTGTTAGGGATATGATAGAAATTCGTGCCAATGGATTATAGACATATGTATCAAACATGTTGTTAAAGGGGGGACCAGGGTTTAATCCTAGAGTGATGACACCTGGGCTGGCTGACAAGGGTGGAACTCGGCATTAACAAATGAAGGAAACTCGGCTGCACAGGAGATGGTCGTTCAATGGCGTGTACCCGAGGACACCCTGTGATGTTGGCCCATGAAGATACACATCTGAGATAACTAGGGCCATCAACACCTTCCACCTGAATACAGTATTCTGGGAATCGGAGAAGGAACATTTGTCTCTTCCTGGACGAGGTTTTGTGCAGCTTTGAGTGAAGAAAGAAACCTACATGAATATGATGAACTTTGAAAGGACAGAAAAGGACTATGCCACGGGCAAGAAAAAGAGTGTAAGAACTGTCCCTGCGGAGCAGCAAGTGTGGACAAAGGGGGTTTGGTGTGATAGAGGCCGCATCTGCATCCATACAGCCTGTATCTCGGGGTCTGCGCTGTCATTTTTTTTATTGGTGGCTGTCGGGACTGTAATAGGGTTGTGAATAAATTTTTTGTTTTTATTTTTATTATGATTGGTTCAATTTTTATTTTTACTTGTAACATACCTGAAATAGGATTTATATAAAATAGTAGCATAGGTATTTGCAAATTGAATATCTCTGAAACAGGAAGAGCTAAATATAGAGATCTGGAAACAGCTTTTAAACTTAAAATCCTGTTTCAGGTGCTAAGCATAGATTAATACCCCTCCATATCAGTAACACATTTTATGCAAAGGCAGTGATTTGATAACGCTCATTAGGAAGAACTGTCATTTCACATTAAGTATGAGGTAGTCAAAACAACCATTATGTGCACTTCTCCTAAATTATTCCGCAAGACCTGTGGGAGCAGGGCTAGGCCTATGCTGATTCTAGATCAATATTTACATGGTGAGAAAAGAACCTGTGAGATCAGAGGGAAAAAACAAGATGACCTATTTTTTAAGCATTAGAGACATGCTTGGCTAAAGCAAATGCAGAAGAATCATTCCCAATGGCAGTTGATGAAATTCAGGGCTAGTGGTCCCTAGTTTGAGCAGGCTAGTGCACAGAAGCACTTGTAGAAATCTTCTCAAACCCAATTTAAAGCCCTTTTGCTCATCTGGCAAGTCCTAGACCAAAGATACTTATTCACTTCTCTGTCAGACAGACCCCATCAGCCCTGAGCAGATCAGGCTTGGCAGAGGAGTCCCATGGTCTGAGTACCAACCCTGACTACGACACCATTGCTCTAACCATTTGTTGACCTACCAGATTTGTCTGGCCATTTCACATTAGCTGTAGTCATGCAGAGATGATACTCATTTATGACTATATTTCACACAGACATTGATCAGCTGATATGGATAAAAACCTTCCATTACAGGTGATGCAGAAGGGAAACACCTGTCAACATGACTTCATGGAAGGCAGGTCCTGCTAGACCAAACTTATCTCCTCCTGTGACATGGGGACCTACTCAGTGAATGAGGGAATGGCTGAGGATTTTGTCTATCTGGATTCACTCAGTCTCCTGTGCCAAGTAAGAAGTGACTGGACAAGAGGAAATGGCCTCAAGTTGTACCAGAGAAGGCTCAGATTGGATGTATTGGAAAAATTTCTCCACTAAAAGGATAGTCAGGCATTAGAACCAGCTGAGCAGGGCAGGGGTGGAGTCACAACCCCTGGAAGGATTTAAAAGAAGTGTGAATGTGGCACTTGGGGACTGGGTTCACTGATGGCCTTGGCAGTGCTGGCAGAATGGCTGGACTTGATGATCTTAAAGTTCTTTTGCAACCTAAATGACTTTATGATTCTATCTAACCACACAGGATGAATCCTACCTGAGGTTTTCCAAAGCACTCTGTGTAGTGACAGTGAGTCTGTGATCCTCCTTTGTAAACTGCCCTGTGGAGAGCCAGACTGGGAGGTGTTGCCAAAATAATTCTGTAATGCTGTGAATGGTTCTACAAGCTACACACATACTGAGCTAAGTTAATTTCTGCTGTACCTGACCTATAGTTGAGGAAATATGATTACTGGACTGGGAATAGCTTGTTTATTTGATCTATAAAATATTGTTACTTAAACAGTGCATCGAGTTCCTCTGACTTGAGTTCTCTTTCCTCTAAAAGGTTTTCTTTCTAACTGGAGTTATTGGTCACTTTAACTTTAGACAGGAAATCATCACTGTGGTAGCAATCACCAAAATGGTCTTCAGTCACCAAGACATTATTCCCTGACATGTCACTGATTTCAGTTTTTTGAACAGAGAATGTTGTTAAATTATTGTCTGATAAAAAGCACTTCAACAATGCAATGTATTTTACATTTGTCATTTTGATCTTGTTATAGATGAGTAATGCAATGTCTGACTCACAATTAAAAGGCAAATATATATATATATTTAGAGAAGTTTTGTAGATGTATCTCCCCACCTTGAATTGTTATCATGGCATGTTCTGGGTAGCTGGGACATTTGGGAGGGTCGGCTCATTACTATGGCAACACCTGACCTCCAAGCAAGATGTAAGAAAGTGATCTCCACCCCTGGACAGTGAAGGAGTCAATTGACAAGACTTTGGGAGGGGCTGAGAGGTTAAGGGGCAGAACATCCATTGTGTGGATGAGCACATGGTGATCGTATCTTTGCTCCTGACATGCTGTATTATTTTCTCTATTCAGTCTTCTGTTTTATTTTTTGATAAGGTTTTAATAAACATTTTAAATTATTGTAAGTGAGTAGCATTTCTCACAATGGGGACTCTCTCCAGGATATACACCTTGGCCCAGTAACCCTAGGAGTTTTTGAAAGAGGTGTGCCCCGCCACAAGTTTGGTGGAATCTATCAGACCCTCCCAGGACCACCAGTGGTCGCAGGTTGGAACCCCAAAGACACCAGGATACTGGATAAAGAAAAAAGGGGTGTGAGTACCATCCTCATAACTATTTTTGGCTAGATTGTAATTCCGTAATTCCAGTGTATGAAAGTCAGCTTCAAACATGTAATACATGGGACCGGTCTTGGTCTGTTGAAGCTTCAGGATATTGGATGGAAAAAACTGGCAGGACTCATGGGGGGAAGAAAATGTGGACCCCATGGATAGGGACCCCGTGGCAATCAGGACATGTGAGTTTGAAGGATTTGTGGGGACTTGGGAGTGGGGCAGCTGCCAAAAGGTTTGCGGCAGGGGTCGCCCATCGGGGAAGACTGTGCTCGTGTTGGGACAGGGAGCCACAGCAGGTTTCCCAGCCTGTTGGGAAGGATAGAAATTTGACAAGAAAGTTTAACAGATATGTATGCTTGGCAGAAAGCTCTCTGAAGATAGAACAACGAAATAGAGATATAAGCAAGTTTTGATATAGAATAATAATATATGCGTAAATTGAGGTTTGCTGAGCCAGTCTTACTGGACAAGTAATAAAGCAAAGGTTATGTCAGGTTGGAAAGAGATTTTATGACTTAGAGCAAAGGATAAGCTGACTACAAACAAAAAGATTTTTTTACCAAGCAGAAAGATACCACAGGCAAACAAGACATGTTGATGTGGCAAGTAGAGAAAAGGTTTAAGAATTTTCCATTTCAAGAAAACTGAAAAACAACTTTAAGCTTAAACTGTAACATACTAACTCATGTGATTTGATAGTATTAACCATAATATGGTAATGATGGTAGTTTTGAGAGGCTGTAGGTAATAGTAAAGGTATTGGTTGATTATGTTTTAAGATGCACAGTGTTAGGGATATAGTTAATAATTCATGCAGATAAAATATAGACTTCTATAAAATATATGAACCAAACTGGCTGTACAAAGCGGGGGGTAGGTATTTCATTCTCAGGATGGTGAAACCGTGGCAGACTGGCAAGGGAATACCATGACATTTACATACATTTCTCAGCTGCACAGGAAGTGGTCATTCACGGAAGCATGTATCCAGAGACGCGCAGAGATGATGGCCCGCAAAGATACCCATCTGAGATAACCAGGGCCATCAACACCTGCCACCTGAATACAGGATTCCGGGAATCGGGGAGAAGCATTAATCTATTCCCAGATGAAGGCTTTGTGCAGTTCAGACTAAAGAAAAGAACCAACTTGAATATGAAGAACTCTAAAAGGACACAAAGGGACTCTGCCGTGGGTGGAATAAAGAGTATAAGAACTGCTCCCTCGGAACAGCCAGTGTGGACGAGGGGGATTTGGTGCGATAGAGGCCAAATCCAGTTCACCCAGCCTATCTCCTGGGGGTGTTGTGCTGTCAGTTTGATTGTTGGCTGTCCGGACTGTATCACGGTCACGAATAAATTTTTTTTTTTTTTTTTTTTGGTATTGGGCATATTTCAGTTTTACCTATAACACACAGCAAAGAACAATATATAATGCACTGTAACCAAAATTAAAGGGTCTTCAGGCTTGTCTACAGCTGTAGCTGACAGCTGTAGGTGTGGCTCTGTCACCGATCCTGGACTGCTGTAACATCTAGGATACAATAACTGCATTTTGAAGAGCTGTCTGAAGTCCTGCTCTTACTCTTGTCTCAGGCTCTTACTCCAGCCCACCCGCACAAAGGGAGCCGCTGTACGCCTCCACATGATGCAGCAGCTCGCATGGCGCTCAGAGCGGGGACAGCTTCTGGGGCGCAGTCAGAGCTCTCATTTCCAGAGCCAGCCCAAGCTGGGGCCGCCCAAGGGTTTGCAGTGTTGTCGCCCATCAGGGAGACCGCGCTCCGGGCGGGGCCGCAGCAGAAGCCGGATCTGGCCGGGGTCGGGCCGCAGCACAGAGAAGCCAGGCCGGATGGGGAGCAGAGTGCAACCGTGGGACCAGAGCATTGAACCAAGGAGGAGAGGAACGACAGGGACCAATCCTGTGATATGGAAGTCCCTGGATCATAGGTGGTTTTTTTTTTTTACTTTTCAGAAGAGAGGTAAAGTTTTTTTCTCTCTTCCCTTTCTTTCTCTTTCCTCCTTTCCTTGTTTCCTTTTTTCCCCCCTCCTTTCCTTTTCCCTTCTTAGGAAGGCAGGCCTTGCTGGGAGGGCCTGTGGTTATCTGTCGAGTTGGGATTGGGAACAAGTAGGGAATCCCCTGAGGAGGCAGGAGCAAGTGAGGAGGTACCAATAGGCATACTCCCAAATAGCCCACTGGGAAGGAAATTAGCCTGGTGGAAACATGACCCCAATACCAGAGATAAGGACGAGCTCAAAATGATGCAGCACTGCACGGCAGAATGGACCAGAAGGGAAATTAGGAGTGATCACATACAGTGACCAAGATATGGATCAGATGAAGGGTGGATATGTTGGGCATTAAACATCCATGTAAGAACTAAGAAACCAGTCAGGAAGAGAGCGACTATGCTGCCTGCTGGGAGGGCGAGACTTCACCCTTGAAGGTGAGCATGTTTAAGGTATGAGAAAATAAAGAATGGGACCTGTTAGAAGACTTGCCCCCTTAGAACATTTGCCCCCCCCACCTCCAGTAGCCCCAGCTGCGCCTTCCCTGTGCCCTGATGGCCAGAGCCGAAACACCAGAACAGAGTGGCACAACGAGCTGAAAGCAGATAGGGGGATGGGAACCAAGCAGCGGGATTATATCCCCTGAGGGAAGTACCACTGGGTAGGGTGCAGGGAGGATTTGGATTCGTAACCATACCTCTCAGTTCCTCTGACGTGAGAATGTTCAAGAAAGAATTAAAAGGATTACTAAAGGACCCCACTGGATTAGTGGAACAATTAGACCAGTTTCTGGGGCCCAATATTTATATGTGGGAAGAAGTGCAATCAATAAAGACCATGTTATTTATACCAGAAGAAAGATCCAGGTGGCTGGGATACAGATATGGGAAAGGGAGCACGTGCAAGGACCTCCTGGGGACCTGAAAATGCCCACAGTGTGCCCCAGTTGGGACCACAACAGCACTGGGGGAAGGCAAGACATGGAGGAGTATAAAACATTAATTATAAGAGGTATCAAAGAGGCAGCTCCATGAAATCAAAATGCTCATAAAGCTTTTGATGAGCAGCAAAAGAGGGAAAAAACTCCCAACAGAGTGGCTAGAAAGATTGAGGAGAAATATTAGGCAGTATTCAGGGGTTGACCCTGATAGAGTGGCTGGACAGATCTTACTAAAGATAAATTTCGTCACTCACGCTTGGCCAGATATATGGAGAGAGTTAGAAAAGTTACATGGTTGGCAAGAAAGGAGATTGGAAGATCTTTTAAGAGAGGCACAGGAGGTGTATGTAAAGAGGGACGAAGAGAAGGCCAAGGCAAAAGCCAAGGTAACTGCCATTAGGGAAGGAAACCAGCGCGTAAAGAACAGCCCATGTAAGGGAGGGGGACTCCGAATGCAAAAAGATAGATGGAGGGAGGATGCAGTGCCTTGGGACTGGGCACAAAAAGGAGAGTTTGGGAAATGGGGGAACCCAGGACCAGTTTGTTTTTACTTTAAAGAGAATGGGCATATCAGAAAGAATTGCCCCCAGAGGGAAAAGGACCTGAGGGTCTATGAGACTGAGCAAAAAGGAGAAGCAGAAGATTAGGGGTGTCAGGGCCTCTGTCTCCTGGGGACAGAATACCATCAGGAGCCCTTGATAACTTTAAAAATAGGTCCCAGGAGGGAGAATTTTAATTCTTAGCAGACACAGCAGCTGAAAGAACTTGTGTTTATAGAATTCCAAAGGGGTGCAAAAAGGGCCAAGATACTGTGCAAGTAGTAGGTGTAAAAGGGGAAGGGTTCAAAGTCTCAGTTATAAAGCAAGGAAAGTTTGAAGGGACAAAAAAAAAAAATAGGAATTGGGGATGTCCTATTAGTTCCAGAAGCAGGGTGCAGTTTATGAGGACAGGATTTACAGGTGCGGTTGGACAGTGGAATACTCCCAGAGGAAAGGAAAATGGTATTTAAGCTTCTCCAATTAAGGGAAGAAGATGAGGAGAAAATTCATAAAATGTGGGCAAAACCGAAAAATTGAGGTAAATTAAACATGAAAGGTATCATAATAAAAATAGTTAATGAGAACCATCCAGTTTGGGTGCAACAATACCCACTCTCCCTGGAAGGGAGCCGAGGACTATGGCCAGTGATCCAGGACCTACTCGAGAAGGGGACCTTAGAACCATGTATGTTCCCCCATAAAACACCCATATTACCAGTAAAGAAGTCAGATGGGGCTTACAGGCTTGTCCAAGACTTGAGAGCAGTGAATAAAAGAACAGTGAGTCTGTACCCAGTAGTGCCTAACCCCTATACACTACTGAGTAATATCCCCCCAGTACACCAGTGGTTTAGTGTGATAGACCTAAAAGATGCTTTTTGGGCTTGCCCACTATCAGAAGAGGGTAGAGATATATTTGCCTTTGAATGGGAGGACCCCGAATCAGGGAGAAAGCCACAGCTTTGGTGGACTAGGTTACCCCAAGGGTTTTCTGAATCCCCAAACCTATTCGGTCAAGCACTAGGAGAAGTACTACAACTGTTCTCCATCAAACCTGAGATAAAACTTATCCAATATGTAGATGATTTGCTTCTCTCAGGATGGGAAGAAAAAACAAGTTCAGGAATCCACCATAGCGTTGTTAAATTTTCTGGGTGACCATGGACTTTGGGTATCAAAAGGGAAACTCCAATTTCCTCAAGTTCCTAGAGAGGGAACTAAAATACCTAGGACATGTGATTTGTCAAGGGACCTGGCAACTGAACCCTAAGAATTATGGGGATAGACTCACTTCCACAACCTAAAACTAAGAGGGATATAGAAGGTTTCTAGGCTTCTTGGGATATTGTAGGCTATGGATTGAAGGATACACATAGGCCGTCCAGTTCTTGTATGAAAAGTTAGAAGAGATTAGGTGGGAAAAAGAAGATGAGCAAAAGCCTGAAGCTTTAAAGCAAAAATTAGTCAGTGCACCAGCACTGAGTCTTCCTGCCTTAGACAAACCCTTCTATCTGTTTGTAGATATAGAAAGAAGGGTAGCACATGGAGTATTAGCCCAGGACTGGGGAGGGTCCAGAAAACCAGAGGCCTATTTATCAGAATTGCAAGACCCTGTCAGCTGGGGGTGGCCAACCTGCATTCAGGCGGTGGCAGCGACCGCCCTACTCGTAGAAGAAAGCAAAAAATTAACCTTTGGGGAAAAATTGAAAATATATACCCCATACTCAGTATAAGTATCCTAAGCTAAAAGGCTGAGAAATGGCTCACCGATTCCCAAGTGCTAAAGTATGAAGCCATCTCAACAGATAATGATTTAGAGCAAATTGTGAGTAACCAACTCAACCCTGCCCAGTTTTTGTATGGAGAACCAGATGAGGAATGAATATATAATTGCCTAGAAGTTATAAACTATCAAACTAAAGTAAGAGAGGACCTAACAAATCAACCACTCCAAGGAGGGGAATGGTTGTACATGGATGGATCTACATGAGTAATCCAGGGGCACCGGGTATCGGGGTATGCTATAGTGGATGAAGGGTTGGTAGCCATAGAAAAGGGAAAGTTACCTTCCAGCTGGTCAGCCCAAGCATGTGAGTTCTATGCCCCAAAACAAACTCTGGAAATAATAACACAGAAAAGAGGAACAATATATACAGGCTCAAAATATGTTTTTGGAGTAGTGCATATCTTTGGCAAAATTTGGGAAGGGAGGGGGCTATTAAATTCAACGGGAAAGGGACTGATTAATGAGAAACTTATTTCACAGAATTACAGAATCACAAGGTGGGAAGAGACCTTCAAGATCATTGAGTCCAACCGGTTCCCTAACACCTCAACTAAAGCACAGCACCGAATGCCATATCCAGTCTTTTTTTAAATGCATCTAGGGATGGTGACTCCACCACCTCCCCAAGCAGACCATTCCAGTACTTCATCACCCTTTTGCGTGAAAAACTTTTTCCTAATATCTAACCTATATTTCCCTTGACGCAGCTTGAGACTGACCTCTCATTCTGTCAGTTGCTGCCTGGAGAAGGAGACCAACCCCCATCTGACTAAAACTACCCTTCAGGAAGTTGTAAAGAGTGACACAGTCACCTCTGAGTCTCCTTTTCTCCAGGTTAAACAACCCCAGCTTCCTCAGTCATACCTCATATGGCTTGGGTTCCAAGCCCCTCACCAGCCTCAATGCCTTCCTCTGGACACGCTTGAGCATTTCAACGTCCTTCCTAAACTGAGGTGCCCAGAACTGGACTCAGAAGTATTAGAAAACTTGCAATTACCAGAGGAATTGGCAGTAGTATATGTTAAATGACATCAAAAAGGGGTTATCAAGAGGCAAAAGGGAACAATTTAGCAGGTCTAGAAGCTAAAAATGCAGCCAAATCAGGGTCAGAAAAACTAAGGATGCTATTAACACCCATGAGAGAAAGGCAAGAAGTCCCCATATTCAGTGGGATAGAAGAGGAAGAACTCCCTAAAATACCAGCCAAGAAAGATCATGAGGGGAAGTGGAGATGAGCAGATGGGAGGCAAATGCTGAATAAATGCCTTGCCAAGAAAATGCTAGAAGGCATGCATGGTACAACACATTGGGGTACACAAGCGCTGAGTGATCAGTACCTAAGGGACTGGGGCTGCATAGGAATTTTTGCAATAGCTAAGCAAGTTACTGAATGGTGTGTGATGTGTCAACAAGTGAATAAGAAAATCATGAGGAAAACACCCAGAGGAGGGTGAGAACTAGCCTTACGGCCCTTTCAAAATATCCAAGTAGACTTTACCAAGCTTCCCCAGGTACAATGGTGGAAGTTTTTACTAGTGATAGTAGATAACTTGACTCATTGGGTAGAGGCGGTAACTACTGTTAAAACCAATTCCAATGTTGTGAGTAAAAATTAAGAGAAGTTTTATAGAGTTATAGTTATGTTTCACCCCCTTGCATTGTTATCACAGGATGGCCTGGGTAGTCCGGGCATTTGGGAGGGTCGTCTCATTACTTTGGCAACACCTGACCTCCAAGCAAGATGTAAGAAAGTGATCTCCACCACTGGACAGCAAAGAAGGAGTCAATGGACAGAACTTTGAGAGGGACTAAAGAGTTAAAAGGCGGAACATCTATTGTGTGGATGAGCACATGGTGATACAATCCTTTGCTCCTGGCACACTGTATTATTTTCTCTATTCAGTCTTCTCTTGTATTTTTTGATTAGGTTTTAATAAACCTTTTAAATTTTTTGAAAGTGAGTATAATTTCTCAGAATCTGAAATTTCAAAATCAGTATATTTTCAGAATGTTTCAAACACTTGCTACTACATTCTGTTGCAAAGCATCTTTCCTTTTTAGAGGAGCTCTCCTTTATATGGAGGAAAAGACCATCAGGGCAAATATGCCACCTCCATTTACAGCAAAGTGCTGTAAAATCCAGGCTAAATTTTAGGTTTCCTCCAAGAACAAAAAATGCCCAGCTTCAGACATGGATAACACTAGACAGCACTCTTTATACTTAAATTTTTCTACGTATGCATTATTTTAAGTCTACCTATTAGCAAACAGTTCCTTTCCACAAGCTCTAGATTTATGACTCTCAGCAGAGGCTGAATAAGCCAGAGTCAAGACCCCATTAACCTCCCATTTAATGCTCCTCAGGTTTACACAGTAAACCTCAGTAGCCACAATTTGTTTTCATCTCTTAGTCATCTGATAAAAATTCAAGAGCAATTTCCACTTGTGCTGTGCTATGGAGTTGTAAACATTTATGGGGAAGTGAAGAACTGGCCCTCAAGAACATCAATGTGCAGATTTTTACATCTTACACCATCTCCCCCCTGTTGAGCCATCTCTGACAGCTCCCTGGCAAAGCCAAGCTGGGGGAGTAGAGAGCATGGGTGATTTGTTTGGAGCAGAATGTAAAACAAGTTTAAAACTAAACCACATCCTTTCCAAAATATCACATTGTCACAGTACGATAGGTTGTATTCAAACCTATACAGGGGACCCTCAGCCAACCCTGTTCAAACTTAGATGTAGGAACACCACTGGCCAGAGGTCTGGGCAGAGAGAGATCCCAGCCAATCAGCTGTTTTAACCCAGGAGTTTCAATCCCTGTATAAAGAGTCTTCCATAATAAACCGCTGCTGTTTGTCTTCAGAGAGTTCATGTTGTTGTCTGTCTCCGACCAACAACCTCATGTAACATCAAATGTAATTTCTTACACTAAAAAACGCAGTAGGCTTTTGGGCGGGAGGGAGGGAGGCTAAGACCTAACCTTGGTTCCTCTCAGCTCAGCAGCTTCAACAAGACATTTGCAGAAACATTAATCAGCATGAAATAATGAGGCTATGAGAGGCATCGTGCGACTTTTTAATTTCATCTTAATTATAATTTAAAATTTTAATGTCAGGAATTTGACAAGGGCTTGAGCAAGTGGAATTACTGCTTCAACATCAATTAAGGTCAGGCAGAGAAATGTGCTTAATCCCAAAGGAAAGCAATGAAGGTGCCCTGTAACAGCAAGGCAATTCTAATTGTTCTGCCAGTGGCTGACAGCTAATGGGCTGGTTCAGAAGCCCAATGGTCCTTCCCAAACATGTCTCCCCTGTCTTCAGGCAGAAGCAGGCCCTACCACAGGGTGACTTTTAGCAAATGCCAGGCTTTTGGAAAGTAAGGCAAGATGCACCTGTAACAGGAGCTGATATTACAGGAGCAATTTGTGATGCATGGGCACATTCCTGCAGCAGGACACAGCAGTGGTCTTGCTGGGAAGGAGGAGGCAGGGAAGGTGCTCCCAGGGCTGGCACAAGGGGTTTCTCTCTGATTCCTGGTCTCATGCAGCTGAAGCACGAGGCCCAATACAAGCCTTATCCCTAAAATATTAGACTGGAGATGTGTCACCCCAGTGGCAGGGAGAAAATGAGGCCCAGCCTGGGCAGTGAGAACAAAACTCATTGTTTGGATTATTCCCAGGATTTGACTCTCATCCCTGTGACCGCATGGGACTGTTAAATCTGAGTGAAGCTGTGCTCCTTAAGACATGCGATATCGTAAAATCATGGCCCGAGACCAGCACTGCTCCTTGGACACCTCAGCAGGCTGAGAGCCAGTCTCACACTGCCTCCTTTTCACATTGAAAGGCATCATACTCCCTAAGCAATGTCTTACGAAACCTCTTATTTTGACCCTATAGATGCCAGGCCACAGTTGTACCAAGTCTATATCCATTCACTTGGCAGCCTTCACAACAATAAAAAAATTCCTAAAATACAGGGGTCAGATTTCATAGAGCATCTCAGGCTTTTGGGAGGAAGGACCAGGTAGTATTGACTGACATCACATGAAAAATATAGAAAGTATCTCCAAAAGTTAAGAGGTTAAGCTTGTCCCAATGCACTACAACTTAAAGTGTGTCAGAGTATTCCTTGTGCTTTATGCTCTTTGATCCTGTTATGGCTCTGCTGTTATTTTAAAGTCATTACCCATTAAATAAAATGCTTATTTAAATGTGAAATTACAATTCCCTTATAGCAGAAATTTATGGAAAATGAGACTTTCAGGGCTGATTGAATTTGAGCTATTAAACAATTACAGATTTACTGATGATGTACTAGCATGTACTTCCATTAGAGAAACAGAAATTTCAATGAGTTTTACTTGTTAAGGATGTGAGATAATGACGTTTTTATTTAATTATATTTTAAACATATTTTTATATAGTTGTTTGCTTAAGGTCCAGCAGTGAGATGCCTAAAAGTGAAGTAGTAATTTTCTATATGATAAATTACTTATACTGCCTGTATTTTGAGTTTTGAGGTAGAAGACTTTAAAGAACGCAAGAAATTAATCACTCAACATCCATCTGCCTATTCTCTGTTAGCTAATTGCAGTGAAAAATACACAAGGAGATCACTGATAGGTGGACAACTTGATGATAAACTTCAGTGCAGAATCACCTACAGATACTGGTAAACAAAGAGTGTGAGAATAAAGCCAAGTGATCTCACCCCTTCCACAGGGGCAGATCCCTCTCTGCATCCTAAGACCCAACTCCTGCAGAATTGTGGTTCTGTCCAAACCACCATTATTCTAATGCCAGAGATAGGCAAAAACGGCAGCCAAGACAGAATATTCCCAAAAAGATATAAGAACATGTTCAATTAAAAACTGCATGTCTTTCCATGGAGATTATTCTTTCAGGGGACAGAAAAGCTGTACTGTAGATTTTCTGACTCTGGGCGCTGTATGGATATGAACAGCGCAATAGGTAATGTAGTCAACCCAAACTGGGCATAGACTAGAAGAACCACATTTTGTTCATTTTCAAGACTAGAAGTGGAGTTATGGTGCAAGGAAGTGCTCAGAATGGTTCATAAGTGACATTCGTCACATAAAAAAAAAAAAGATGCATGTAATTAACACGTAAACATCTTTCTCACACGGAAGGGAAATGAAGAAAATAGAAAGGTATAGAAATACTTTGGCACACATGCTATTTCATGAACCCGTTCTGGTAATCTAGCCTTGTACTTTTCTGTAAGTTGCTTTCATGACTGTTTTCGAAACACAGTTCCTTCCCAGGAGGGGTAAAGTTGATTGAGATAACTTGAGAAGAAACTAGAAATCCCGGCAGTCCATTTAAAATTTACAATAGCCTAACTTATGTGTGGAAAAGCCTTACCCCTTTTAAAACATCGCCTTTCCCAGAGAAGGCAGGGCACCCTCTCAGCACTGGGAGCTCACTTTGCCAACAGCTCCGGGAATCTCCGTGTTAACTCCCACAGTGAGATAAATCTAGTCTCCCTCCTGAAGCCAGACCTTCCCTCGGTGTCTGCTGTGTTTTGCCAGAGGAGGTCAGTAGCACCCTGAGTCGCTCAAGCTTCCAGCTGCATCCATGAGGAGTGGCACAAAGGGCGTCTACACAACGGAAATTCCCTTTTGCCAGTTCATCTTGAATGTTTTAGACCACTGCTGTATTATCCAGACTCATCAACATTTGGGCTGCAGGAAGCACAGCTCTGCAGCTCACGGCACAGACCACACGGGAGGGCAGTAATTCTCACACACTTAAACACCCTTAAAATGCTTCATTTTCTTCCAGTTCTCTGTGATTTTGATCCTGCCAGAGCATGCTGCTGTTGGTGATGGGAAGCACAGGAGTGTTTGAGAAGCAGAGCAGGTTATAGTGCTGTACAGTTTTCCAATGTGTATTTGCATTTCACCAGCTGAGTGCAGTTAAAGAGCTGTTTGTTTGTGTAAAGAGCTTACAAACCTCAGTATTTTACACCATAAGGCATAGTCTTAAAAGCCTTTTCCATTCACCACCTACTGTTCCTCCTGTTAGCAAATGTAACAGAGACTGAGAATTATGAGCCACACAAGAAGACATTGTCTCGGATTTGATATGGCTCCAGCCCACCCGATGTCTGTCTTCTCCAAAAGCAGACTGAATTTCCCACTGGCAAGGCAAACCCACCCAAGCCAAATGCCTCTCAGAGTCCCTGTGTGTGCCAGCACAGCCACTGCCTTGGGCTGCCCTTGCAGCTCAGACCACTGCTGCACATGCTTAAAGATGCTTTTAGCAGTGTCAGCTTTTACATGGGGCTGCAGACAAAAATGGCACAAGACTGACTGCGAAGACTAACTAACATCTGCTATGAGAATTTTGGCTCCTGACCTTCAAATGCTTTTCAAAATGTTTACTAAAATCTTGCCTGTAAAGCATCATCTCAGCTGAGATTTACTCCATGGAGAAACAATTCCCCCCATAGGGCAGAAACCTTCTCATCCTGCCTGTCTAGCATAACAAAACACAATCCTGCTCTGGTGTCACACAAACTCAAGAGGGACAAACTGAATCTCTCCACCTTCCCGTACTATGTTCGCCATGTTAACTCCCATCCTTTGGTGATCTCCAAAATGCCACTGGACACAAATTTTTAGTTATTAGCCCAAAGTGCCTCTTTGTTCCCTGAATCTCACTCTTGTTTGTGCCCCTGCCAATAATAAAAAATATCTTTGCTGTACATTATTTTTCCACAGCGCAAAGCCATAGATGTAACCTTTTTAGAGGCAAGTAGCTGCTTTTGAAGGATACTGCTTTCTGCTGCTCAGACCAAGTGACATGTGATATACCAACAGCATTATCACCAAGTACAGGATGCCAAGCTGCTGCACGCTCTTGAGGATTTTCTTTTGAAGCATTATCGAAAGAATTAAGCAAGAAAGTGCAGAGTGGGTTATTCAAATGTCAGTGGAAAACTAAAATATCTGGTGGGCAGGTTGCAGAATACCACTGGAACAGTAAAACAGAAAGGGTTTGACAGTTCCCTACTGACAATATGGCTGGCACTTTAGGAGGGAGAAGAGCCGCTTTGCCTCCCTGAATTTACCAAATACAGAGTGCAAAAAACCTGTCAGAGAAGACACCCACACAGTAGGAGATCTGAGATGTAGATGTAAATTGCATTCCTTGTAAACTGGAAACTACATGATGTATGCAGATTAGTATTTGTCAGCCTCACAACAAATGGGTTTTCAGAAGGGATTTGAATAATGAGTAAGTGAAATTCCTCTTAGCAAAAGGAGCTAAAATCTAAAAAGTAAGACTTCAATACTTTTTAAAGCACAGTATTCCTTTTACTTATTTCTTTGTGAAGCCAATTTTTGGTGCCTGAAGTTAAGAGCAAAGGCTGGTTTAATGCTGTGGAGGGATGGCTGGAAGGTGCAGAGGGCACTCTCCACGCTGGCTGGACCCAGGCAGGTGAAGCTGAGGGAGCACAGCATTCCTGGCAGAGGAAGGAGGATCACACACTCCAGTGGCCCAAGAGTCTCTGGGGCTGCTGCAGCTGCAGGCCAAGCCCAGGGTTCAGCCTGCCCTAGGGACAGAAGGGGCAGAGCTTGCCTTGTAAGCAGCACTGCAGACCATCTCCCCAAACTAGAGATAATAAAACATTGTTTAACTATCTGATTTATGAGACAGCATAATTTGTAAAGTGTAAGGGGGTTGTAAACAAGGAATGTGTTTGTACCACGTGGCAGTAGAGCATCATGGTCTCACAGCTCAGTTTAGTTTCTCTCATTTATCGTGTGTTTTTTTTTTTTTTTTTTTTTTTTTTTTTTTTTTTTTTTTTTTTTTTTTTTTTTTTTTTTTTTTATAATATCCAACTTCACCTGCATACAGCAAGGCTAATTGCATGACAGAATTTTCTGCTAATTTTTGATCACAACAAATAATTTTGTCTGTCTCCTCCTAGAATAGAGAACAGGTTCTGCTCATTTACAGGTAGGCAATGAGCTTTGTTAGTTTGTTTTCTTTTGGAAAGAGCATAGTTGAAGAGGATTTCAAGGCAGGTGGAGTCCAATTTAGCCTAACATAAGGGATCCAATTTCAGCCCTACATGTGGATATTTTCCCCAGTGAGAAGATGCTGGCCTGGAGCACTTTCTTTCCCTGCACACCAACAGAAATCCACTCATGTGACTCCTAATGGCTGTTTTTGCTGCACCAAAGCAGTAACAAATACTAAATCACAACAAGCTGTCACTGTGGCTGACTATCCTGCTGGATATTCTATGAAGCAGTTGCCTCAGTGCCAGACTAGGTGGACTCCCAGTAGCAGGAGGTGGACTAGGAGGTGGACTAGGCCAACACCACCTTCAGAATCTGCAAGAGTTGGGAAAAAGCTGAGCTAAGATCTGCTGAGAAAACATGGCCAGGTTTCACCTGGGCAGGGGAACTTTGCAGCCTGCCCTGACTTGGTAAGTTTTATCAGTGTGAGGCAGCACATGAGAGCTGTTCCACCAGAGACAGGAGCTTGCCTTGTCACACGCCTGCAGCCCCTATGGTCAACTTTGTTATGCCCAGAGCAGCAGCAGGCAGGTTACCAGAGTTTTATGGCAGGTACCTTTTTCCATATTTCACAGTGATTAAAAGGTCGGCTGACTGTAAATCCTGTGTCTCGGAAAGTCTGGACATGGACACAACTCTCCCAGGAGCCTGAGGTGGATAAAACACTTAGGATAACAAAATGTGCAGAGAAGGAAGTTCCAGCCCATTTCCTCCATCTTTTGGGACAAGAAAACTATGCTCTGTAGCATGCATAAACCTCACATTCAAACACTTAAACTCTCTGACACTTAACTTCTCTTACTCCCATTGCATATTGCTCTTCTTCCTCCTACACATGGGGATGGGAAAGCAAAAGGCCAAGTAGAGGAAGGAGCATCTCTTGCTGGAAGTAGTAAACAATGGAGTTTTTATCAGCTAAAGGAGGACAATGGCAACTAGTCAGCAGTATCCAGAGGGCCATGGTGCTTAACTGCAAACCATGCAGTGCACATGGCTCTTCTAGGAAGAAGTTTTAAAAGCTCATCTGTGAAGCATGAATGGTGGTTTGAGATGGCTCCCTCATGAAGCAGTACCTGGATTCTTCAAATAAAAGATCAGCATAAGATTTTCACCACATTAAGTTAAACCCCCTTCTATGTGTAACTCTTGCATAGATCAACATCATTTGCAGTCACAGCTGTGGAAAGAGTCATACTACATGAAAGATCAGGAAAAATCAAGAAACTGGGGCTCCAAAATAGACACTTCTTTAAATAAAACTCCTCTAGCAAAAAACCTGTTAAGTTCAGGAATGATCCAAATGACAATTTTATATCTTAAACTGTAAGTTTATTATCTCTTTTTTTAAAAAATAAATGGCACGCTACTGCAATCTGGTCAGCTAACCTGAATCACATTCCTGCAGTCCAATGTACCAACCTCGTGCTCCTCTGGTGCTTGTGAAGGCCAGAACCAGGAGGAGATGAATTTTCCACCTGCTGTCATTACTGCCTCTGCCAAGAAGAATACCAAGCATGAGTGCAATATCCATTTTACAACAGATATTGGATTTACATTGCCAGGTTATTTTTCATAACTCGCTAATGAATAATGAGAGGGAAGGACCTTCCAGCAGCACAGGCAGAGAGCAAACACTCACATAGGTGACTGTAAGTATCATCTTTTCTCAAGACAAAATGAACACCATATGGGACCATATGTATACAGAACATCAGCTTGCACCTGGACATAGAGCTGGTAGGAGATCTTTGGCCAATATAAATGCAGCCCTGGACATGGGGAGGGTTCTGCAACTCTCACTCAAACTCATGTTGATGCCAAGAATGCCTGAGGTTTTCAGGCTTGTGAAAATCTGGGTTCAGTGTGTCTCAACTAAAATTAATCAACTCCCCCACATCAAAATCAAAGAGAGATTGCTTTCAACCTGCTTAGTTATAATTGCTACCCGTAGCTATCAGCAACCAAAGGATGATACAATCAGTATGAAACCCAGTGTGAAAACAGATGGAAAATTCAGAAAAACGAAAACCTGGTCATCTATAAATTATTTACTGAAATATGTTTCTGTTTCACTGGTCTGTGGCACCCAGAGGAGAGTGGGAGGAAGGACCACTGGAGCAAGGCTGTTCCATGTCTGCAGCACACGGAGCACATGCTGAAGGATCACTCCAGGCCCACAGTGAGTGCACAGTAATTAGGGGAAGGCAGCATCTGCCTGTGCTAATTGTGGCAGCCAGCTGGGCCAGAGTGTTTCCCTGCTGTTCCTGGAGCCACCAATGCTGGCAGCCCAGGGAAGCCTCGAGTCATGTACAAAATGAAGCTCTTGCTGTTTTCAGCAAGAAACAGCTCTTGCTGTTTTCAAAGACATTTAAAAATGAAGTCCCCATCAGGGTAAATGTAATTTATTTCTTCCCTTAACGTGGGCAATCAATTTAAGACATGGGCATTAATGCCATCTTGCTAGCATGGATCAGAATTCAAATAGGGCTCTTAATTGTTTCAGAAAGGCTGGAAGAGATGGAACTATATTAAAAATATTTATTAGTTGTAGCAGCACAGAAGTCTCGCAGTCTAGCAGTGAGGGGATACATCTTTGGTCCTGTTGAAGAATTTTTTAAAAAACAGAGGTCCTTAAAAAAAACCCCTGTATTTCTAGGTAAACAGCTGCAGAATGAAATCAAACTGTAATGGCAAATGTGAAAGAAATAACAAGGATCGACCATTCTTGATTTTTTTGGTTTTTCAAGATGGTTTTTGCTTGACGACCATAATTCACACTTTGTGTCTTTTTACTTTAACTAAGTGATTAAAAGCCAGCAAGAGAAGTACTGCAGCCAGGTGCTGCCACGATTCCCTGCAGGCAGGAGGCGAGTGGCAGCCCCTGGGCAAGCTGCCTAGCACCCTCCGGCACCGCAGAGCTGGGCTGTCCCTGTCCCTGACCCTGTCCCTGTCCCTGTCCCGGTCCCTGTCCCTGTCCCTGTCCTGCAGCGAAGCGCTGGGCTGTCCCTGTCCCTGACCCTGTCCCTGTCCCTGTCCCGGTCCCTGTCCCTGTCCCTGTCCTGCAGCGAAGCGCTGGGCTGTCCCTGTCCCTGACCCTGTCCCTGTCCCTGTCCCGGTCCCTGTCCCTGTCCCTGTCCTGCAGCGAAGCGCTGGGCTGTCCCTGTCCCTGACCCTGTCCCTGTCCCTGTCCCGGTCCCTGTCCCTGTCCCTGTCCTGCAGCCCGGAGCTGGGCTGTCCCTGTCCCTGTCCTGTAGAGCAGAGCTGGGCTCTGTCCCTGTCCCTGTCCCTGTCCCTGTCTCTGTCCCTGTCCTGCAGGGCAGAGCTGGGCTGTCCCTGTCCCTGTCCCTGTCCCTGTCCCTGTCCCTGTCTCTGTCCCTGTCCCTGTCCCTGTCTCTGTCCCTGTCCTGTCCCTGTCCTGCAGGGCAGAGCTGGGCTGTCCCTGTCCCTGTCCCTGCCCCGCAGAGCAGAGCTGGGCTGTCTGGGCTTCCCCTGAGGCTCTGCCCGGGCAGCTGCTCCAGAAGCACAGCTGAACCCCGGCATGGCACAGAGGGTTTCATTTCCACAGCTTTCTGCCAGCAGAAACCTCAGCTTGCCAGAGAGCTCCTTGCAGATCTCCCCAAGGCCTCACCACTGAACACATTCAGAATCTTAAAGAAGACCTAGCTTGTGAACTAGCTGCTGAAGTTTCACTTGCAATTACAATTTGTGCAGAAGGGGTTGAGGAACTTGTGATTTCTATGCATGGCTTGTCTTAGAAGCAGCCAAATTAAAATCCTTATCATTAAGGAGCTGATAGCTCCTGTAATTGCAAGAATCTTTCTGTGTTAGCTGGAGGGAGTGGTGTGACACACTGGCAAAGAGAAACCGAACTGTTCATAAAATAGGAAAACTTCTAACAGAGATTTTCCTGAACCATTAACTCCTTTATTGAAAGTACTAATTTAAAACAAAGTGCTTATATAATTTGTGCTGACAATACAAGAACATTCTTTTGAGTTAAATCTTTTTGCCATGTACTGCTCTGACTCACTTTCCTGCCTGACCTACAATGCATCCATTCATGACTGAAAAGAAAAATTTTATCTCTGAAGGATGAGTCACACCTCTCTACCATCCTTCAGGCTAAACCAAGTTTCACTTTACCTTCCACAGAGTAGATGAGCTAAGAGCTGATGAGTTAAACAATTGATATGTAGATCCATTTGACCAGAAAAATTAAAAAACAAATATTAAAATATTCACATCTCAGGCACCTGTCCCCTATGTGATGATCATCTCTGTAAAATTCTGATCTGTCACTTGAGGGAGAAAATCCAGGAGGATACAGAGCTAGTACAGGTTTAAACAGGATTGTTCACATCTTCTGAGGCCAGAAAAGTAAAATTAAAAGAGATAACTGCATCATGCACTAAGGGATTGGTAAGTTTTGCAGAGGTCATTTTGTGAGTGCAGTGCTAAAAAGGGGTGGTTCTGCCTAGAGCACACAGCCAGCCAGGCAAGCCTTTTACCCTAAGCAGTGACAGCCTGGAACCCAGTGACAGAGGCAGCCAAGCCTGCTGCAGCTCCACAGAGCTCCATTACTCACAGACTTGGTCCAGTTTAGAGAATTCAGCTCGAGACTAAAATCAGTAAGTGGTCTGACTGGATGAGGTGACTCTTCTAGCCTTTGGACTTCTGAGACCAAGGTTTAATACCAACCTCAGATCTCTCATTCAAGAAATTTATTCTAATATGGGGACAGTTAATGTGGGTGTGAGCTGAAACATGCAGCAGAATTTAAATACCTGCTCTTGCTTCCCATAGGGATTCATAGTAAAGCAAGTATATCCTTAATCCCCTGGAATCTTTATACTCTTTATGTGAGCTCACAGCAGTGCCTGGGAAGTTACACAGCCCAAACAAGAGCAAGAATGAGAAATGCCCCAGATTTGCAGGGGGGCAGGAGAGATACAGGGCCTCAGGAGAGGGATGGGGAGGGCATCTGGGAGGTCCATCACCAACCAGCATCCTCAGCAGCACCCAGTGCTAGAACTCATGGAGAAAAATGAGTTATTGGAGTAGTTCAGGTGATGGAGTTCGATCTGGGAGAACACCTGAGGCAGAAGACAAATGCAAGCTCTGCTGAAATGGGAGCAGCCTGCACGGGGCAGCAGCAGGATGGCAGCTGATGTCATGTGTGACAAGAAAGAGAGCAAGCACCTCTCACTGCAGCCCTCCTGCAATCAGCCTTCCATCAAGCACTGCTAGATTGAGCTACTGAAGTAATTTGAAAGATGGTCACCAGGTTTTTATTTTACAATGTGTTGCTGTTCAATTAGAACTTAATATGAAATGGAGCAAAGACCCTCCTGAATTGCTGTACAAGACTGGTTTACTTAACAAAGGGAAAACTAAAAATGGATTAAGAAAACTGTTCTTAACAGTAAGATATCTAAGATCTGTTACAAGCATAAAGAAGAAAAAGCAGTTTACATGAAACATAAAGAATTGTACAAAAATGGAAAAGCCATGGAAGTACAGAACAAGTGAGAGCACAGAAGAACAAGCAAGCAAAACTACAGCCCTGATTGTTACACACATACCTGAATGACAGAGGACACATTTTTCTGAACAACTTGACCCATTAGAGTATTGATGACCAGAGCAATGAGAAAGATGGCATCTCAGCTGTGTCCAGCTGTGCCTCACCAGGACTATATTCACTGCGTGTTAATTTCATTTTTTTTTCAGATATTGTTTTTTCCTTTACATGAGTTTTTTCACCTTTTCCAGGAGGGACTTATGTCCTGGTCCAGAGCAGGAGCAGTAGCTCGGGTTTCTTGTTCCTACAGCTGGTGCCATGCTGCCAGCAATGCCATCAGAAGTGCTATTTCCTTGATTGCTTTTTCTTAAAGACAGAACAGCTTTATAAAAGATGCACATCATGTAGGATATAAAAGGGGCAGTTGGCTTGTGTGGCTTAGGCTTGGTTGAGCCATAGGCTCAACATCAACCCTGAATGTCAGGCTTATCTCAGCACAATCAGCATTACTGGAGGACAAATGTCTGGCTGATCTGAAGAACTACAGCTTGTGAAGAGCTTCCATTAAAAACTCACAGCAATCTGAAGAAATGGAATTGAAAGATATGGTGATAAGAATAACTGAAAGATATGGTGAATTAGCCCAGCCTTTAACTGGGCTTCCCTGATGAGAGAGTCTGATTCCAGCAGCTACCACTGCAAACTTGGTTGTGTGACATCTTTACAGAAAAAATGCAAAAAAGGGAGGGAGAAAAGGGAGTAGAGATTTAGTAGAGAACATCAGCATCCCAGAAAAAAAAAAAAAAAGGTCTGGTTTGATGCTTTAGGAATGGAGAGAAATGAACACATACTATTTTCACATGATTACATACTTGAGCTCTGTGATTTCCATATAATATGCAGGTAACACAACTGAAGGAAACTTCCTTGATGTGAAATAATCTTGATTAAAATTTGCAATAGTGGTAACAAAAGGCGGAAAAAACTAGTCATTTTAGATTACTATGGTGCTGTTTTGTTGTGGATATAACTGTTTGGTTAAGCCTGTACTTTAAAAACCAAGAACTGAATACAATACCTAGAGCTGTGTGGTCTCAGATATGGTAAGACTCACAGCTTTACATAGTATATTCTGTTTCCACAGGCTACATCTTAGCTAAAAAATCTCTCCTGCTGTCACTTCACATCTGAGTGCTTTTTTAACATGTCCCTGCAGAAGGGGCAGACTAAAGATTTGCAAACAGCAACCCAAAGCCTCCTTGCTGCCTGTGATGCTGGGTAAGTGCCTGGCATGGAGGATTTTCTTGGGTTTCTGACCTTCTGTTTGGGCTTCCCAATCTCAGGGCTTTGAGTTTAGACCTCCCACAGCTGTAGTGGAGCTGCACACTTTCTCTCCGTGTGGCTCAGGACATTTTTGTTCTCCTCTGCTTTTTTGGAGATGTTGTTCCTTGTGCTGGTATCATGGAATGGGGACCAGCTGCCTGTGCTGTCACACAGTGCTAGCACTGAAATACTTTGCTAGGTTTTAAAACGGAATTCAAAAGAGCACACAATCCCCAGGGCTGTCTGTGCTCTCCCCAAAGCCACAGCAGCCATGCCTGCCCTCAGGACAGACCATCTGGACCAGCCACAGCCACATTCTCCGTGCTCACAACAAGGACGGGATCTGTAGGCTCTCCAGGACCCAGAATGAAGCAGGTACCAGGAAGCATCAGTATCTCTGCAAATCCCAGTGCTGGACACCAGCTCCTTACTCACGTATCTCCAGCTTCATCTGGGCAAGGAATCACAGCCAGGCTGGAGCAGGAGTCTATCCCAATGCAAACAAAGAGCTCGCTAAAACAGTACCGGGGCTTTTAACACGTACCAAAAATTATTTATTTCAATGCTGCTGACAAATCCTGTACAAGCAAACAGTAATTCTGAATTTGCTGGATTGTTGATGAATGATCCAACACAACAGTATTTCATCCCAGATGCAAAAATATAAAGGCGCTTTAAAATCATTTATGCTTTGAATTGTACAGCAAGGGCAACAGAAAGCAGAAGTTCTTATAGTCTGCTACAGCTTTGCAAGCATCACAAGTACCGTCTAATTTTGAGATTGTTTCATCCTGAATATTCACTCTCCTACCTTGCTACCTCACTGAAATGCAGAGCTTGCAGCACAGCCATTGGTGACACGCCAATGCTACTGAAAGTTCAGCTTAACCTGTCTGCTCTGCACACACCAAGATGTTGCTGAAAGAGGTTCTCCAGAACCTCTTCTCCACTTGAGTCTAGGACATTTACATTCACCTTTAGCACTAAGTCCTCCCCAGCAAGAAGCTCTTCTCCTGGTAAGTATTTGGGGTTCCTGTGAATTCCAGCCCCAGGCTGGCTTTTGGCTCCCATCACAACAATGCCCCTTCCCCAGCAAGCACCACTATAGAGCTGTTGCAGCTCCTGCTGAGACATAGGACGACAAGGAGTCTTTCATGCATTTTTTTATAGAGCTTTGCTCCATGGCTTATCCAGGCAAATTCTTATCTGTGTTAATTTGGTCTCTTCCAGGCTAATTAAACTTAATGTATAAGACAATCTCATTAAGATCTTAGCTTAGGCTGGATATTTATATTCTCAGCATCCCCAGCAAAATTTGTAACTGGTATCAGGCATAGACCTGCCTGCAGATATAAGGTTACATTCCTCACCCAAAGCAGCAGAGAGGTAATCACCAGAAACTCAGCATTAAAATATTTGAATATTTGGTGCCTCTTCCTTACAGGAAAATTTTTCCATGCCCAGCTCCCTAGCATCAAGGCTACATAAGCATGTCATTCCCATAGGAAAAGTCCTCCCTTCATTTTGGTGCATAAGAAAATCCAGCTACTAGGAAATACAAAACAGATTGTCTGAACACCAAGGAGTGAAAAATGTTGAGGTTTTGAGTAAGGGTAAGAGACTACAACCTGGAAGCTGACAGTTACACAGGGCACAGAAGAGGGAGCTGGAGAAATCCCACTGCTTGATGGGGTTTGGAGGGGGAGAAATGCACATGAGGCTTTTTTGATGAAAAACAAGAGGCCAAAATGTTGTGAAAACCTTTTGATCAGGCTTTCAAGGTAGAAGCTCAAGATTTCAGATTTTGGGAGATTCTTTGTAATCACTGTTATGCTGGTGAAATAAAACAGTCATGGCTTGCTAAAACACTACAGGAATATTCTACTCACTGGAACATTCATCCAATGGTTGAGTATTTTGAAAAATACAAATTTTTATCTTGCATTAATGAATGCCCCCTCCTGTGGAGGTCTGTGAGCCTGCTGGGGAGAGGGCATCAGTAATGCCCTGGAGAGATGCACTTTAGGCTCTGGGCATTCCTCAGAGCTCAAGGTGTGGAAAGAAGCTTCCCCCATGGTGCTCTGCATTCCCCTATGGGGGAATGTGTCCTAGTTCTGTCCTTCCTATTGGCCTGTTGGCCTTCCCAACCCATTTTACCTTTGTATGTTCTTGTTCTATTGAGTTCTCCCTTCCCTGTCTTCCCACAGGTTTGTGTAACCCATCCACCCTGCCATTCCCTATTGGTCCCTTCCCTGTGTATCACCCTTGAGCCCTCAGACCATTGGATCCCTGATGCTCTCCTCCGTCCCCTCTTTCCCTGTATTTATACCCTGGGCCCTCCTTTGTCTTTGGTGGGTGGATTCCTTCAGTGTTGTCTGAAATAAAGCACATTGGAGCTCCATGCCTGGACCCTCACGTGTCTTCACTGCCGAGCTGCTGCATATGTGTGTGTGTATGTGTGTGTGTGTGTCTGTCTGTCTGTTTGTGTGTCTGTCTGTCTGTGTGCTAGTGCTCTCATGGCTCCTACCCATTGGCGCAAGACGCTCTCGGGGAAGGTTGTGTCCACCACCACTGTGGACTGCAACACCCTCCCCCCAATTTCACACTGAAAACTGCTTTACTGTTACTCTCCACTGATGCAGCGAAGATCCAAAGCCCCATGCAACAGAACAGACATTTCCAGATAATTAAATGACCCATAATTGCAGCAAACACTCTAAAGCAAACATTCACAGTCTAAAAATCTCTCCTGTGGATGCTTAGGAATAGACAACTGATTTCACTGAAATCAGAACTGATTCACAAAATAACATGAAAACAGAAAAAAAGGGGGTCTCAATCTGAAATTAATAATTGCAGCAGCTCCCTTTCACAACCATTTGGCAGGGAATATTTAAGGAAACAGCAACTGTAATGAAAAAATATTCAAAGAAGCACAAGAAACAACAACTAAGTGCTATGAAATATTCTAGGTTTTGAAGGCATTTTGTTTCCACAAAATGAAAATGCTGTTTATTCACTGCAAAAAACATGATAGCAATGTTTGTGCCTCCAAACAAATGGTGAGAAGCTCCTTGTAAAACAGTCTGCAGTGACTGGATGGGATGAGCCTGGGAGCTGAGCACACCTACTGCAGCTCACAGGGATTCCAGTGCTGGAGCCTCTGGGCTCTGCCTTGTCTGCTAGTTACATTGCTTGGTCTAATAAAACATGAGACTTCTCTGGTCAAACCTTGTCCACTTGGATCATCTTAAGTAATGGCACTAGAAGCTGCTTTATTACTATTGGTGTTCTGATTGTCCAGTTTTAAAGTGAGTAATAAAGGGGTTTATTTAGTCTACAGATTGCCGCATAGAACAGAAGTCCAATTTGTTGTTAGATTTCAGTTGTCACAGTACACATACAGCAAAAGACAGTGTTTTACTGGCTGGATTTGCTTTCCCTCCCCTTCCACATGTACCAGGTTGGTAACAGTAGTGGGCAACTCTAACTGAGCCAGAAGGGCAGCAACTGGGTTCACTCAAGGCAGGAAGAAAAAAATCTCCATAAGCCATATGCAAAGCACCTTAAGTCATGCCTGCATTCCTCAGGGAATGTATTGATACATGAACAAAGGAGAGTGAGGCACGGCACATCAGGCATTACTGAGCTCGGCAGCACCCTCCTCACAGAACACAGATGCATCCTTTTGAATTATCACACTAAGCATCACCTGGAGAAAACAGACTTCAGTCACAGCCTTTAATGATCCTCGTGAGCCACCAGTCTTCACAGCTCATTAACTGAATTTGCTGTTTAGCTTATGGTGTGCTGGGTGAGCCTGTGTGCAACACAATCCTGTTTTGTACATTCTTTAAAGCCACAGGAACTTGACCATAAAAACACTGTGGCTGCACTGCTTGTGACACTGATGGTAGGAGACTGAATGGGGAATGAAGAAAAGGAGCAAAGAAATGGATTAAACAAAGAATGGTGATTCTGCCTGCAAACTGGTATCAAAGGAGCATTTTACACTGTTAGCTGTGGTGGCTTTCCCTTCATGACAAAAGAACCACTCTGCCCTAAATCATTCATTAAACCTCAAAAAGCAGAGGAAGCCTCTGCTCTAACACAGACATTAAACAGGACAAAATTGAATGGCACTTGTCAGAAATGAGAAGTTTCAGGCAGCAGAGAGGCTGCTGGCTGGTAGGTAGCATTTCAGCCTTTCACAGTGAGTCTTCCCAACAGATTCACATCAATGAGAAGTGTCTGGAAGACCTGATCCCAGGACTGGGGGGGCCCCATACACACTTCCAAGTATGCAGCACTGTATGTTCTAGTAACTGTGAGGCAAAGGCTCAGTGATGCTGAAAGCATCAATAGGGTAGGAAATAAGGACAAAAGTTCTGTGGGTGATGATAAATACTTACATTTGAAACCTTTTCCAGATGCAGCACAGACATATTTGGGAGCTGAACCACCTACATGCACAATGCAAAAATAGGTGGTGAAAGTGTCACATGTTTCTGTGAATGAAATAAGAACTTTGTGGAATGTTCCATTTTCTATAGCTCCTCTTAGCTACAGGCTAAACACAAGATTACCAGTTTTCAGAACAGAAGATGGGGATTCTTCTTTACTTTTCTTTGCTTTCTGTGCAAGATAGACAAGATCAGAACTATCTCCACCAAACCATCTTAACAAATGCAGTGCCGATGCGAGATCCTACACAACACCACAGGTATGGGAAGGTCCTGGCTGTGCCAGTGCATCAGGAGTAGCCCAGTTTTATCCTCTCTGGGTACTGAATTTACAGCATCTGTGATATTCGGCAGTGTGGCTGCCAGAACATCCTACTTGGCCAGCAATTTATTACATTGCACACAGTGTATTAGTTGTGGTAGTCACTGGAAAAAAACAGACAACCTCTGTATCAGCAGGGAGACAAACAATGTCTTGTGCAGCAGTGCCATGCCTGTGCATGGGCCAGTGCTGCCAGAGCTGCCCTGCTCACGCCCCCATTGCTCAGCATGACCCCACTGTAGTGGTGGCTCCTGACACACAACAAATTAGGGAAAAAAGTCTGATACAACATCCGCCAGCTGCCTTTCTCAAAGAAATTGGACAGCATTAATATTTACCCTCTGCCCAAGAAAAACACAGCCATAACACTATACCATATTCCTGTGTTGCCCAATACCATCCCATCGTTCTACTGGCAAGTGTAATCCTGAGCTCAAAAGACTTTGAAATTGCATTAGTTTCTGAACAACTGAGTAAATCCAGAGAAATAGATGATGAAGAACCTGCCCAACTGCCTGAGAAGTGTTTTCTGATTTGTCATACCTGTACCTGAGCATGCCAAGTCTCATGGGGTGGGCAGTGGTGAGGAGGCAGCAGGTTGCAGCCAACGCCTGAGCTCCTCTGGTACCTCGGTGCTGCTCAGGGCCTTTCACAATGCTTGTAGGACATGGCTCCATGGTGAGGCCTGGACATGTGTCCCTTCAAAGTTTCACCTGGCAGAAAGCTGTGCTCTGGGGAGCAGGAAGGCAGTCCAATTGCTGTAATTGCAAGTTGGCAATTTATTCATCAACAAGTCCCTAAAGGGGAATCTATTAATGCATAATGTGCCAGCCAGGAGCTCAACTCATCCTGTGTAACACAGAGCAATATAAAGCACTGAGACTCCCATCAGAGAAGCTGGTTTGGAGTGCTCAGCACCTCTAACCAGTGAGCTCAGCACAGAACAAGCCAGTGAGTCCAGCTTCTGCCATAACACTGTGGAGCTCCTGACAGCTCCAAACAGTGTGGTACCTGGAACACCAGGGCTTGCACCAGTATCAGCACTACAGCTTCTCAGGGAACAAAGCACAGGGAAGACAATGTGGAAGATTTTTTTTAGTACCGTGGGGATGGGACTTGGCTACCCCCACCCACAATCAGCAGTGGGTTTTTTTCCCTCCCTTTCTTCCTTCTCTTCTATTTTAATAAGGGTAGTATTTAATGTACTCAGAATAGCTGTAAGACTTACAGGATACATGGACAGCAGGACAAAATATCTGTTCACCGTTAAGAGCGGGAAATAAAAATAACAGAGTGAAACAATCTTTCTTTCTTTTTGCTCATGATAGCCCAGTGGCAGGCAAAGGCTCAGGGGTACATGCTGTCCCAGCCACTGCAGGGATGGAGCAGGCACCCAGGCACGTGGCTGATTTTCAGAAGTGTTTTTGCATTGTTAGTGAAACTTTAAGCTCAAACAGTTAAAATAACATCATAGTAATAAACTTCAATAACTCTGCCAAAAGAGATACCAATGTTAGGTGGGATTGAGCAGAATTCCTTGTGCTGGGCATGTTTACAGGCTGGAGGGGAACCTTTCATTATTTCACTGATTCTCTTGTTGAACAGATGTACAGAAAAGAGCAACAGCATGCAGAAATCAGATTTGTTAATCTCAGAGTTTCCTTTCATATTCTTCTAAATGCAAATACCTGAGTTATCACCTTTTCTGTATGTGTTGACTGTGAAATGAAAACAAGGCTTTCTGCAGGTTTTCCCTGTAGATCCTTTTGCTTTCCCTTTTGTTGGGAATGTTTTTGAATGGAAGGTAACAAGGTGCTGCAGAGAAAGCAGTTACAGCCATTCATTCTGTGCAGGCAAATAAACACAGAGTGTAACCAAAGAGAAAGAAAGAAAGAAAATAAGGAGAGAGGACCCACTATACTTGCATTCCTTTCGTGTGTAATCCCTCAGAGAACTACAATGGACATCTGGTACCACTGCACCAATACTTTACTTTTCTGGTTCACTGATAAATTATCAGATTTATCTGATGCCTAACAACTATCGGTTAACACTTTGATATTAGATTTAATTGATAATGCCTTAATTTATCTGTTTTTTTTTTTTTCTTCCAGATAACATACCTCCAAAGATCTGAGTTAGAAAAAATAATCCCAGATAGAAGAAATAATATTCTTTATCTCTTATCTTGCTATATACCACATGAGTGTGGGGATGGACGTTTTGGCAATGTGTTTGTGTTGAGATTGTCACAAATACACCCTGTGCCTGGGACAGCCTGAAGTACATAACTGATGGCCCTGTTCTTTAAAACATGATCAACTTTGTGAAATCCATCATGGAAGTTACTGTGGCAGAGAAAACACGGGAGGCTTTTCTTCAAGTGGGTTGTGCACTGCCACATCATTCTGGAATGTTTTACTGGTGGAGCAGAGTGCCTGTGACAGCTCATCCCTGTGCCAAGGTAACTTCAGAGTCACGCTCACAAAATTAACAATGGAGCACTAAGGACAAACCCAGAAGAAACAAGATGACATATGTCATGCAAATATAAATCACGCAGACACTCAACTACATAACGGATTAAATCTTTGAAATTAACTTATTTAGGAAGCATATGTGGGGGCAGGAGCAGTCTGTTAGCACTGCTGGCTGACACTGCCTGCTGCAACATCCTCTCCTCATGATTCTAAGCTAAAACTTTACAGAATGGGAAAAATTTTTCAGCCTAATGAATTTTTTTCTTTTTGGAAATTTGGCCATAGCAACTCAATTGGTTTAGTAGGTGAAACTACTGAAAATGACCTGGGTTTTTTTTTTTGTTTTATTACAATAACTGGACAATCTCTTTGGTTGCTGAACCTGGGCTTTCCTTTAGCTTGGCTACTGATGTATTTCTCTCTGCTAGACCTGCATTCTCAGGATTTACACACAGGATGTAGGTTCATTTTGTACAGAAACCTTCCACCCTAGCATCACAGTGTTTTGAGTGCTTAACTTGGCCGCATTTGTACTCTGCTGATGGGAAGGACCTGCCTGCATAGGATGGAAGATCAAGAAAGCCACTATCTCTGCTAGACCCAGTGACAGGTAGGGGGAAGTGTAAACTACACCCCTTATTTAGGTAATACAGCTGAAGCACAGCTCAAAATGATAAAGGAAGAGCACTTTCTCAATAAAACCAAAGATAAGAGAAGGCTGAAAGATTGTTGAGTCAGGCCCTTAGAGCACAAGCACAGACTGCTCCTTACTTCAAAAAACTGCATCCAGTCTGTCAAGACCAAGCATCACATGCTGCAGACCAACACAGTGGAAATGCCACAGGAATCTGTAGATACTACTAGCCTTAAAGAAGGGCTGCTTAGGAAAACTGCTGTGAATGCTTCACTTCAGCATTCAGGCTTTCACATTTGTAAGCCCAACTGCTCTGCTTCCCTGTCTGCTAGACCCTGTCATTTACAGAAGGAGCCATCATAGCATGGGGAACATATAAATATGAATAACTTCATCCCTAGGAAGCTAAACCAACAGCTGTATGGTGTCAGAGAAAGGGTGAAAATTTCATCTCCCTTGTTTCCATTGCTTTATTATGACAAATGCCATGGGATTTCCTTGAAGCAGTTCCTATGAGCTCACAGGAGTGATCTGTGAGACACATTATGAGGACAGCCTCGGAGAAGTGTCTGGAATCAAAACCCACCTCTGCAAAGCCCCCCCCCCCCCCCCCCTAAAACAGGCACTCACTTTTGGACACTGGGAAATGCTCTTCTGAATGTGCACACAGCCATGAAACGCGGCCACTTCCCTTGTGCTGCCTGGGGCAAGGAGGAGGAACCAGCTGAACATCACACTGGGAACCAGGGCAAAGCACAGGGTACATAAACCAAGCTACAAGGTAAGTGTCATAAATAACCTTTCTGAAGTGTTGCAATGTGTGTCCCAAACCCCCCCCCCCCCCCCCGCCCCTAAAACAGGCACTCACTTTTGGACACTGGGAAATGCTCTTCTGAATGTGCACACAGCCATGAAACGCGGCCACTTCCCTTGTGCTGCCTGGGGCAAGGAGGAGGAACCAGCTGAACATCACACTGGGAACCAGGGCAAAGCACAGGGTACATAAACCAAGCTACAAGGTAAGTGTCATAAATAACCTTTCTGAAGTGTTGCAATGTGTGTTTTTGATTGTAATTCAGACCTAATAGTCAGTTTTATAACCCTCTCCCTATTTTGTATTGTTATAGTGTATTTCACTACCAGTGGATCGTTCCTTTCCTCCTGTGTTGTTGGTTTTGCCCTAGTTGTTCATTTCCCCAAAGACCTGGCCTTTTGTTCCCTGTTCTTCCTCCCACTGAATGTCAATCCCTTCCCATGCCTGCCCCTTTCTCTAGAAACTTCCCTGTCAATTTGCTTTCCTTGGAGGCCTCATTGTTTTGTTTAAGTTGTTCTCCTCCCCTGTACTCCCCTATTGGTTTAGACCTTGTGTTCCCCACCTGGTGTTCCACCCCCAGTTTCTCCCCATTGGCTAAAGATTATCCTCCCTGGGACCTCCCCTGTTTATAAGCTGTTGTATGCCTTTGATTCAGCAGCTTTCTGTCCCTGACCTTCCAGGGACAGAAAAACATACGAAAGACCTCTCCCTGTTCCTTGTTCCTATCCTCAGTGTAGTCCTACCCCCAATGCAGTCCATCTATGCCATAGAGCAGCTGTGGCCTACAGCCACAGCCCAGATTTGACAGTTTTCTGGAAGCAGCCCGCTCTTGCTGACAGTACTGGGAGCTAGTCGGGCTGAAGAAATCCAGCACTGTAGCAGTATACCAGAGGGATGGTGATTGGGAGGGAAAGAAAGGAAAGTTTCCCTAAAGTAACCGTCTTTTTCTTAAAAGTTAATGATTTCTATTTGGAGTTTCCAACAAGCACACCACCACCTACACTACCTTGTACAGAGCCAGTCACAGCCAACAACACTGCCACAGGTGGCAGAGAACCAGTCCCTACTGAAGGAACCTTCTCCTGACTCAGTTTCCTGATAAACTATACTAACAAAACCCCGCATCCCTCCCGCCAGCTCTAAGAAAATCTGTTTGGACACTGGGGACTCAGAACTGATTGCATTTTGAAAATTGTCTTATGGGTGCTTTTGATTGTTTTTGTCATTTTGTGTTGATTCAGTTGATTCTTCAGAGAGGCTTTCTTAATAATATTGAAAGGGGGAGTTGTGGAGACCCTGGCGGCATTCCCTGGTTTAGAGAGAAGCTTCCCTCACAAAGCTGTTAAGAACACAGAAGCTTCCCTCATAAAGCTGTTAAGACCCCCTTGGCTCATTCCCCTGTTCCTATATCCCTGAGCCACTCCCTCTCTATCCCCTGACTGGCACTCATCTTTGTACTGCCCCAAGACTAGGTTCACCCCCAGGCCCCTCAACGGAGAGAAACCTGCACCCTCCACATGTGTGTGCTTTGGGACTCTGAACATCTCACTGTGCAGCTGAATAATTCACCTGTGGATACCATGCAAAGGCCCTTTTTGCTTCCTTACCCTGGACTTTACTAGCAACTACTCAGGCTGCAGCGCTAAAGGTCTGTGTCGACTAATACCCACAACCTAGTTACTCCTTACATTTGGAAAAACCGCAGTAAAAAATATTTTCAAAACATTTTCAAAATATTTTCAAACTATTATTCTTTTCTACAATACCACCTAAATGCAATCCATCCAGCAGCACACAAGTTCTTGCAAGCAGGATTCATGCCTGAGGGAGAAGAGAGTCTGTGGGGGGGGTGAATATCTCCTTCAGCCCAGGACACAGGGCAGTGAAGAAGCACTTCACACCCAGGACCAGAGTTTGCCCTTTGGCCCTGCTGAGGCTGGTAACAGCTTGGCATTGATCAAGGGCAGCACCGGGGCCCTCACTCTTTCCTGGCCCAGAGAAAGGCTCTTCCCCAATATTGTCAAAGCAGTTTGCAAACACACAACTAGCAAGAGGCAGTGGAAGCAACATTGCTGAACTGCAGGTCACAGAGCTGTGAATGAGATTCACGGCTGTGTTACTTACAGTCATCTTACTCTGTCTTCAATATGTCATTTCAATATCATAAACACAGTTTTATTAATTGTAAAAAACATTTGGGAGGAATGATGAATTATTTATTGTTTGAAGCAGCCAAAAAAAATACTGGTTGTCAAAACAGATTTTAACACAGTCTCATGTAATGAAGTGCTGTTTAGAAGGTGCAGGGTGTACCTTTGACCTTGAACTGGTCAAAGGAGCTGCCTTGGAATGTTTAACTCACAGGCTGTTTTTTTTCTCAGAGCAGGCATATGCCTGCATACTGCAGTGCTCCCATCCCATCCCATCCCATCCCATCCCATCCCATCCCATCCCATCCCATCCCATCCCGAGCAACAAAGGCTCTCCAGCATCCCCAATGCCCTCCCACAAGGCATATCTGAAGACTGTGCTGAAACCAGGGGAATTTCACTGCTTGACCTCTCCACAGTCCCCGACTTTTCAGAAGCCATGGGGTATCTTAAACACCTATTGACTAGGTCTGTGGGATCTGATTTTGCAGAAGAGCTGCCTCAGTCTGTTTCCGTGTGTTAAATTCAAACATCAGTTTGCTGGGCTGGGAAGCCCAGCACATGGTGGACAGCAGCTATCTCCAGAGAACTCCAGTGCTAGTCAAGCTCTCACCCATATGCACCACAGCACTGGTATGCCAGTGGCTCACTGAAAATTGCTTTAGTCATCTCCAATCTTGTTACAGGTGCTAATGTAAACCCCAGCTTATTCTTCTTGCTCACTGTGGCCTTCCACCAAATGACTGTAACAAAGACAGTGTAAGATGAAGGCAAAAAAGGAGAGCTTTCATAGAATTTTGCATAAACCATGCCAGAACATACTGCCAAACTTCTCAATTTCACCAAATTCAACAACACACATGTGTTACTTGTTGTATAGGCCTCAAAGGACCAACAGGTTCAGGCAAGCAGCAGGTGTTTCTCTGGTTCCTTCTCTGAGTAAATCCCAGAGCAGAAATGTTGGTCACACCCAGTGCTTAGACAACCTCTGAGTGTCACAAGTCACTCAGGGTTGTCAGGCCCTGAACAATCGACCACAGCCACATGACATCAAGATGAGGAACACAGCAACTGCATGGGGGAATACCTGACAGCAGCCAGTCTCAGTCACAGGGCCCATCATATCTTTTTATTTGTTTGGGAATGTCCAGCTGTTGCATGTTACCTTAAAATACCACTCTTCTTAATGCTCATATCTGTAATACTTGTGCTGTATTATTCTTATCCATTATGTCTCTGGATGCTGAGTTTTTGAAGATTTGAGAGAAAGGACAAGAACCCCTGGCAGAGCAGTGGGACAGATGGTGGCAGCCCTTCCCACAGGATTCACTCTGGGGGAAAGATGGAAATCTGCCCCTGGAGCATGAAATCAACAAAAAGCACACCAGCTGCTGCACTGAGGGTGTTTGCAGAAAAACTGAAGACAGAAAGTCTGAAGCTCTGCCACATTCACTTCTTACGGCTTCTGGCCCTCCCCGAGCCCACAGCATCCCCAGACCTGTACCTGCTGCTGCACCACAGCTCTGCACAAGGCCCCAGGTGCTCCCAGAGCAGCAGTGAAATTCTAGTTTCTTCTTAAACATTCACAGGATACTATTATTTTCAAAACACGTTTCAATTCTACAAGTACGTCTAAAATAGCAGAAAACATAGATACAGGATATCAGTCAGGCTTGCAAAACTGCCCCCAGAAAAATCACAGGATCAGTATCAAATCCGTTACCTGCTTTTTTACCTGCACAACAATTATTCTGCAGGCTTTCACATCTGTCATTTAAAATTTTATTTAGTTAAGATTGCCAGAGACATAAAAAAACTAGGAAAGTTTCAGCATGAAACTGATTGCTGTTTTGAAGATAGGTCAGGTATCAGAGAGTGGATTAAAAATAGCTCTTATACATTTTCCCATTTGCCTCTTGTTACCTTGTTTAAACATTTTTAAACATTGTTAAAAAAAAGGTATGTCCCTGAATTTCGTTGTCAAAGAATTTATGAATTTAATTTTTTTCTGCAATGAAATACAACGTTGACTTTTGCTTTGTACACAAGGGAATAAGAATATGGGGAAAAAAGGTTTCAAAGGATTTAATAACATAAAATAATGCAACAAAACTATGTGTGGAGAGATAAAATTACAATTCTCTCCACCAGGAGGTCTGCACACCTAAAACAAGATAAAGAGGCAAAGTCCTCTAAGAGGTAGAAAAGAATTTGAAATAAATTAGCGAAAAGTGGAAAAAAAAAGTCATGACCTTGAAAAATCTGTGTTTAGCTGGATGTAATGTTTCCTTTACTCTGCAGATAGAAGTTTCGCACCTGGGGCTTTTTGGTCCATCTGGCATGAGAATAACAGCTGTGATTGAACATTACTTTTTGACATGAAGAAAACTGCTTGTCAGTGTGTCTCAGCATCTCAGCTGTGTGCCTGTATGGCCACTCATTGTAAGATATGGCAACAGCAAGGACACATTACACCTTGAAGTCATTTTGATCTCAAATGCATTTTCCTTCACTTTGTTTCAGGCTATTTTCTATTGTACACCAAGTCATGGAATACATTTGGTTTCAATTATTGTCCAAAAAAGAACTGGAGCTGGAGGTGGCAGAAGCATGTGTTGGAGACTGTGCAATAACATGGAAATGCTTTGTTTGAACTCTAAAAGGGCATTTTTTCCCTAAATATAAATGTCAGAGATTGTGGGCTCTTCAGCAGTGGCAGGGAATGGTAGCATGAAGAGCAGTGTCAGGTTGGTACATGGTCTAGGAACATTTAGAAACAGTGAGGAAAAAAATAAGTACATTCTGCACCTGGATGAAAAACTGCTCATTGCCAGCCCATTCTGGAGTGAGGAATTGAATGAAGCTCTCCCATATCTCCAGCAGGAGTCTGGGCCAGTTGGATGTCTGGTCATGCAAGCTGGATGTGTCAAGAGGAGGAAATAAAAATCAGAGAGCCAGCAGCAAGGGCATGCTGGTGTTGCAGAGATGGAGTCAGGCTCCCTCAACCTGCCAAGTGTTCTAATCACTTCCCTAATGGTCTTCTGCCACCATATGCTAATAAAGCACCTGTCTCTACACCACACTTATAAGGGCTAGAAAATTAAACACTGTTTACATGGCAAATTAACAATTTTAGCATTTCCAATAAATTAATTGACATAAACCATTTCCCCTCCTCTGCCCATCCACTGCCTCCCATCTTTCAAGTACTTTTCCTGCTTGTTCTCTGCACTGATGGCCTTTGCTGCATTAGAGCTACCATAAAGTACAATTCCTTAAGCTCACTCTAGTTAAAACACCTAACATCAACCAAGTATTTAGTCCCTAGACTATGATTTTGCCCTATAACACCCAGTCAGGAAAAAATTCAGTTTCTGGGAGGCCCCATAATCCTCCTCAAAATATTTCCTGATCTTTGTTGCTCATTACTCATCTCACTGGCTGTGTAGCTGATGAATTTCAAAGCAAATCCTTACCCATTTTGCATGGAGAGAGGATACTGGAATATCATCTGACAATGACACTGGGGGGAAAAAAGGGCATTAGCATTAAATTATCTGCTCCCAGATAATTTCCCAGATGAATCACCATAAAAGGCTCTGAAATGGTCTCTCACTCTTTTTCGTTGCATAACATTTCACTGTACTCTAGACTTGAGGAGCTATAATTTATAAAGCTTCTGTCTGCAATCAGGGCATTGTTTTTGTTACAGTCCCTGATCATGGGAGAAGTGACAACACCAAGTTTGCAAGGCTGGAGGATTAACCTGTAAGCAGCAGAGGGCAGGCCATGGAGAGCAGGAGCTCTAATAGAAAGCAGAGCATTTAGAATGCATTGCTGGTAATGCATGTTCTGACATGCTAGTAACACTCCAGTCACCTCATCTGGGCAGCACTCAAGGCTTTTTCCTTTGTGGGTGGTTACTCATGAGAAAAGCCCATGGCAAGGAATAGCTTGACCAGCCCCGGCACTGGACAATGGCAGCACTGTCCACCAAGCTTGGAGAGACACCTCTGGCCCTCTCTCCTCAACAAACACAAGCAATCAGTGATTGACATCATGGGATCTTTTTCTGAGTCAGACTTCAGCCTGCTGTGTCCTTCCCCCCTGCCCTGAAGCCTGTGCAAGCCCCCTCCCAACCCTGCTCCAGCCTTGACCTCTTCACAGCTCCCAGACCCCTCCCTCTTCCTCTGTGGCTCCGTTGAAAACTCGGGGACTGTGGGGAGAAGGATGTCAGCTGCAGCCAGGCCACTTTCTCCTGCACAGAAATGTCCAAGACCCTGGAGGAAGGCACCCTGAGCTGCTGCCCCCCAATGCCTGCTCCTGCAGCAGGGGATATTCAGTGTCCCGATACCCTCGGGTGCTCTGCAAGACCACGATGGCCACAGGCTGGGTGAGAGCGAATGGTACCCACACATTGTTACTTTGAAAGCAGCAGGCCTGGAGGTGCTGGAGTCCAAATCAACCTCCTCAACACCTTGCAGTGAATCTGTCCCAAGTCCCCAAGGCCACACTGGGTTGCCACTTCCCATCACAGCTCTTGGGGACACCACAAAACCAACCCTGTTCCAAAACAGCCATATAGGAATTAAGAACACAAAGTCTTACACCCCTAGACAGATGTGAAGATTTTGAAATTGAATAGCTGCTGTGAAAGCAGGCTTCACATCCTGCAGGAGGAATGTCCCTAATTACAATTTTCTAGGTGATGCTGAGTAGCTCCTCTGAACGCACCATGTGAAATTCCAGCTTACTCCCCAGCAAATAGAGATGAGCACAGCAAATCCTTGGCTCCTGCTCCATGCATGTGTCACCCAGATTGCCGAGTTTGGCCGGCTCAAGTATGTGCATGTCAGGGTGGACACGTTTTCCTCTGCAAGGCGGGCTTCTGCTCACACTGGAGAGAAGGCCCACGATGTCCTTGCCCACTGGAGGCAGGCCTTTGCTGTTCTGGGCGCACCTTCTGCTGTTACCACTGACAATGGTCCTGCTTACGCATCGCAAAAGGTGCGGCAGTTCCTGCAGTTGTGGGGTGTGTCACACAGGTTTGGTATCCCTCATTCTCCAACTGGTCAAGCTGTCGTAGAACACGCTCATGGTTCCACTCTGAAGCGGGTTCTTCAAAAACAAAAATGGGGAAGGCAGGGTGAAACCCCACACAGCCGGCTGGCAAAAGCATTGTATACCACCAATCATCCTACGGTGACACAGAACTCAAATAATCCTGTCATTTTGAATCATCACCTTTCGTTGTAGGCTGTGGACAAGACACATCAGCCTTGAGCAAAGGTTCAGGTGCGGAATTTAGTCACCAAACAGTGGGAAGGTCCCTATGACCTTATTGCTTCGGGGCGCAGGTATGGGTGTGTATCCACAGATACTGGGGTGCGCTGGGTACCTTCAAAGTGTGTTCGCCCTGACCTGTGACCGCAGAGACAGAATCTGACCAATGGGCAAAATGGAAACCGTGACCAAACTGAAACTCATCAAGTGGGTGAATCATTGAGTATGACTCAGGTGCAGATGATGCAAGTGATCACTCTGATGATTCCTCCATGAATGGAAACTGAATCTTATTCATGATTGTTGGTTTTATCACATTGTTCATTTTTCTTTCCTTTTTTCTTCTTTTTAAACTGAGAAGAGTGAGATGTCACCCCGATTTTTTAAGATTTTCTAAGCTTTCTGATGTTCGCATTCTTGTAGCGAACTTTCTCACACACTTTCTGTAAACAACTCATTGTTTTGCATTCTTTTATGGAGGAGGAGAAATTTGATGGACTATTGGTTTGTCCAGTGTCATTGGAGAGGTGGCACTTTCACCCTCCAATCCTCTGTCACCTTTGGAAATCTATAAATGTTGGAATGAGAAAATAAACTTCCCTTTTTTCCTGCCTTGAGAGCAGCAGCGTGTCTGTGTCGTGTTGTCTCGTGTCCTATAGTGACATGCATGTTTGGTTTTTTTCCAGGGTAACAAGACTGCAACAAAATTTACATTTTGCTGCCTACCGAAAGATTTGGTCAAATCAATAGCTAATGACAAAAGAAAGTAACAAGACCTGTAATAAACCCAAGTGATAAATAGGTATGTGTTAATGAAGAAAAAAGATTTGTGCAATTCATTATCTTTAATGTGCTCATCTGATGCGATTTTGGGTGGGGAGAAGTGACATAGTGATAACCATTAACAGAGGGCTTCTCAGATGTGTTTTTCAGTGTCCAAAATGCACATTTGGCTTCCGTTACAGACAGACAGACCAACAGTACAGGGTGGCCCAGCCTCAGCCAGCACACCTTCCAGGATCCAGGAACCAGGATTCAGGTGTCTGCCAATGGCTCCCAACCCTCCACCTGCAGCCAACCAGCACTGGGTGCTTCACTGCACAGGGTTGAATTTTGCCACTTCATGCCCACACAGTGCCAGTGCCATCTGGCAGCAGGTCCTGAACTTCAGTTTCAGTGTTGTAATAAATGGATGAGGGACCCGTGCAGGTTTGTGAAGGGATTTAACTACCTAAAGCCACGGTCAGATGACCCCATATCCTTTTCAAAGGTTTGTGTCTGGGCTTGGGAGCAAGGCTTTGCTCTCCCAGGTATCATTTTACAAGTGTTTTTTCAGGCTTGGCTCTCCCTGTTTTCGTGATGAAACACAAGAATTAGGACCCTTACAACTCAGAAACCTTACCAATTGTTCTCTGCTATCCAGATGGGAAAGTGACTACAAGAATAGTAACACCTGGGTCACATGGAAGCATTTTGAAGTGTCAGGAGCTCTTTCAAGCAATTCAGGCTATCTTTTCCCTAGGTATGCCTTCTCCATCTCTGCTACCAGCTGAGCTGATTCTGTGAAAGACTGAGTCCTGTAAAGCAGGGAGCAGTAAAGGATAACTCCCCACTTTACAACTCCTTGCACATGGGACACAGCTCCTCCAAGAGGGCATCCCTTGAGGGTGACTCTCACTCCACTGGGACCCCAAAAGTTGTCCCCATGAAGCCCAAGCAAGAGCTTGGCTCCCATGTGCTTCATATGCTCCCATTCATAGCAATGTGTGCCGTTTCTGGGTCTGTGTTTCAATTACCAGGAATAATACTGAAGCACTTTAAGTGGAAACAGAGAAAATTATTGATGGTAACAGTAAAATTATTTTATGCACAGAAGTCAGAGACAGTATATACAGTCTATCAGGAACATTTAGCCTGCCACAGAGATTAAAATATTTTCATTAAAAATAGCATCTAGAGCATTATGCAGTTGGGTACAACTTGAATTGATCTGCCATGATAAGAAAAATGCTTTCTTCTTCATGTTTGCCTTCTTAAACTCTGATTCAGTGGAAACACTTCCCAGGGAGTTCTGAAGTCGCTCTTCATGCTTTGCATAGTATCAGGCTCCCAGGGCAGGGAGAGGGAAGCACTGTTCCTCACAGAGCTGTGTCAAAATGCAGCATGCTCTTCATTCAGAGAGGCAGTGAGCACACTCTGCACTACAGTCACAGCCCCGAGATAGATTCCAATAATGAAAAAGTCACAACAGCAGAAGAGAACTGCCTCCTTGGTCACAAGGGAGATAAGCTGGACAAGAGCAGAGGTATAAATCAATGCAATTGGTTTGACAGAGATTACAGACAGCAAATGCTAACTTGCAGTGGAGAGGCACACTGAGTGCAGTGATCAGGATAAAATAACCAAAACAGCATGGGATTTCAGTCTTTTATTTTTTTACAAACTGAAATGAATTTACTTCATTTTCCTGAGGGAATGCAGATTGCTTTTGTGCATCTTTTGTTCCCCTATCCAGAGAAGATATCCTTTCTCAGACATGCTCTCTTTGTTGAAACGATGCCTCTAATTTGGTCCAGCAGATTTTGTGCTGCAGTGAATATCTTCCAAAGGTATTGTTCTGAGCAAAAAAAAGTATTAGTAGTCTGACTTACTGGGAAAGTTTAAATAACTGACTGAACTACCTTTGAGCCTGATTCTGTTGATTTCCCACCCACCTGAGAGTGCAACCTCTTAGCCACTTCTTTTCAACACCCAATAGTGTGAAAACCTCCAGGTTCCTGCTGTTCCTGCCCTCCTTTGGGTCCCAGACCTGCCATGAGTCCCTCTCTAGAACAAGTGATAGATGCTGGCCAGAAACCCACCGAGAGCTGAGGGATATAGAGATCAGCCCTCAAGTAAGTAAACACAGAGAGTCCTGAGCTGTGATTCCATGGACTGCTGCACAGCAGTAAGGGAATTCTAGCTAATACTAACACAATATTAAATGCCTCAGGCCATTTTGACAAATGTGTTAATACACATATGAAAATGACCATAAAGTATGTAATTTTTTATTGTTCATAATAAAAAAGAGCTTCTGGGAAAATACTTTTATTTTCTGGGAACTGCGTCATCACTTCAGAAAATTGCTTGGATGGGAAATTCTCAGCCAGCTCTCTCTCCCAAAGGGTTGTTACTCAGTAACACTTCAGTGAGACTCTGTGCGCAGTTGCCAGGGGACCATCACACAGTAAAATGTAAATAATTTCCCAAAAGTATCTGTTATATTTTAAATTCACTTTCAACAACCCCCTTATAGACACAGACTGCTATGTTTCCATTAGAAACAGTTTGCCAACTTTTCCATTATCTGGGAGCTAATCAAGCAGAATGACAGCTATTCCAATGCCAAATGGTGGAAAAGTAATGATGAGTGTGAAGTAGAAAAGGACAGACTGTGCAACCTTCTATGCCAAATATTGATCTGTGTATCAAGCTGCACAGCTGTTTGGAAATACTGTTCCATCTGTGATGAAATTCTTTGTCAGGCCTGAGAAGAAGCTGAGGAGCTTGGCTCCAAGACCACCTAAGTGAGCAAAGCCTGCACAGGTCCTGCCCTATGGGGGCTCAGGCATTGCTTGGTAGCAGCACTCATGGACAGTTCCATTGCTTTGGATGTAGAAATTCTTGTTCAGAGCTCTTAACTAAAATTGTTTAGTTAAGCGTGGGTTGTAAAAGGAGCAGTTATCTTAACTGTATTTGTAAGAGAAAGGAATTTATTGTTATGAGAAGTACTTCTGTAGAAATCATATGAAGAACAGGCAGTTTTAGAAGAACATACCCACACCTAAAAGCCCATAAGCAATAACAACAGCTGCATCTGGGAGATTTGGGGAAATTCAGCAAGTTTAAGATACCCAGGATGAAAACACGATGATGAAAACATAACTTGGGATTGGAGCCATCTTTTTGCAGCTTACTGATTGTGCCATCCCAGAGGCATGTGTAAGCCTTCCTTAGGACTAGAGAGGGTTTTTTTCAGCTGCCCAGATTGTGCTTGACTGGAACAGTTCCAGATTCAGGCATGAGGCCACTGTAACCGAGGACTGGCAGCTTGTTGCTATGGTGCACAACCACAATGTACTGGCAGCTGAGGGCCAGACCAGTGATGCCCTGACACTGCAGCCAGAAATCACCCTCCCTCCCGCCCCAGCTCTCCTCCAAAATGAAGCAGCTGAGCTGGTCTCTGAAAATACCAGTTCCTGAAAGAGTTCTCAGGGATGAGCTTAGCCAGGATAGCTGACATTTATGCACTTTGCTAGTGTGTGTGAGTCATCCAGGTTCTTTCTGCGCAAAGGAGTGCAAAAGCAGTGATTCATCCCCTACCAAAATAGGTGCTCAAGGGAGGTGGGATGGAAACTTGCATGGAGCTGCTTGTCTTTCAGGGAGCTCCCAGAGCTCCTGCCTCACTAGTCCAGGCACAGCTCAGAACTTCTACATTTCTAATTGATGTGAGACTATTTATGCAGAATTAATACAGTTAACCATAGCCTTTGCAAATAGTTATTGAAGAGCATGGGAAACCAGGAATAAAACAAACTAACAAAGAACATGGCAACTAAAAATCCACCTATGTTCTAGAATGGAACTGTAAAAAGTTTAGCAGACCTCCCCTCTGCATTTGTAAGGATGGGTCGAGGCAGAAGGCAGGGAGGCCAAAGTCTTGGTTTTGACAGCATCTCCTTTGGAAGCACCTGGTATTTTGACTGCTTTTGAGCAAGGTTTGGTGGAAGAGATCCTACTTCAAGCTTCAGTAGAGAAATATGAAAAAATGCTATCTGAAGAGGAGTAATGGGCTCAGAACCAAGGGTAATTCTTTATGGTCCAGAGGTGCAAATTCTGTGCATCACTCTGATGTCCACTAATACTGCAGAGTGTTTGCAGCAAAAAACTTTCTTGCTCCTTGCTTTACTCCCATGAGTTAGAATACAGCTGGATTAACTCCCAGATTGGCATTACTAGGCTTGCTCCTGAATTACACCTTTAAGATATTCCTTGCTAGCTTGATGGCTGCCCTAGGCCCTTAGCCACAGTCTAGGTGACAATGGGGCAGAAATCCTGGGGCAAGTCATGCAGAGCCAGATTCATACCCATCTTCCTCCATGCAGCTGCTGGCCATGCTCACAAGCCTGCTCTGCATTAAATGCATAAATCCAACCATGGCACAATTAAGAATTTCTCAATTTCATCCCAACTCAAAATTAATTTGAATATTAAAACCACTTTTCTCTCTTTTCATACAGGCATTCCCGTTTTTCTAAATACTGCACCCTGACCCTTTCCTCACAACAGGAGATATTGCCAAATTAAAGTGATACACAGTTGTTGCTAATAGTACTAATTATTGTTGCTAATTGTAACAAGAAGATGATTAAAAAGTATGCAGTACTCAGAGTTCCTTTGAATTGCCGTTGAATTGCATGAGACTGATTTACATTTCTGCTTAGCATACATGGCACCACAGTGAAGAGCTGTATTTTAATAGTGCTTATGCAAAATATGGGAAAAGACAGGTGCATAGCACTTACTCACTTGCACTGTCAGTGAGAACATGCTTCAGCAACTGTGGCAAGTGTTAAAAACAACTGCATGGTTGAATAACAACAAAAAATAAAATAAAAAGAGAAATTCAAGCTCTTTCCTTTCCAGATTTAAGCTCAAACATTCAAACAGCGGGATGGCTCCCTCCTTTCCCTTTCCCTTTCCCTTTCCCTTTCCCTTTCCCTTTCCTCTTGCCAACAAATTATCTCTTAGGGTAATTTTGTTAACTAGATATTAGTTTAACATTGAGTTAGTACTGTTTTACACAAGGAAGGAATTGTGAATGGAAAGAGAGATCCCCTTCACCTTCTTAGAACCCAACCGACTTAGAATATAAAGCAGTGAATTCTATTTGGACATGACACTGAAAAAAAAATGGAGGGAATGAAAACCAACAAACTTTGCCAAAACCCCAAACAATAAACCCTTGTGGATTCTTTCATTGATAAACAAAGTTAATCATTGACACAGTTTGAAAAGGACCAGCTCTTTCATCTTTGCTATTAGATCCTTGTCATGCTAACTCAGTTGAAGAGGTAAAAACCAGCCAGAATAGCAGTAATTGCAAGGCAAGATATGTACTTTGAAATCTCAAATGGTTGTGGTCTGAAATAGATTGTTCTTAATTCCTAGTTACTTTGATTTGTTTGGTACCTATCTGTAAGCAGGGAGTGTAATGCAGTGTGCTTGTGCTGGAAAAAATGATGGGGACATCTCCTCAGACCAACACTTCTAATTTGACAGCATGTGACAATAATGTGGCACACATTTCCTTACAGAAGGTTTTAAACAAGAACAGATATTTGTCTCTGGTAGGCACAAATAAATTTAAGCATTTTTATAGGTATTTTAGAATCAGGGTGAGGAGGATTCTTAGTTATGTGCTAGCAGATATTTAGGGCTGGACAAATGGAAACTGTAAGGAACCACCTGCTCTATTTTTTTTGAGGAAAACTATTTAAGCAAGCAGAAAGACTCCCCCAGTAGAAATGTACACTTAACATTAATTAACTCAGTGAACTCAGTTTACCACAGTGCTCCAGTAAAAAGTGATCCCTGCCCAGCTAACAGTAAACCTCGATGTACAACAATAATGGCCCAGCAGCACCATTTTCCCCAGCATACTAACAGGGGTGCAGCCTCTCCCTAAGAGTCCAGCTGGACTAGCTGACATTATCAAAGTAGTTCACTCAGTGAACTTCAATCAAAGTAGGTTTGGGAAGGCCTGTGTTAATTTCCTGGGTTTTCCTGCTTTAGTTTGTGCTTTATATCAGGCTTTTTCTCAACACAACCCAACTGCTCTCCTATGGAATGGGAAACCAAGATCCTCTTGACATAAAACAATTGTTAGAAACAGGAGTTCACACCTATGTTCAGTTTTTCCTTTCTAAATTTGATTCCAAACCTCAGTCAGGGTAATTAACAATCACATTACTACTTTATTTATTATCTCAGAAAATAACAGTTTTGATCTAGTTCATGCTATTCTTTTCAGACAAAGCAATTTAATTCAGTTATAAAGGATTTTGAACTGTTGGTACCTCATCTCACATCAGAATCACACACTTGAACATTGATGACATCACTTCCAAAGCCTCATGAATAGGGTAGTTTGTAATCATCAAAAATTAAAGAGAATGTTGCTGGCTGGCAGAGAAGAATGGCAAATTTTGCTCTTGCCTCTATTGCTATTCCCCTGCAGCAGAGCTAGGACCTTTTTATTGCAAAAGAGATAGGAAAATAAGAAGCATTGCTTCTCTGTGGAGCAGACAACTGCCCAGAGCCCCTCTGGATTAGGTGCTGCTCCAAGGGAAGCCACAGGGGTAAAGGAAGTGCCCATCACAGTGCAGCCTCCTGTGTTCACGCACTAGGGCTTAGAACAGCTCTGCAAGCTGCTCCCTGTTACTATTCTCTACCATTTTCATTTTGCACTGTGTTTGCTTCAGGAATAACCTTTTACACCCACTAGCATACAAGATATTTACTAAGGAGGTTCATCCTATGGTCACAGCATAAACTGATGAGGTCCTTTATTATTTCCAAGCAGATTTTTGCTCAGAAGCAATTTAAATGTTTGGAAAATGTGTCATTTTCATAATTATTCCTGGCAATATTTCATAAGAGCATCGTGGTTCCCCAGCACAGTCAGTCAAGTCTTCCTGATGCCTGCCCCCACCTGCTTGCACACAGTGGCTGCCCCACCAGTCATTACAAACTCTGTAAGTTATGTAGGTCCTGGGAATAATTAATTTTACATTCTCTTTTTCTCCAGCAAAACTCTGGCAAGGACCAGGAATCACAGTCACATTATCTAGCTATTTGTGAGGCCATTCAAATAATGAAACACACATACCTCTGGAAATTTTACCAGCTCAAGAAAAGGCTTTTAACTGACACTAAAATGTCAAGTTACTGTTTTAAGTGTTATGAGCATTCTATTGCTCAGCCCAGTCGAAGTATGAACACATCAAATGCTCCTTAACAATCAACCATATTAAAAGTTGATGGACTTTGGTGCTTGGAAAGACAACTACAGATGACATGTTTAACTGGGCTGATGGTTATCTACCTGACTCTGTTGCATGAATGCAAACCCAAATACATCTTCAGTGGGCCACTGAGAGTCTATCAAAATAATTACTTTAAGGATAATACCTTCATTCTTTCTGAAAAAGTCCTGTTCCCAGAATCATACTGATTCTTTTTGCTTTACTTGCTGTAAGCCTGTCTTTATCCTATCCTATCCTATCCTATCCTATCCTATCCTATCCTATCCTATCCTATCCTATCCTATCCATCATCTTAAAAGAGAGTAGTAAATCCTTGTCCACAGCTGTGGGTTCGCCCAGAAGACTGCCAGCAGTGCTACCCCATTTATAATTGACATTTATTTGAAATGATCCCTTAGACCTGTACATGTAATTCAGAAAGGGGACTAAGCATTAATCTCTCTGAATTAAAGGAATATACTGCATTCCAATAAATTATTTTTAAAGACTTTACAATTAATTGGTCATACTTGGCAAAATCAAGAACACATCTTTCAAAGCAGCAAAAACAGTCTAAATAAAGTTAAGAGTGGATAATACACACAAAGTACCAAAGCCACCTAGGGAGTAATGCAAGATTCAAATCAATATTTGGTGTTCCTAAGCCCATCTCCAGAGATCCTACCTTGACTGTTAGAGAGTGGATTACAGTAAAAGTCATAGCCATGGTATTTGATAGCATTTGTTAGCATTTATTAATATTGCACAGTCATTTCTGGCAGCACATGCAGTGTGTCAAATTGTAATTTTCATTAGTTAGATTATTGTAACTATTGGCCAAAACCCCAAATTTCTTGAGCTCACCAAGAGCTCCAGCTCTCCATGCTGGCTACAGCAGGCTTTCACCACACAGCCACTGCTGTGGGGATGGGGAATCAGCTCTGGGTAGTACTGATATGTACAGCATCGATCTCTGCAGTCTCCCCCTTTGGAGAGGGGCAGTCAGGGACAGCCACAGCAAAAGTGCACTTCTTCCTTACCCTCTGACACCATCTGTGGAGGGGGTTAGCATTCAAGAAACAATCAGGCTTCTTCACCCACACCCCTTTGGCCTGACAGCTGGAGTGACTGATGATATGGCAAGTGCCCCTTTCCTGGAGGGTAGTGACTGTGACACCAAACACCTTTGCTGCTTCCCCCAACTCTGACACTTGCATTTTTTCATTAAAAACATATAGACTATAATTAAGACATTTAATCTTCCTAATCTTCACTGTTATGTAAACCTAACTCCTTCACATAGGAATATATGCCTGCATTATTGGGTGAGGTCCTCTGTGAAGATCATTAAGTGTTTAAAGAAGCAAGTCAGACTTGTTTGAAAAAAGGCTGAACTGATATTATGAATTATAAAACGATGTAACAAATAACTTGGTATCAAGCAGCTGACAGTTCTCCCAGCAATGCTCTTCTTAGAAATGGCAGAAGTGCTGAATGTAAACACTGCTTCCAGTATTATCACTGATAAATAACCATATTATAATGAGCCCTGAACCATGCTTCCCTGGGGATGTGAACCCTACACATTTTCTACCCTTTCAAGAAGTAAATGACTAATTTCTATGTATTGTACAAGATTGAAAAACTGTGGAGTAGTCTTTATGGTAGACATCATTTAGCTCCGAGGATTCATTAATATATCTTTGTATTATAAGACAGCTGAGGAGCAGCACAAGCCAGGGAATTTAACAAATTTACCATGGAGTTCCTGTCAATAGCAGGACTCTGCAATTGTCACATTGATGGAGTTAATGAAATTCATGGCTGGGGCGGAGAGAATCACACAGCTGCCATCAGCCACCATCTCAGTTCTGACAAGCAAGACAGGATTATTATTTTTTACATGTGCCAAAGCAGATAATTAAGTTAAATTTTTAGTGATTGCAGCTGATATTATGGAGTAGAAATGCCCAGAAAATGTATGTAATCTATGCTTACACATCATTAGTTTCCTATGCTCTGGCTTTCTTAGGAACATACCCTATGTGGAAAGCTATATGTGGTCATTTGAGTTTCTGCTATGAACCTACCCTAAGAAATCCCCACATTACACTCTTGCATACTTGCCTTAGCATTTGGCTGGTGTCCTGGCTTGTTTTAACCTGGGCAGTAGAATAAATTAGTCCTGCTTCCTTCCAGCCCTGGGTGTCAGACTCATGGTCTCCCCTCCATCAATAAAACATGAATGGACAGGGTGATGCACTGAGCCTTCAAGCGCTTGGGCAGCTCTGGACCAGCATCACTCCCAGGAGGAGCTGGCAGAGGACAGGCATTCCCCCAGGGAGAAACAGGAAGGATGAGAGGAGGATGTACAGGTGCATTCTGCGTGTACCACAGAGTATCCTGGAGGTGCATTTGCTGCTTTCTGTATTCAAAGTTTACAGGAAAAATAGCCTCTGCAGGACAATACTGCACTCAGCCCTAAGAGCTACTGCAGCTGGAGTAAGAGGAGCAGGATCTTTGTGTCCACCAAGCTATTGCGGATTCGTTTTTTTACAGATTAGGGCCAATGTGGCATGTAAGCCCTTGATACTGTGACTGCTACTTTCTTGCTTGTAGTTGGTTTTCTATTAAAAGGCCAACATTACATTTCAAATCTCTGCTCAATGTAGCACAGAAATAGCTAACACAGTGGGAGCAAATAATTCCCTGCCTGCAGGATGACTTTCTATGGTTTGTGCTATAATTCATGCTCCTTGCTCTAAAACCTCAGTGGAGAAATGTATTTAAGAAGAGGCTACACAGACTTCTTGTCCTGATACTGCCTGCAAGCCCCAGGATCTCTGCATGGGCCCTCTGAACACAGTGTGGATCTGTTTGGGGCAGGAATGCATCCCTTCTGCATCCCTTCTCCAAGCACCCTCCTGACCAGATAAACCAGGTGGCAAATGGGCATTTGCCAGAATGGATAAAAAAATTCAGTAAAACTCAGAGATGCTCCTGTTAATAGTTTCTTTTTCCTTTGATCAGTTTAATTGTCATAACACTAACTTTCTTAATGCTTATAACACTTAGTTCTTTTCACAGAAACAACTTTGCTCTTAAATGGCAGTTTGGAACTGCAGTTTCCCCAAAATGCCTCCAGCATGGCTATGCTGATGTCTCACACATGAACCATTCCTTATTTTATTCCACAAAAACATGACACTACAGACATGCTTTGCTGTTGACTACTGTATTTGTGATGATTCTCTTGTCATACACAACTGTGGTGCTGAATCATTGCTGGCTATTGGAAACTTCTCATCCTTCAGCAAGGAATGCCTTTGAATGGCATCAATAGGTGCTATTCAAAACATGAAAAAGAAGCCCAGCCCTTTCAAGAAAGGACAACGAATATTTTTCCTCTCTTTATCTATTCAGGCACACATCAGGACTAATTAACTTAGGACTAGCATACCTTGATAGAGAAAAAAAGGATCTAAAAATTACAAAACTAAAAGAACCCCAGTTTTTTTAATAATAGCATATATTTTTAACAAAATAAATATTTAAACCAGAGTCAGTATTGACTGTGTATGTCCTTAGTTTTTAAAAACAATCTACCTTTGATTATTGAAATACAGTGGCTGCCACTAATATTTCAGGCATGTAACTAGGTTACAGATAAATAGATTTCATAATAACCTTCTGTATCCAAGTAATAAGGATGTGATGTAGAAACATAACAATAAGCTAGTAATAATTTTTTTTTACTCTCACAAAGCCACAATTTCACTTAGATAAATCGGATAATTAATTATGCCAACTGCAGAATATCTATTATGATTTCAGCATCTTAACAGAACACTTTAATTAATAGTTAAAGAGCAACTCTAGCACTTTAGGCCTTCAAAGTTCAATGCAGGGAGCACTTAGTTTCTGCTGAATCTAACAATTACAGAGGACTGTCATCAGAAATTAGAGCCACTAAGATTTGACCCTAAGTAGCTTAAATTTTATAGTCTCCTCAAATATAATTTCTGATTTTTGCCTTCTAACCTTACAAAACACAGTGATTGAAACAAGTTGTACGTATTCTGTTCAATGTATAGGTAACAAGCATTGAGAAGTAATCATACTCGTATCAGAGCAGAAAACATATAAAGTGTCATGGTAAGCCCAATATTGTATTTGTAAGGAACCCCCGTGGCAGGGAGGAATGATGCATCTGACTCCATGTTCACAGAAGGCGAATTTATTACTTTATTATACTATATTATATTAAAGAATACTAGACTAAACTAAACTAAAGAATACAGAAAGGATACTTACTAAATGCTAAAAAAATAATAATGAAAACTCGTAACTCTTTCCAGAGTCCTGACACAGCTTGGCACCGATTGGCTAATGAGACAAATGAGGCACCAGAATCCAATGAAACAATCACCTGTGGTTAAACAATCTCCAAACACATTCCACACAAACAAACCACAGGAGAAGCAAATGAGATAAGAATTGTTTTCCTTTTCTCTGAGGCTTCTCAGCTTCCCAGGAGAAAAATCCTGGGTGAATGCCACAGTCCAGCACCAGTTTTGTAGCTGCAATATCTTGTCCTCTGTTGACTTTTGCCTATTTCTGTCTCTAGAGATGGGAAGAAAAATAATTGCTTGCACCATGTGCTTTCTCTGTTAATCTAGTTATGCATCCATTGCTCCATATTCTGCACAGTAATTTTCTAGTAACAAGAGCCCAAAGCATCAGTAGGCAGAAGGAGATGGAAAAACTCCTCACTATGTGGGCACCCTGTCACTGGCTCAGACATCTTTAAATTCCCTGGGAAAGATCAGGCTGCCAGTGGTAGACATGACTGCGCACTCTGCCTGAGGTCCATCAAATGTATGTGTGACACTACTGAAAAAGGGGAAGAACTGATTTTTACACTCCATCACCAGTGCCACCAGTGCCCATGTGGTGCTGTTCAGCTACAGTTTTCCTGCAGCATAACAAGCGGGATGGGCAACATCAGTCTACTGAGGCTTAGCCGGTCCTTTAGCTCCCTTGGATGCCCTTCCTTGGAAAAATCCACCTTTTCATTCTTTGGATATTGCAAAGGATGAGGGGGAAAAAAGGGGAAATGGGCCCGATTTCCTCCTGATTACTCCTGCATCATAAGAACAGCTGCATGTGCCAGACTCAGAACAACCAATTTAATCTTCTGGTGGGGAAAACAAAAGATCACTCCTTGAGGAAAGTTAAAACTCATACGGGTGCCATAATAATAGGTACTATGTGAGCAGTAGCCAGAGGAGGAACTTGCTGTATATATACTTCCATGGAAGGAAGAGCTCCATTCTCAGAAACCATTAGAGATTCTGCACAAGTAACACACAGTACAATGCTGTGGCTGAAAGCAAAGCTCTGTTCACACCAGCCCCTGCAGGGACAGCCCACACAGCTTTTTGACCTACCACAGGCTGGTATGGCCATCACACAAACTGCAATCCCACCTCTCCTCAGTGCCAGCTCCTGCCACCATCACTTCCTCCTTGATGCTGGCCTCACCTGTGTCCAGGTGGATCCTGCTTTTCTTCAGGGCAATGCAGACACACAACCAAGCTAAATTTTAACATAGAAGACTAGTATCCCTAGAAGCCGGAGAAAATTACTGCTGCTGCTTTAGCTCCAAAATAAGAATTATAGAGAGAACTGGAGGTAAATAGCACTCATCTGTACTTAAGTTTTGGGTTTCAGTCAATTTTATTTGAATCTTTAAAGCACCCTCAGCTGCACTGCAGAGTTAATGGATTTGGCAGATAACAATACTGGCATGAAAAGCTAAACTGAAAGCACACAGCTCTGCTTCTTCCTGATCAATGGTAATCGCGTTCCGCAGGAGCCAGGAGCTTTGCAGGCGCACACCTCCCGCTGCGCCTAGCCCCAGCACGCTGCACGCCCAGCCTCCAGCTTGAGGGGAAAGCACAGTGAGCCAGGCAGGGCTGGCTGGGCTGTTGGCACAGACAGAGGAGCTGAAACACTCAGTGTCTGAGGATCAAAGACAACCCGAGGGGTAAGAGCCACCACTGTGTTGCTCACTGGACAGCAGAGCTCTCTCAGGGGCTGGGGGCATCCTCGTTTCTCTGGGTGCAACACAAAGATGGGACTTGGCTGCCACATCCCCTGAGTCTCAGACTCCCTCATGGAGTAGACACTGGTAAACTGAATTTGTGCACATCCCCACATAACCATATCTGCGTATTACCCCAACTGCAGCTCACTACAAGTTTCTATTTTCTGACATCAGTATTTTTAAGGCTTTCAGAAATAAAATTGAAATTCATCCTTGAGTTCACTGTGCTAGTTGCTTAAGGAGTTCCTTTGAGTACCACTTAAATGGTCGAAATTGTCCCAGTTCCACTGACTGTGCTCTTCCTAATGAACACCTAATTGCCAGCAGTCCAGTATTTCTGCCCTTGACGCCAAAATCCAAAATCACAGAAGGAATGAAGCTCTCTGGAAATTCTGCCCAAAGAACAAGTGGGCAAAGGTTACACAAGTTCAAGGTTTCCATTTCAGTCACTTTCAGGATGCCTGGCAAGCCAGAGTAAGGCAGCACTGGTTCTGCCTGTAATGATTCAGGTTTCTTTTCACCCGAGGTTAAAAATGATGCAAGATTCCTGCAGGCAGACATGGTATCTGAGGCCTTAATTTACCTCATGGGAACTGCAGACTTAACAACGGCTTGCACACCATGGCAGCATATAGAAGATTATGTATTATGTCTTGTCATACAAAAGTCCTTTCCATCTGAAATCCAGCAGAATTCCTAGCCCATATAACAGTGTATTCAAAGCACTTCTCTCCATCCAGCACCTCATCCCTTCAGTGTGCACAGTTACTAAGGAAACTGCTTATGCACAACACACTGGGAATGGTGTTCACATCGACTGCCTGAGACTGGTATAAGTCAAATTCTCTACAGGTGGATTTAGAGGACCAGGAATGAGAAGCAGAACTTCACAGCATCTCCCACTCTGCTTCTGGGCTAGGCAAGCATAGCAAAGCTGTGGTCACCTTCCTGCTCCAGAAGAGACATGCTTCACATGACATGGCCTCTCCCTACTAATCTCGTGGCAGATTCCTGGCAAAGCCAGCTCACATTTTGGTGAGGAACTTGAGGTGGGCAGGCAAGATGGTAGTAATGGACTATTGTCCATAGGTAATGAACCATTAACATAATATCATAAACATTCATAGGTAATGAACCATTGACATAATATCATAAACATTCATCATCATTAACAAACTGTGCAACACAGTCAGGAAAATAAGTGTTATTCTGAATTCTTAGAAAAATTCAGCCTTATATTTCTAACTGCAGGTGTAAAGGGTCTCAGATTAGTACAAGGAAGGTGTGACATATCTGCCTGTCATCAGAATGAAAGATTAAATTCTTTCCTGGAATAGAGATTACAGATGATCAAGCAAGTTTAATTGATAAATTCTGCATTACCATACTAAGCTGCCACCAATGTGTCTGAATCTGGAATCAAATCCTCCATACAGAGCCCTCAGATTTAAACAACTCTCATTGTAAATCATCAGTTCCTCACATTTCCCCATTAATTGCAGAGAAGAATTCAGAGAGAAGAGATGGCTATAGAAGAAGGGTGCTGCATCAGACTGTTGTACTCTACAACACAAAGAGAGAGAACTATTCCTGACATAGCACATGCCTCTGCTCTTTCAGTGTTTGCGTAATTATAGCTGAGTCTTTTGAACATTCAATGCATCTCACAGAAAATGAGACAACCACACATTGTGGCTTAATGAAAATAACTGAAGGAAATGTACCAAATTATTGGTTACCGGGCAGCTGCTTCATAAATGCTTTCTCCCATCTGTTTTCTCCTTCTCTTCATACCAACTCATTCAGCCTAATGCCTATAAAATGCTGAGCCAAATGTTTCAGGGCATCTCTAAACTCCCCAGCCAGTGTTCATGAGTGACTTCAGTGACCTGGATTTGGTAGCCCTGGATTTGGTAGCTCCCGTGACTGCATGGCCAGGAAAGATGTGCTCTTGTGTAAACATACCCCACTACACAGGGTCTGATGAGAGCAGAGACGGCTAATGCTGCAGTCAGTACCATATATTAACAATTCTAAAAATATGTATATATTGTTAATTCAGCCCCTAATTATGATGGTGAAACAGCTTGTCTGTGAAACCTGAAAGAAGGAGAGGTTTAGCTACAGAGACCCAATCCCTGATGAAAATGCAACCAGGCAGCTATCGGTCAGTGAACTGTGTGGTAACCAATCAGAGCCAATGAGATTCCAACATGAAGTCTTTTGAATAAGGTATATAAAAGCTGTGTAAGGCACTAAAAGCTGTCTCTGCTGCATGAACCTTGGAGTGTTGGGTTGTGTCTCCATCTTCCCTGAATGTGACACCTAATAATAAAATACCTGTCAGTACAGGGTCAAGTTCTCCCACCTTAAGGTCTCTCATTTCCATGGACTCACTGAGTGATTAGATAGAGCCACATTCATGAATGCCTCTCACAAGTCTGCTCCCAGAGAGTCACCAGACTCAGCTGGATTTGCAGATAACATATAGAATATTTCCAGCTGGAGCAGGTCCTTCTGCTCTCACGTGAGACCTCAGGAATTAGCAAAGGATTGCTGCAGGACTTAGAAGATTGAGGATCTTATTAGAGATGGGTAATGCAATGGTTGGGTCTCACAATTTAGGGATGAATATTATGTGTATGTTAAGAGGAGTTTTATAGATGTATAGTTATGTTATTGTGATGTGTTCTCCCCATAGTCCTGTTTCCCTTCTCCTTGTATTGTTGTCACTGGATGGCCTTGGTAGCCAGGGCATTGGGGGGAGGGCAGGCTTGTCACCAGAAGGTGCAGCATGGCAACACCTGACCTCCAGTGAAGTTGCAAGAAAGTGATTTCCACCGATGGATGGCAGAGAAGAGCTGACTGACAGACTTTGGGAGGGGTTAGGGTTACCTGACCCAATACCATGAATATAAAAGGTGGAGCAGCCATTTTGTGGGTGAGCACATGGTGGTTTAGTTCTGCGCTCCCAGTGCTGCTCTTTCTCCTTATTCAGTCATTTGTTGTATTTGTTAGGGTTTAATAAACCTTTAAAATTTTAAAGTGAGAGATCGTTTCTCACAATCTGATCCAGTAAGACCTATTCATCTGCAGCTTTAGCAGCAACATGAGTAGCAGCAAATAGAGATGGTATGTGTGCCAGTCTGTCCAAAAGATCTGCCATAGAAGCAGATCTCATACAGGAGCAGCTTGGTGGTGCCAGGTCTGGGCTGGGGCTGTCTGAAACAAGTGTGCTCCATGCTCACCCATCTCTCACAGTGTTGTTTCTCCTCTCACACCAGCTGCCACGAGTGGTATTAAGATCAACCAACATGGACAAGGTTGCTCAGACACAGGGATATCAAAGTGATCAGTGGTTGCTAGCTACATTGGGTAAAATAGTTTCTTGACTATCACACCTGGACATACAGCACGTTTCCGAAGGAGAGGAAGACACTTTGCTTTGCCAGGCATGCTCTATGTCTCACAAGCAGGGCTACATCTCATCTTGTTGGGTCTGGCTTAATCTAATGGAAGAGCAGACGATGGAAATCAAGTCCCCCAGCTCCCTGAGGAGCACAGGAGAGCTGGTGTCTGTAGGAGTGCATGCAGCAAGAGCTGCCAGCCAACTTCACACTCCCTGACACAGAGCTCAGCCCAGTAATTTGGGTCACATACATGCTAATTCTGTCCTAATTTACCACGCTAGCAAACTTGCAGAAGCTAACAGATGTATGTACTTGTTTAATTTGTCTTTTCCCCTTAGCAAAATGAATTATTATATTTCTCTTCCTTCCCACTAGAGCTATCATAAAATATTAACCTCAAGCCATCCAGTTCCACATTATAATTACCTGCGAAAAATTGCTAATGGATATTCTTTTGCCATCAACATGAAGCTGGTTAATCCTCTTGGAACCTCTTTTTAATTAAACACCTAATACAGTATGATAAATATTGGAAATACGCACCTCTGCCCTATTAAGAATGTGGCTTGATTTCCAAAATGTGCCTAATCAATTCAAAGGTGGCAGCAAATTTACAGTGGCAGGAAATATTTAAGGCTTAATATTTCAGGTAAAGATTGTTTTAGTGATTCTATTAAAAGAAGGAACAAATGAGTGCAAATACAACACAAAATTCTAATAGAGCTTGATATTTAACTCCTGCTTTGGGTTTCCCTTCTCAGCTGCTGGCTGACCAAGCACACAAGTTCGGTGTGGACTTCTCATTTTCCCTCATCATCTGCATTAGCAGTTTTAGGTAAGGTAGCAATATTCTCCTGTTCTATAAATGCATCTTCCACGCCCCACAGACAACATCACAAGGTCTGTGACTAGCTCATGTAAAGCAAATAAACATTCACAAAACTCTGGCTTTATAGCATCCCCATCTCTTGCCTACATTATCAGTCACATAAGAACTACATGAAACTTGCAGAATCCTGTTTCTGCATTAGCCATGACAGCAATGACTCCAGTTCCATGGCAAGGCATGGGCACCAGAGTGACTCGTGATGATTGGCCCTCTGACACTGCAGGAGAATGTGCTGAACCACAGCAATTTGTAATAATCATGTGTTAACTGAGGGCAATGATAGAATCCCTCCAAAACCCAATAATAATTCAAAGGTGTGTTTCTTAGTAATATCTGTACTTTCAGTGCTTTGGCAAAGCATTAACAGAAGCAGATTTGGGGACAGAAAACACAAGGAAACCTAATACATGTTTTCACCTGGGCCCTTCTCTGCAATTTGTGTATCTCAAGTAAGGAGAATGGCCAGTGCTTGTGTGGTGATCAGGCCCACAGAAATCATGTATAAATTATTTACAAATTGCTGGCCTCAGTTTTGTTCCAGGAGTGTGTGATGCCTTTCCCAGGTAAAACAATGCTAACTTCTCCACATTCAAACAATAATCAAGTATTTAATCCTTTGTCAAAAGAAAGCATCAAGCAAACAAAAAAAAAACCCTAAAAAAACCAAAAAGGAGGCAAAATAAGTATAAAATTTTTCATTTAGCTCAACATCTCAAAATAACTAAAGCTACCCCAAAGGACTCTGTGCCACCACACTCATCTCTTCCTGCTGCAAGGCCTCACGAGAGTCAGATAAGTGGTGCGAGAGCTGTGTCAACACCAGTTAATCATCCCTGGTCATGTTGTGAGAACAAGTCTTGAAATCAAATTTTCATCAAATTAATGGGTCCTCTGGGAAATGGTTGTTTCTCTGGGAATTAATGGTAAGTGGCATGAGGGGATTTATCACCTTGAATCTCAGCAGCAGCAGTCAAGAAAAAACAGCTGAAACTTTCTAGGGAAGCAGCACTGATCTCACTCTTGGGTCCTGTAATTGACCCAACTCAGCCCACCTTCACACATTGAGATCATAGGGAAACCTAAACAGGACACAACACACAGACCATGGGAGAATTGCAAGCATAATAAAATGAGCCCTGAATTCTGAAGCCAAATAGTCACACAAACATGAAAACTGCTGCCACAGCTGCTAACCATAAAGAATAATATTCCGTTGCTCAAGTACAGTGTTTTACTATCCCTGCCTTCTTATAACCTCTTTGGACACCTTCACACCGGTTCCATGAAACACTCTAATTCCCAACAGATTTAGGAGGGACAGTTTAACTCATGTCTGCCCGCCCATACAGAGCAGTTCTTCCAGACACCAAAGCCTGAGGGATCGCAATCAGCCCAGTCCTGGCATTGCATCATGGCATGGCACAAATATCACATGACAGCTGACCTAGTGCAGAAGAGCATACTTTAAGTTTTCTTTTTGCCTGTGGCTTCTCATTAAGCCCTTTGAAGTTCTCATTATATGCCTTTCATCAACACAGCTTTTGAGGATGAGGAATTTCTTGCAACTTGGGCTTTTGATCAACTAAAGCTTGCACTGAATCAACTTTAGAAAACAAAAAGCTGTCCCTTGCTTCTCCCTGCCAAACCAAGGAAGGAAAAATAACCTCAAGAAAACCTCAAGCTCTCCCACTATCAAGTACCATATATTTTATGGAAAGAAATTTTATGAAATCACCTTTTTGCTGACCTCCTGTAGTTGAGCACTGTTGGAATACACATTTACAAATAAGGCTTTGGTCTTTAGGTTGAAAGAAAAATTGTGATTTCTCTCTGCCTCTGATTTCCACACAATTAGCTGAGGTTGCAACTCCTAACCAGTGCAACTTCAGCAGTTCTTCCCAGGGCCATCATCGTGCAGACCCAAATGCCAATGTCCCACCTTCAGCCCAAGCCTCATTTTCTGTATCTTGGAAAGGGTTGAAAATATGGGACACTGTACAGGTTTTAATTGCTACTTTTCAATCAAGTGAAATATTACCACCAAAACTAATTCAGTGGCAGGGAGTAAGCATTGGGGGACCCTGTCCTATCTAATTTGCTGTCATCTGAAGTTATCACTGCTATTAGTATTACAGTGAAGAACATGTCACAAGCTTAAATTCCTCACTTCAGCATGTCATTCAGGGAACATGTGCCAGCAGGACTGATTGCTCTTTCCTCAGCCCCAACTGCAGTGTAGCAACCAACATAAAAATAACATCCAAGTGGCTATGCCAAGTGTATGGCCATTAGAGGTTAGTGATAAATATTCAACAGAGCTCAAACTGGACATGGAGGTTTAGTCCTTCCAGGAACAGCTGCCCATTGTTAAATGAGGGATAGGGAGCTTCTGAGGTTCCACAGTACAGACCCAAAGTACAGAGACAGACCAGCCAATGCTCTTCACCTGATGTATAAATTTCTCTTTTTGGTTTGTAATAGCAGGAACAATTAGAAGAGAAAGGGAGCAGAGGGTTGTTAAACTCACACAATGTAGGGATTGTGCTTCTCTGAGGACACACTCTGCACTGGAGTCACTTGGTGTTGTGTGGCACTAAGTAGTTTATGTAGTCATTATTTTGCACTGGGTGATTGGAGTTTTGCACTGAGCAGTTTTATATTGCACTAGGTGGTTGTTTGTATCATGTGGTTTGTTCCATTCTCCCCTCTCCTCCAAAGCCCTTGATGGTGGGCTCGCCCCAGGCTGGTTCCTCCCATCGCCGCTCCCATCCGTTGTATCCCGTTGGCTGTTCCGTCTCTCCGCACCCCCTTCCCCCAGGTTAAAATCTCCTGCCATGAGAGACTCTTTCTTCTCCTGGATGGCTCCATCCCAGCCTCTTTCTTTTCCTGAATAGCTCCTTCCCAGACATCCCTGGAGTGGTTCCACAATAAACTGTAGGACCTTTAGTCCAGAGAAGAAAGAGTGCCTCTAGTCTTTTGCTTTTGTCCTTGTCGGTGAAGCCGGGGTCCAGAGCTAGCCAAACCGGATCCGCACAAGGCTCTCAATCCAACAACCTGGTGTCACAAAAGTCATACGACTGGGGAACAACAAAGAACTGAGAAGGCCCAGCCAGGTCAGAGATGACAGTGGCACTGTGGTTTCACTGGTCACAACCTCATAGGACCAAAACCAGGCCCCACACCAGCTTGGCTGGCAGGGTCTTCCTTGGCACACGTGCAGTGAATGTTCTGGTTCAGGAGAAGAGTAGGAGGTGGATGGAGGGCACCGCAGGGATGGCAGTATAGCAGGAGAAAGTGTTTGCTGTCAGGGGAGCCACTCCTGCCCTGGCTTTTGTTTGGCAGCACAGAGGAGGGTAAATTAATGGTGTCAGGACTACAAAACCTGTTGCAAACCCTCCATGGGCTCTCCCCTCCCCTTCTGTCTGCTCTTGCTGGAATCATTCCAACAAGACTGTGCCTGCACTGCCACAATAACCTCTGTGTGCACTGCAGACATGCTGATATAATCAGACACTTAGGCCTTATCTCACACCTAAGTGTTAAGCTGTTCTGTATGTTCTGACATGTCCTTGCAGTTAGAAGTTCCTTCCCCCAAAGTACACTTTTCATTTGTTCTAATTTAATTTTTCTATTCCTGATTGAATTCCCTCACCTAATAACACAGCAGTACCTTATAAACAGAAAACAGCAGCTAAATAATATTGCTGTTCTTTCAAGGAGAACAAACATGAAGAAATTAAAGACAATGAAGAGAATTTGACTAAAGCTATCTTTGCAGAGTAGCAAATTATTATATGTCAGACATCCTAGACACCATGCCCTGTGCTGGGGGGCAGAGGGAGGACATTCTCCTGGACCAGTTGTGATTAGAAGCATCTCCTGCCAACTTGGGCAACAGTGCTGACAGATGGAAAGTGGTGCTTGTCAGTACTAACATAGTTAGCAAAGGGTTTCAGCAAGGGATAGGAAATCCACTTCAGCCATTATTCATGTGTTTGAATATAATTCAAGAGATAGAAGCCATTGCTTCTCTCATGGTGAAACCACGCTACTGTGCAGTAACCTGTCTTTATCACAGAAAGAAACCAGCAAGAAAACTCACAGCAGAATCCCAGACAGGCCAGACCAGAGAGACTCCCACCTCTGGCCTGTGAGGATGTGAAAATGGCTTGGCTCTCCTGTGAGCAATGTGGGTGCTACAGGGGAAAACGGGCATGAAAAAACTAATCTGGGAAAAGATAACTGAGATTAACTGAGACCTTTGTTCTGAGGAACTTCAGAGACTGATACGGCACACTAAGAGTTTTAGGCACTGGAACATTCAGAAAGGAGAGAGCTGGGTCCAGTGCAAAGCCTTTGGAGCACATAAATGTGGTATTCACATATCCTCTGAACAGAGAGAGACACAGACTTTCCCAGGATTTTCCTAAGGAAGACTGTGAGAAAGCTCAGAAAAAGTATGATAAACAGTTTTTATCTCCACTTGCTGCATCTGTTGCTGTGTAACGTGGAATGTGTTATGGAGATTGTTTACCAAAAGGTAGTTTCTTAATTGGACACGGGTGATGGTGTTTTGATTGATTGACCATTTAGGTCAAAGCTGTATTGGACTGTTTGGCAAGGGCAAAGGGATTTTTCACATAGTAGTATAGTGTAGTATAGTATAACACAATAAAGCATTTGATCAGCCTTCTGCAATCATGGAGTCAGTGCACATTATTCCCCATTTGGGGATCTGCTGCCACTATACATAAACCTCACAATTATGTGCATTCTAGGAGGTATCACCCAGTACAGACTTCTTCCTTTCTGAATAATTGTCATATATTTTAACTTTTTAATTATTTTATCTAATCCTTTCTGTGACATACAATGCACTTGTTGTTGGTCTTGGTGGCTCAGGGCTGCCATTCTGTATTACATTCTGTAGGACTCCCTCTCACCAGGATTTTGGCATGCAGAGAAGTGTTAGCAGGTAAGCTGCAGAGCAAAGCAAACTGGACACATGACTGGGGGAAGGGCAGTGTTTGACCCTCTCATTATTATTTCATATTCTCTTCTGCAGAAAATATCAAACAGCAATTCAAGGGGGGAAGGACAGTAATTTTTCAGATACCACATGAAAGAAATACCAGTCTGGCCTGCACTAGATTATATGGGACAATATTTTATTAAATATTACATTACATTGCTGGCAAGTTAAGACATTGATTTATTCCTTGTATTGAAATGAATGTATTGCTAAATCCCCAAAGGCCCCAGCATTTTCTCTCACCTTTATTGATCAATTGTTTATAACTTTGAAACTATTTAAAATAAATTTTTAGTGATTAATGTAACTTATTTTCTAGTCTTAAAACAGCATAGGCAATTAGCATCTGTAGAGCAAGGCCCTGCCTAGTCAGAAGTAACACTACTGGAACCGCTACCATTATCTTTTACATTGGTCTATCTTTCAGCACAGAAATCAGTAAAAGGGTGAATCAACTCTTAACTGAAGCACATTCATTTCTCCAAAATTCTGTAAAACATGGAGGATGGTCTAAGAAGAATTAATAGCTGCTGGTAAATCTCTTTATAATCTTTAGAATAAGTGTATGGAAATAATTGGGAAAGTGCAATTCTTAATCAAAAGCAATGAGCATAATTATTAGCTCCTGCAAGACAGCCAAATAATTAAAACTTAGTGGGGTGGGAAAATCATTAAGGAGGAAGTCCCTCCCCAGAAAAGACAGAGTACAGAAGTTCTGTAATGAACACAAAACATGTATTCCCTTTGTGAGGTTTATGTGCTCCAAAGGCTTTGCACTGGACCCAGCTCTCTCCTTTCTGAATGTTCCAGTGCTTAAAACTTAAGCAGTGCAGAAAATGCTTTTCAGGAGGTCGTCACAGTGGGGCTTTCAGGAGGAATAAGTTCAACATTGGTGCACAGAGGTAACCTCAGTGGTTTACCCGAACCAGGGTCAGAAGGACTTTGCATCATTTTTTATTATTGCTGGGTTTGAGAAAAGCTGAAATGCCAAAGCTAGGAGAGCAGTGGTAGCTGAGGAGTGGGAACCTAGGGATCAGTCTCTCTCGGGTGTAGTCCACCCACTTTCCCTTCAAACCACTTACCTGTGAAAGAAATTCCTACTCTCTTGAGCAGCTACAATGGAAGGAGTCACAAGTTACCTCCTCATAGAAGGAACAGAGATGTGGAAAGATGCGAAAAAGAAAGAGCAAAACACTCAGAGAAAGAAGAGAGGATCAGGAATACAAAAAGAGAAGAGAAGGAGAAGAATCACACAGCAGGAAAAGCAGATATTTGGAAAAAAAAAAAGTTTAGAAAACAGCAGGATGTTGAAATCAAGAAGCAATTAGAACAGTGCTAAAACACCTGGAGACCAGCCCAGAAGTTTTGCCACAGGACGGCACCCAATCAGAATCTGCATCAGGAATAACTTCTTCACCAGGGCCCCTTTATTGCTCAAAATACAACAGTTTTAAAGCTGGATGAGCAGAATGTGTTTGGGAGCTTTATTAAAGGCCTCCAGAGATGTCCTATGCAGATAGAAGCTCACTAATCCTAAGCAAAAATTTCAAAGCCTACTAATCCTACAGGTAAACTTCAGAGCCTTACGTGCATGGTGACTGAGCATTTGCCACACCAAGAGAAACATCCCACAACTCAAAATGCTTTATCTGCCCACAGCTTATGTCTACATGGACACTAGCATAGCACTGTCATCCTCCACAGCATCCACAAACATTTACTTTGGTTATTTACTGCTTTGTGACAAAATGTGTGAGCTTTGATGTTGCAGTACAAGCTGACTTGTACTGAACATTAATCCAGTTATAAATAAGAAACCCAGCCCACTTCCATAAATCAGCCTCTAGGCTGACTGACAGATGTTTCAACCAATAACAACTCTCCTAAAATACAAGCATTTTACTGTTCAGAGGGTGTGGAGATTAGACCAATGACTGTTTAGAGACGGAAGCTTTAAATTGCCTATAAAAGTATGCTCTGTACAATAGAACAGGCTGTTTGGCTGATGTACACCGGAGGTCTGTTTTGTCCTCTGTCTCAGACACACGGCCCCATGTGTCAGGTGGTGTTCCCGGTGTGAGGATGAACAGTCCAAGGTTTGCTCACGGGTAGAGCAGAGAGAGAGACGGGGCAGAGCCTGCAAAGCCTGTCCCCACAGTGAAAAGCTGGAAAGAAAGAGGTGGGGAGAGGCCAAATTTGCAGCAAAGGCTGAAAGAATTACAGCTGCAGCAAGGGCTGCAAGAGTCACAGCCAAAGGGCTGTGTGAAAGAAGAAACCAGAGAAGCTGAAAATAGAAGAAAAACCTCACCAAAGATAAGGGAAACTTTATTTCCGTGCAGGACCACCCAGTACTAAAGGTATGGAAACTTCTTCTTGAGGAATGGGACCTAGACTATGATGAAAAAGCATTATTAGCACTAATAACATGGGCTAAAAACCATGGATTAGACACAACTAGAGAAGCTGCTTTTGACTTTTAATACCTGGTCATGAACTGGTCAAATTATAACCCAACCAGCTACCGGAGGTGACAAAAACACAATAGGAGTTATAAAGCCATGGAAACTTATTTTATATTTAATAAGATTGTTAAATACTGAAGTATGTGGCGAAGGGTACACTGGACAGCTGAAGTATTTGTCTCAGTTTGAGCTGTTACCAAGGTTTCCTCAGTTCCCTGTACTTTGCTGGTTTTCCAGCTGAGTAAGGGGATGGTTCTGCACACACTGCACATCAGGCTAAGCAAGGCACAACCTTGGGATTGTACATCTTTGAAGCTTCATTGTTGACAAACAACTGTGCTCCTCCTGATCATGATGCACAGGAAGGGAATAAACTAGCAGCACAGGAGAGGAGGGAGCTCTGCCCCACTACCCCAGCACATTCTCACAGACTCAACTCACCTTGGAGATTTTGGACAAGAAGAAAATGAGATTAAAAGAGTTGTGTCTGGAGGATACATGGAGGTGGTTGAGCTGAGGAGGAATAGTTAGTGTTCACACTTTTGTGCTGCCAGTCACACAGCATCTAAGAACTGTTTTCCTGCATATGCTTGCACACGGATGAGATGGGAAGCATAAGCCTCTAAAGCTCCCACCTGACCCATTCCAACCTGGCTACAAGGGAAGCTCTGCTGCCAGCTGCTTCTTGAGCTGTTTCAGTCAAACTTCACAAACACTCTGATGGCAAAGCCTATCCCCTTATCCTCTTCCTGCTTTCAGAGACCATCTCCTGCAATCCTCAGGTCCTAGTTTCGGTAATAGATAAGACTCAGCAGTTTGTTGATGCAATTTAATTACTGAAAATAAGATATAGCAGCCATGCTCCACAATCTACTAGCAGTCCAAAGCTGAAGGAATGGATGACAGTGAATTATTTTAGTAGCCTACCAATGGGCTGTATAGCATGAGTTATATTTTTTTTTCTATGTATTATAGCCACACTTAACTATCAAGCAATGGAAAACAGATTAGCAGGGAGGAGGAGCACAGATAATTTCTGTGTCCAGACAGCTGATGCTATGGACCTCCTGCTGTGATCAGTCACTGCCCCCACCTGACCCGTCTCATGTGGCTTATGACAATAATAGACATCAAGGTTTCCAAGACCCAAACTCTCTCTTTATACAGGACTCTCAATACAAGAGTCCAGGCTTCATCAGGCATTGCTGCCGCAGAGAGTTCCTCACCTCTGGTTCGTGAGACAAAGCACTAAGAACAAGGCAGCATGAATAATAAGAAAAGCAAAAGGCTTACCAAATGGGTCAGTTTCTCCTCCAAGTGAAATCAAACCTTGGGGCAGCTGTACAATACTTAGTTTATTAGGGCTGATCCAAAAGTTCAGCTGACTGCTCTGGTACCTGTCCTACCTGCTTGCATGCTCTTACAGCCTCCTTTGACAGAAGCAACTTTTTCTCCCAGCTTTTCTTGACCAAGCTGACAGACCTTTGGATTCCCTTTGCCATCCTGATAACATTATCTCCTTTCCTCTATTTTTTATTTTTCTTTTTACATATTGATACCAAATAACTCTTCCCTTAACTAAGATTGGGGAATGTGCAGAAACAAGCAGACACATGTTGATACTAGAAATTAATGCCATTTTTTAATAGAAAAAAGTTTTGCTTCTTCCATGGAGTAATTTTGCATGTATCCACAGAAAAATACTGAGATGGCTTGTGTGGCACTTCTTTCTTATACTATGTTTAAACTTACAAACACATATAAACTGTGGTGAGGTAATCCTGAGTATCCTAGAAAGAGATTAATATCATACCTAAAAAAATAAACATGTGGCTCCTGACACTAGCTTCTATAATCATATTCACAAGAGATGCAATTCCTTTGTAATGAATGTTCATGACCCCTTCCTCATTCTGTCCTAACATCTTACTGTGCTCCCTAAGATTACACCAGTCCACTTTGAAGACACGCAGGGCTGTAATGTAGGTTGGAACTTCCTGACCATCTTGTCAGTCATGTCAGTCTCAGGCCCACCAGTGGCTTCCTGAGACAGGTTTGTGCTGGCATGACAGTGAGGGAGTGAAAAAAAGCTTTTTTTTTTTGCCAAGTGCACAACCATCATTCGCTTTCTCTTCTTTTTTTAGCTTCTCTCTGAGGTTTAGGAAGTGGTGAAACAGTGGGGACAGACCATCATACAAAGTAAGACTGGGCCTGGACCTTGGCCTTCTTCTCAAGAGAGCTTAATAAAGTAAACCTTTATCTTTTGAAGCCTTAATGTCTTGAGTTCAGGCAAAATCTAATCTGCTTACTTGAAAAGGCGAACACAGAAAGTGGAATACTCCAAGACAGAATGAGTACTTCTGAACCTGGGTAGCTGCAAACATTTCTCGGTATTAATCATTCCTATTTCTGCCATGTTTGACTAAAGAAAAAAAAAAGAAAAATTACAAACTGGGACAAATATTAAAACCATTTGTCACCACAAAGGCTATACTACAGGTAGACCACATCCTTGGATGAGGGCAATAAAGGTTTTTGAAACAAACAAACAACTTGCTGTTCACTTATAAACGTATGACCTTAATTCAATAATCCTTCTCTATAAAATAAGTGGTGCAGTTTCTAAGCAGCAAATTAATGATTTTCTGAACTGTATGTGCAATGATTCCACCAAATTCACAGTGGTACCAGGGCACTCAGCTCACTCCAGGATCCCAAGGCCATTATGAGCAAGGATGGTAGTTACAGCTTCAGGCAATGCTGTTGCTCTGCTTAAGAAGAAACTATGTCTGCATTGGTAGTTTGGCAAGAAACAAGAGAAGCTGTATGCCCATACGTCCTGTCCTTTGGGATGCTTTCTACAGCATGCTGCTCACAGTGCTGCTACAGACTTGTATATAGGAGAACTGAGTTATAATCCAGGACACAGTCTACAGTGTATACCAAAACTATTAGTTAATCATCAGCAGTGACTGCATTTAGCACAAACCACACGTGAGCACAAAAGAACAGCTGTAGGGACAATACCTCCACACAGGCCCAAAAGCAGTGTGAAAACCCAATGGTTTTCAGTGTGCTTGCTCATAGAGCAAATTGCAGCCCAGCTATGCCCAAGCCTGCAACAATGGGATGAGGAGCACAGCTGGCAACACGGAAGCCCAGATCATGTAGAGGGCAAGGGAGAACAGAGCAGGACTGAGAGCTGCGCAAGGAGATGTGCATGAGTTCAAAGAAGCAGAGCAGGAGCCCTGTCAGTGTCCTCTTGCAGAAGATGGTTAGATACTAGGCAAATTCAAAAGATATTTTGCTTAGTGATTTAATGGCTTCTTTTTAATGCAATTTACCCAGTCAATTCCTAAATTTCTACAGGCTCATGCAGGGAATCTACTAAACACTCACCCTCTAGAAGCACTTGCCAGACACTTTGGAAAAGCAGCTGCACCAAACTCCTCCGGCTTCCACGGGACCTGGTAAATGCAAGAGGTGCAGTTGGAAGGTTTCTCTGAGGAACACCAACCTGCACTTCACACATGCATACAGCACAGCTGCCTTCAGCAGCCACAATCTCACTGCTGAATGTCACTCTGAATATCTACTGCTGTTGGATTTAATTACTCTAACCCAACACTTTGAATTATTTGCTTCTCACTTGCCAAAACTTGCTTCCCACTTTTCTATGACAAAACAATCCAAACTGGTGCTGCTGACAATAGAGCCAATATTTACAAACAATTACCAAAAATATTTTAAGTTTGTAAATATCTCAGTAAAAGATGACATTTACAGATAAATTTACAACATAAGATGTGAGTCCCAACAGACAAAATTCCTTGGAGAGCTGATATCTACAGATATTTAAATCACTGTGTAAATCATGTAGGCACTGCACATGCAGAAGCTCTTTTAACACAGCTGATGTGATGATTTCTATTTCATGGGGGAGAAGATGGATACACCACAGTGATGCTGTATTCCTCTTCAACCCTGCACAGGTGCCAAGACTGATGTTGGGTGATTTATTATCCCACACATTTGCTAAAACTCTTCCAGAAGACAGTACCAGTTTGTGCTGGCTACACTTTATTTTTTCTTTGGGCTTTAGAAATTAAATGCATCTTTCTGAACACTACCTTTCATGGAAAAAAGACATTTAGGGTTCAGAAGGTTTCAGTCAAGAGTAAATTTGGATTCTCCTTTTGGTTCTCTTTTCCACCAGGGAAAGGATATATCAAAACATGTTCTGTGTTTTACACCAAATACAATATTAGCTGTAAAAAAAATAAATTATCTCCAAAGTTTCAACATATTTTTTAAAGTTTCTGTATCTTCTGGCACTTCATTTTTTTGTGATCTGTATTAATACTTCAAAAGGACAAAACCCTGTCCTACTTCTGCCTGCCACTCTTGCACAGAAAGACATGTCCTATTTGGCTTTAAAGGAGCCTGTGGAGGCTGCTGGAGAGGAAGCTCTTAGAGCAAAGTGCACTTCTCCTCAGAGCCCAAGGCACACACCACCCATTGTTACACAAGCCTGTCCCTTGCTTCCAACGCCTATTGTTTCAACAACTCGGAAAAATCAGGTGTGTGGGGCCCCCTCACCCTCCTTGGGCACAAGAGGTTTCCTATTGCTCCAGACATCAATCTCTACCCAAGCTGGATGCTGAGGAGGCGTTGGCGCAGCCACAGCCGCACTGCCGGGCGAGACAATCCTCCCCAGCCACGCTGAGCCTGCGCTGCCACTCCTGTAAGTAGGTTACTGGCACCAAGGGGAGTGAGAGCTGCAGCTCAAGAATTAACCTATGTGTTAATCTGCTCGCTGCCCTCCTGTGTTACCCAAGTATGCAACTCCAGAATAAATGGGAAGGGACTCCCTGGAGAGAGCAGCGTTGGCAGCAAAGCCAGCCCCAAACTTTCCAGGCTCAGTTAAGCTTAACAAGAAGTGTTAAATTCCTGAACAATTAGTTCATGGCTTCAAACTTTCCTCCTGGACTCAGAGGATGCTGTAGAATGCAGGGTAACGTTTTTCTAATAGCTGCTGAAGTTTAAAAACTGAGGCTTAGCTAAAATAAGACATGTAGCAGATTGAGACGTTTGAATTGAGAATCCTAGATATGTTCTAGCTGGTAAGCAAGGAGATTTTGGGAGCTGGATTTACAAATCCACGTCTGTTTTATGAAGGTGCCTAATTAGAGTGCTGCAAAAATAAAGCTATCCAACTTATTTACAGTGTTTTGTTGCACTGCCATGTGTCTGCAGGTTTAGCACTCAAGACTGTTAACTAATAAATCCCTTCTATAATGTGACCATTAGAGTGAACATCAACAGGAGCCAGTAACACAAGTGATTTTCCTTATATTTCTGAGCAGTTTCATTCTGTAAATATCTCCTTTCCTTTCACCATCCATTAAACATCTCTAAGATGGTAGCAGAAGGCAGGTGAAAACTTATCCCTGGTTTTGAGACTGGATTTATTTGCAGGAATTTAAAATCTCTACTCCTGTTCCTCTAAAATCTATTTAATTCTGCAAATATCTTACTTATGCTTTAGTTCTTAGCTTCAAAGCAATACAAGCCTGCAGAGACTCCAGGCATGTGCACTCAGCTGCATGCTCCAGAACTGTGTGTCCCAGAAATGCATATGCATGAAACGAAGAATCAAACAGTAGGAAAAACATTTCACTAAATTTTCTGGAATGTCTGCAATTATAAGAAAGAAAGAGAATATTAGAAAATAGAAGTAGGAGAGAGATCATTTTGGCAGTGTCTCCACATTTATGTAAAAAGACCATGAAATGTAAATCAGGTCAAGGCTCTCTTACTAGTACAAGAAACATTGAATGAAACTGAATGTTTCAGTTAACAAATGTGTAGTTCTCTGGGAACTAGGCTTAGAAACCACCCTAATATTATCTTTTTTAGAATTTAAGTCATAGTCTGCTGTCTTTTTCAGCATAGAAACTAACACCTCTGTCTCTCTGAGTTGCTCTCTCCCCACTGCAGGTACCTTCACACCACCCTTCACAGGATAGAATGGATTAAAATACAAAATGTTATTTACTGAAAGATCAGACTCAAAATCAGGGGAACAGGAACAAAATAGAAAATCTACACTACTTTGCCCTTAAGAAATGTCACTTTGTTTGACCTTGTCATGGTTTGAGGCTGGCACAATGCCAGTGCCCCCATGAAAATACACTTTCCCTAGTGGCTGCTGTGAGACGTGATCAGGAACAGAGCAAAGCAGGCTCCAACTTAGGAATAAAGGAAACAAACTTTATTAACTACAGCATCTAAAAAGGAACAGACACAGAACTAAGAATGAAAACTCTCCAAATACATTCCTCCTCCTCCCCCCCATTTCCTCCACAGCATGAAATAATATCTTAGATTTCCGCCCCGTCACCATCTCTCAGATAATAAACTTTCAGTCCATCACCACCCCTCAAATAATCAACTCTCAGTCCATCAGGGAGAGAGGAGTCCCCCCTTGCACCACAGGTCCATACCTTCAGTGGCCAAACCAGGTGCCAATATTCAAATCCAAGCACTGATTGGTTTGACCACAACCTCCCAAAAAACTCACTTCCTTCTTAACCTACAACAAACCTCAACCTGATGAAGGAAGGGCACCTTGCCATCAACCAGAATAAAGAACACATTTCAAAGTGCACACAGGATTTAAAACATAAAGATTTGAGCAGTTACTGCTGACATTGGTTCACCCTGTGCAAAATCTTACTGTAAATGCCACACAGACTCCTCAGGAAGGTGATGCTCATTTCCATTCACACAGCCAAGCCTAACTCTGCGGGGTTCCAGCTTTCTCTGCCCGCTCTGGCACCAGAGTGGACACACTCAACCATTTCCATTTGTGGATGATCACAAATATTCTCATTGGAGCCCTGTCACCACTGTCTACAAGCATTACTGATCTCAAAACACACCTACATCGTGGTCTCTGTACTGTCTGACATTGCAAAGCAGCACTCACAACATGAATAATGATGCATTAGCTATGCCCTCCCACTCTCCTAAATCTCACATGATTGGGAGCCAACTCATAGTGCTTACAAAATAGAACAAAAATGAATGACAACAAGCAGGCCAGTGACAAGCAACTAACTTAGGCAAAACTCTACATCTCTTAACAGCTATCACACAGAAAAGGACAGCAAGCTGATGAGCATGCCCAAAGGCACTCATGCAGCTTGGCAGCATCATGTCCTCGACCTGCAGACTGGCAAATACAGAGCAACAGGTGCTGTGAAGATGCAGACCTGGCACTTGCACCAGGTCACAGGAAAAGCACAGATGAAATCCAGTCTCCTGCAGCATCGTTCCCACCTCATCCTGCCTCAGCATTTCAGTTTACAAGGAAATGAAGCTCATTAAACAGATTGCTCTATATTCATGGCTAACAGGACAGCAGTATTAAGTAAACGAATGTGATTTGTGTGGGCATCTGCAAGGAAGCCTCTCTTGATGGGAACAGGGAGAGGATCAAAGGTGCATTCAATTGTTTCTGTTTATTCAGGAATTCAGTAAGGTTTGAAACTTTCTTGCAGGTGGGAAACACTATCCAACATGTATGTCCCTTGCATTTATTTATATTTGTTTAACTATTTTAAACTATTGTTTCCACATAGAATTCAGGCATATTAACTGAAAATACAGGGTCTGATCCTAAACTACACTGACATTTTAGGGCACTGATCTCCCATATGGGAGCATGTCCCTCCAAAAGGCCAGATGCTGACAAAGGGGAGCAGCAAAGCTGCACCTGCACTTTGCAGCCATGCAGCCCATGAGCTTGGCCTCGGCTCTGCCACACCCCATCAGCTTCCAAAAACTGGCAGCCTGGTTTTGATCTGGATGGAGGTTAAGAACTTTTACCAGGTCATTCCCCCATTGATAATTTCTAGGCAACAACTCATAAGGGGACAGTTTTGCCAAACACGAACAATGGAAAGAGCCATAACAAAATTCATTCTAAGTCTAAGCATTTCCAGAGTTTCCAAAATGTCTCACAAATTCCATGAGGCAAAGAAAAGTTTCAGGTTTGAAGCAAACTTTTAGTCTAACAACTGATGGGCTTTGTAGGTTTTACAAACCAGTAGTATGTATGTTATGTATATTATGGTAATTCATGCTGATAGAATATATATATATATATATATATATATAAGACTAAAATATAAAACCTTGAAATCACACTAGCAAGGGAAGAGGGGATTGCTTCACAGGGTGGCAAAACCGCAGCTGGCAGCTGAGGAGGAGGTGTGTCATTAACACACAAAGTGAAACTAGCCCGCACAGGAGATGGGTGTTCTCACTGGTATGAACAGGAGAACAGCGATGATGGCCCATGGAGATATTCATCTTAGATACATGGGGCCATCAAGGACATACATCTGAATGCGGGATTCCAGTAACCGAAGAGTGGACACACATCAGTTCCCGGACGAGGTTTACGTCCAGCACAGGACAGAGAATAGAAGCAACATGAGTATGAAGAACGCTGAAGAGAGACAAAGGGATTCTGCCGCGGGCAAGAGAAAGGGTATAAGAACAGACATTGCCAAGCGGCATTCGTGAACTGTGGGAGATGCGGTGCCACAGAGGCCGGATCTGTGTTCACCCAGCTTCGATCCTGGGATCGGTGGTGTCCTTGTTTGTTGGCTGTCGGGACTGTGTATCAGTCATGAATAAATTTCGTTTTTATTTTTATTAAATTGGCTGGATAAATTTTTACATATAATAATGCACAACACGAGAATGCATTTTCTTGAACAGATGCAGCCCCACGTTTACCCTGCACAGCATTCACCTGTACATGATTGGGCTGTGGGTGACACTCAGAATGACACAGCGGTCTCTCTGTGCATTGCTGAGCAGCCACAGCAACCAGCACCTGAGGAAAGTGCACACAGCATGCTCCTCTACTGCACTACATGAACTTTTGAACTGCAAGTACTTCATCTCCATCAATAATAAGGACAGAGGAAACTGAAAAGACAGTATCATCTACAAGAAATGCAAACGTAGTTACATAAAGTGCTATAGCTGATGGCATTGCACAGAAAATACCTGATTAGAAAATTCCATGCTTTTTACTTCATACTTTCCTGGAGGGCTGCAGTGGGCCAGGGCAGCCCAGTGCTCAATGAAAGAGGTGATTAGAAATTATGGGGCTCAGCTGTAATGTCCTTATCTCCTGCCAAGCAGAGGATGCCAAATTGCTAATGTAAATAACCCCTTTTGATGACTTAAAGCCCTAGAAATGAAAGGCATTTTCCTGGAAGATCAGTCTCTGGTTGACTTTCTGTCCCAGTACCAAACCTGCTCTGCATACAGATCCAGCTGCTACCTACACAATCAGGACAGGACCTTGTGGGATCGGATTTCCTTTGCAGAACTGCACATGCTTGCCTTTACCCACTGTGAAGTATATACAAATGACCACCCTGGCAGAATTTTCCTCATGCCCTAATGTATCGGTCTTTCCAGCTGTCTGCAGCCTGGCTAATTCTGTATGCACAAGACTGCAAATGAGACCTTCTGTCAGCTCCCATGTTAAAATATTGGTTAAAACAAAAGCCATGTTAGAGGGATTCAGCTCCACACAAGGACATGCCTTCAGTTCCTGGGGTGCCAGTATCACAGTGCAGGTCATGTTTGACACTCCCATCGAAGCATGTAAACCAGTGTGCAAATTCAATTACACTGGCTTATTAGGATTAGCAGGCAACAATCCTCTCTGCACTGACACAAAAGTTTCCTGCTTCCCAGTTCTAATTTCCATGTACTGCTCCCAGTTCAAATGGCAACATGGTCAACAAGTCCTTTGAACTTTGTGGGTTAGGAATGCAAAGGGGTGCTGATGCTCCCCACTGCGCCACAAAGTTCACCTGCATGGGATGAAACAGTTTCCCCAAGGGAAATTGTCCTTTCCCACAAATGTTTGCTGGCCCCCAGCATTTTGCAGCTGGAGAGCTAACAGCATCATCCTTTACATGGCTATGTGTACCCCACAGGGAGCAACCCTCAGTTCATGCAGTTTGATGTGCTAAACAGAGGCCTTGCCTGAGGTTTCAGCTGATTATCAAAAAATCTATGGGGTTGATGTGCAGAATCACTTACTAGAATAGAGCAACAGCAGCCTGGGAAAACATACCTGGGAGCTTGGCCCTGAGCTGCAGGCAGCAAAGTTACAATAGTTGTCAAAAACATTTGAGCCGTGCTTCTGAAACCATGCTGTAACTAGGTAAGTCTTGTGAACGTGGCTTGTTTCACCCATATTTTTCTGCATATAAATTTGACAGGTAGAAACATTTATTTTGTCAGAGCACTAAAAGCCCCTGATGTTCAGCACTGATCTCTGGCAGGCTGTAATTTGGCTCCCTGCTCCCAGTAACACTCTCCTGTTCCACTAAGGAGCCCTCAGTAAAACAATGCCATGGTCTCACGGGTTTCCTAGAAACCTGCCTCCAGCAGCACAACATGTATCCTCACAGCCTTGTTCTCCCTTAGCTGTTCTCAGACACAGTATAAAATGTCCTATGCCTACAAACTGTAGCTGTAGCCGTCTACAGAAATTTTGGGTACTTCCCAACCAGCTGCCCACAGAACAAGTTTGGGAGAGAAGGGTTTTTGTGGAGCAAAAGAAAAGCAAACACTGATATGTGGGAAGAGCTGTGGTTGTTAAATATGTCAAGAAAGTAATGTTTGGATTGAGGAAAGCCAAACAGATGTAGTAGAGCTGTGCCAAGAAAGGATGACTCTGTTACCCTTTTTATGTCTTCCTGAAAACATCCTGGTACCAGAGCCATGCCAGCTCCCCTCCTCAGCCTGCCTACAAGTAGCAGCTCAGCCCCCCAGCCAACTCTGCTGCCCCACGCCTGCCTGCTAGCACACAGTCCTCCCTTGTCTCCTCCAGACCCACATCCTGCCCATGAACCTCTAATCAATTGTACTGTGCTTTGTTCAAACTCTTCAGAGCCTCTCTGCACTGAGCAGTGCTGGCAGAAGTAAGGTAGAGATGAACTGAACGCTCTCTGTATCCTTTTCAGTCGGGACAGACATTACCACAGCCACAAACAGACTGGAGACGTCTGGACACAGCTGCCTTCAGTTTTGACCTATTTTGAAAACATGGATGAAGTTTACACTTCTAATAATTCTTTATTTGTTAAGTACAATCCATCTTATAATAACAGTTACTCCCCCTCTCTCTGGCATCTCAAACAAATAAAAGGTGAAAAATAAATACCTTGTCTGGAATCCCAAATATATTTTGGTAAAAAATTTTGCTGTGCTACCATACAGCTGTTACCTGCATTTCCTAGCTGGTACGCAATGCCATTGGGCAGGGATGGTATGAGGTGCCTAGAGCATTCTGCACCTGCTGGAAAATCCCTCTCAGAGAAATGCAAAAGCTTCTTACAAATTAGCTTATATATAAAAATAAGCAAATAGCCATGGTATGAGCAGCAACAGGACACTGAGACCCTGAGCAGATACTCAAACTTTCTGTGTCTCTGTGCCATGACATTCTCTGGGTAATGCTTTTGAATAAGAAACAAAACACCTGTCTGTCACCCACTGCAAGGAAGCCACAGTGACACTTACACATTCACATCTAAAACTACTACAAATTACAAGCCAATTTATTTAGTTTGGAAATTTTCAGGGAATAATTATAACTAATAAAAATTTTGAATAATGAAACATTTCAGCTAAAAAAATTTCATATTGGAAAAATTTGTAAATCTTCAGTCTTTTTAACAAAGCTTAAATAAATATGAAAATAAAGTATTTGAACAGGGGTTTGTAAATGGAGAAATAAAAGTTTTTTATTTTCCTGTAACATTTGACTAAAATCAGAATGACTTGATAATTTGCCTTTGTTCACCTTACCCTGTTTTTTACTTCAATTTTTTCTTCAAAAAAATAGTACAACCCTTACTGACTCTCGTTGATATATGTGGTGACAGTAACAACTGTAAAGCTAGGAATTACTCAAAACCTCTGCAACGTATTAAGTTTTAAGCTTTTCACATCTACAGCATTAAATATTTTCAGTTGCAAAAAACAAAATTGCTTCTCAGTGCCCATTCCAAACATCAAATATTCTGCAATGCACAATGGAAGAGGTAATGATGACAAAGGCTGGAATATTACCAAGGTTGAAAGTTAAAAGTTAGAATGTATTTTCTGATTTACTCTTTCGAATTATTATGGAAAAAAATGAAACTTCAAAGCACTAGCCTGCAGAGCTGAAGTCTCTGATCCCCTTTTTTCTTTGTGCTGGGATTTCATGGCTCTGCATGGACATGCTGCATGCACAGAGGCACACAGTACCCGTACCCATGGGCAGGAAATCAGCACACATATATGCTAATGTAACACAGAACACTGTAGTGAACTTTCCTCCATCCATTTGATTTTATTCCAAACCTCCAAGCTGTGTCTGACTGCAGCATTTCAGGCAGCAGCTATATGCCTGTGGGAAGCAATCAGGGGCACATACAGTTTATTTTAATTTTATCATTGCTATCCACTTCTAAAACCAGCTATTTGAGATCACTCTGCCACACTGCCAGGAGTCACTTGAAGGCAAAGGAAGAAATTTAGAGCTAGCAACTGTGTGGGAGCTAAAAAATTTTGGCTAAAAGATGGAGAAGTGGGGAATGGAAGCAGTCACAAGTCCATAAGACCTCTAACCCCACACTCAGGTGAACTCTGGTTGGTAGGACACAGGGAAGCCAGCTGCAAAGCTGCCTCACCTCTGAGCCACCCATCGTAGGTGTGTCAGCCACATGGCTGGGATATTTGGTTGCTGTAACACTGAGCAGCCTCCCACACACCTCTCTGCACTTCAGAGAAACCAAAATGCTTCGTGCAAAGAGGGATGTTCTGACTTATTGGTCACCACAATTTTTCCAAATTGTTTCTGATTTGAATGCTTACATTGAACAGTTTTGTTGCCGAGTGCTGTTCTGTACACTCTCTACAAAGGTAATTCCCTCGAAAAAATCTGCCTGTCAAATACTCAGTGCAGGCAGACAACCGTGGACTTGACCTGCCAGGCTGTATCAGATGACGGACAAGACTAGGGAGAGAAAGTGAAGTGTCAGTGCCAAATATTGGCTCTTAGGCACAGCCAAGAAAAACCAAGTCAGCCATTTCTTCCATTGTCTCAAGCACCTGCTCAGGTCTCCAGTCAGGGGGAACAATACTGTCCTTGTTCTAGAAAGAAAACAGGTGAGCACTAATCTTCTCTCTATTCAGAAAATACCAAGAACATAGTCTGAGTCTTTAGAACACGTGTATTTGGTTGTAATAGTGGCAAGCTGTCAAGTTTCTTTGAGGAACATAAAGAAAGTAGAGGAGGGGAGCTTTCAAAGCTTTTCTTTTGCGACAGGATGTACTGGGCAAAGTAAATAATGAGGCAGCTTCCCTGCTCAAATCTATCATCTCCATTCCATGGCTGTACTAAAGCTGAAAAGGACCGGCTCCTTGAAACGCTACTGAATCACTTTTTCATCTTTTGAGCAGAAAAGCAGGTTGTTCTAGCACAGGGAACTGAAAGAGCACTGTCATGACCCAACAACCTTAGGAGCTCAGGGCAATCTGATGTTCTTATGAAGATTGCAAAGTCAAGCCGAGTTGGTTACCTGGTAAGTAAACCACTTGAAAATACAGCTGGTCCGGCACAAAATCTGATAATTTTGGACAATAAGCCATTTCAAAATAAAGCCTAAAAATTACTCACTACAAAAATCACACAACTGACATTTTAAGCAAAGTGAATTTCTGATGTTATCTCTAGCAAAATTAAACAACTGTGCCAGACTCCTCTTGCTAGTTTAGATTTGGGTGGTCTTTGACCAAACATGGTTACTCTCATTTAAGAGAGTCAGATTAACAACTGAAAATGGTGTTGCTTGCTGCTGCTGTCAGGGTCAGAGCCTGTAGCTCTAATCCAAACAAGATTCAGGTACTGAGAAATATTCAAGTTATATTTCACTTTCACTGAGGGAGGTATGGGTGAGTGCATATTTAGAGAACAAACAAAAGAACTCTGAGGTACAAAAAGCAGTCACAACTAGAAATTCGCCCTCCTTTAGCAATCTGCTAATTCAAACGTTTCCATGGCAAATACGGAAATGGCTGAATCTAGCCACAAATTTGGTCATGATTGGATGCAGGCTGTAAAAACATTTTAAAAAATCTCTATTTCTGCATCTAATTGAAATCAGAGATTTGTGTGTGCATTTGTGTGTGCGTTATCTGCTGTACTGGCCCTCTGCTTTTTAGTGCTGTGGTTTTGGTGGGTTTTTTTCCTCTCATTTATTGATTTATTACTTATGTTTGCAGGAGACTATACAAGCAGCTAGATAGTCTCAAATCCATCGCAACCATCTGTCTAAGCACTAACTACCTATGTACTAAAGAGAGGACCAAACAGTCAGCTTTGTTGGCATTTGGTTCATAATGAGCTTTGAATGTTACTTCCTGATCCCAATACCTCAAGTTCTTGTATCTTTAAGGTTTTTAAAGTGACAGTAATACCAGAACCAGATGGTGGATAAGGTTGGATGGGACCTCCAGTTCCCTCTTTAAGGCAGGGTTAACTACAGCTCAGGACTGTTTTCATTTGGGTTTTGAGTACATTCAAGCTTGGAGACTCCACAGTCTCTCTGTGGGGTCTCTTCCAGTATTCAATCATCCTCATAGGAATTTTTTTTTTCCTAATGCTTAAGTAGAATTTCTTTTGTTTCAGTTTGTGCCCCTTGTCCCTTGGCACCAGGGAGAAGAACCTGGCTCCATCACCTCTACTCGCCCCTCTCTCAGGTATTCATACATCCGATTTAGACTTCCTGAGTCTCCTCTGCTGCAGGCTGGACAATCCCAGCTCTCTCAATCTCTCCCTTGTATGTCAAATGCTCCAATTGCTTCTTATATTCATGGTCCCTCAGTAGACTCAGCTTGGTAGGTTCTCATCTCTTCCATCATGAGGAGTCCAGCATCAGACGCAGCACTGTAAATGTCTCACCAGGGGAGGAGCATCACCTCCCTCAGTCTACTGGAGAAGCTCTGCCAAGCACAGCCCAGCAGACCACCAGCCACCCTTGCTGCTGGCTCACTGTCAGCTTGTCCCCAGGACCTCAGCCAAGCTCCACCACCATCCCAGGAATGCTGGTCTGGCATACAAGTGAAGAGAACGAGGTAGAAAGAGGTATTGTCTTTTAGTAGGTCAACTCAGAATGCTGGAAAAGGCAGACAAGAATCCCAACAGGAAACAATTCCTAATGAAATGTACAAATAATTGGTGGAAGTGTCCTGAGCCACTCCCAAAGTGAACAGCACAATCTCACAGACTGTCTGGGGACACTTCAGTGAACAAGGATAAGCTTCTGCAGCTTTACTGATAGGATTGCAAGTCTAAGAAGCAAAAATCTTTATCCTGCAGGACAGGGCATGTGGGTCCTAACCTACCAACACAAGATGCCCAATTATATTGGATTAAGTTTTTACATTTGAGCCAAGCAAATTATTTCTTCCTGTACCAATGCACAATGTTGTCCTCTCCCAGAGACAAGTTCACATGCTTGATGGACCACTGCTCTCCACTTGACAATTTCTGAGTCGCTCCTGCCTTTATTGATTCAGGATCCCCATTTTCAAAAGAGCAATTTAATCTCGTATTCTTGAACAGTGCTAGTCTGTCCTTTCCAGCCTTTCTACTCAGAGCTTGAATAACCAAACCAGCCCCCAGTCCCACTGCCAACACCCCAGACCCAGCCACAAGCAAGACATGAGGGCGAGCAGCACAGGAAGAACTGTGTCATGTGCTGAAGCTGAAAGGATTCAGCATGGGCCACTTGCACCCACTCTGCCCTGACTCACCATGGGCTTCCTGGTATTAACTGATCTCTGGAACTGACACACTTTAGACATGACCTGTTTATTTTCTTGAAACAATGCCGGTTTTTTGCTTTTATTTCATTACACCAGAGAATCAGAGCTTCAGACACTGGTGTGAACTGCTCTACTTGAAGGAGCACATACTTGCCAGCATGAGAGAGCATTTGTAGAGGGGTGGATCTAGCCCTGTTACAGCTATTTCTCCGGGCCCCTGTTTTACCTACTACATAAAGTCCTGAAATATTCAGATAAACACATATATAAATATAATAATTAATAAATAATCATGTGATAATCTAATAATAAAATAAACACTTTACTCGATCAAAGATAAACTTAGCAATAGCCAGTGGAGCAGTGGACCTAGACACCGCTAGCCAGCTGCCCTCTGGCAGAGAAGCCCCCACATCAAGCTGCACCAACAGCCACGCAGCAAACACTGGGACAAATGATCCTTTCTCTCTGCTCAAGACTTGGGCAAGCACAGCCAGAATGCTGGGGCCAGTTTTGGACTCCCCAGACCAAGACAGACTTGAATATGGTAGAGCATGGTCTGGTAGAGGCCACCAGGATGGCTGAGGACTGGAGGAGATACCAAGGCAACATGTGGGCAGCACCAAGGATTCAAGTCCATCATGTAGGGGTGATTGACTATTTAACTGACAAAGAAGAATTTCAGACTGTATTCAAGCCCAGCATTAGTGTTTCACAGCACACAAGGTGAAGTGCTAACTGTCAGTGTAAAACACACCAGCAAGCCACATGGATAACGCATCAGAGCGAAGAGGGTGTAACTCTGGGAAGACAGGTTTTGATAAATGTAGCTGAGCAACCACTGCCAGCAGGCATAAGCAAGAGTAAATTCCATTGTAAAGGATAAAATGTGTGACCATATCCTGGATTTTTACTGCAGGTGATCTCCAAGAAAAAGCAATGGCTTGCATCCACTAGAGCACAGAGCCAATCACGAGACAACAAAGACACAGAGAATGGGTATGTTCAGCCACAAATTATCTACATTTAGTGGAAATCAGCTCCCAGGTTCCTGGCAAGTGGACAAGAAACCCCTTGGCGTCACAGCAATCACCATGCCCAGCACATCCTGTTCAGTTCTTGTATACTGCAGTGCCTAAGCACAAGTTTCCCAGCTTCAGGTGTAACTCAGTGCTTAGACAGTTACACAGCTGTTCTTACATTTTAAGTAGTATCATACATGTCCCAAACAACCACACAATTATGGGGGCATAACAGTGACAGAGAAAGCTGAACTGTAAATTATGTACACACACTCCAACGTAAAACATTACTCTACAGGTATCAGGAACACAGACTTTTGCTCACAAACTTGCCACAAACAAATCTCACAGGCCTTGCCCACTTCTCTTTTGCATCCTTAATTGGTGTTTGATATTTCCTAAGACAGTTTCCAATTTAAATTGCAAGAAAATCCATATCAACTTACAGTTCAAAAGCATATATATGAACTGAGCAACAGATCCAGTGGAGATACAGACCTCCCTAGAAAGTGACTCTAAAATGCAGAGGTTCAGGCGGGAATATTTCTAAATAGCACAAATATTGCTGAAGGTATAGAGTTTTTCCTTTTGTTTTCTAAAAATTTCTCATTCTGTAAGGTACGGATGTGCCCCTGACAGTGCTTTCAACTTTCTGCTCAGCAACATGCTGGAATCTTCAAATTAACCCTGAAGAAAATAGAGCAAAGCTCAATCAAATACTATACAAACCAGACCTTCTGAAAAATCAGCATTTCAGGGCAATATTTATGGATTTAAGGATTAAAATCCCTGGAACTGCTGTTTATTTTCTCATTTTTATGAGCTCCTGCTTCTCTCTTTTACAAAAACACTCTAATTTTTTCCCCTCTTGCTAATCTTTATAAAACACACATCATTAGTATTGCATGCTTGGTGCTGGATTACTGAATATGCAACACTAACTCTAACAATACTTCCTGAGACGGAAACCCGAAGGTATTGGGAATAATTTGCTGTATATTTAAATTTTATTCCCTCTTCAAAGGGTTTATACAGCATGAGATTTGAAAATAAACAGGTCTCTTCTGCAAGTGCTCTGCATATGATGCCACTGAGTTTCTCCTCCTCATATATGCCTGCATTAAGGATTACAGTATTTCAGATTCTTTTCAACCCCCAAGCCCCTTCACAGCAATTTCCTCATGTCCACATGTTTTCCCCACAACCTAGCATCCCACTCTCCTCTGCAAATTACCCCTCACAAAAACATTGCCAGGTTACTTGCAAGTGGCACATGTTCATTTTCTCCTCCCTTCCCCATGCAAATGTCTCCCACAGCAAATAAACCAAAGGGGCAGAAAAAGCATAGCAGGAGGTCTTACCTTTTGATGGTCTTCTTTGTTTCGTTTGTAGAGAAGAGAATGTACCCATGACAGCACCCATTGCAAAAGCTACTGAGTTTTTGGGGAGGATTTATTTTGGCTAAGATTTTTTTTTATTCCTATTACCCCTCCCCTCCACTGGCAGTGAACAAAATCTCTGTGAAATGCCCCCAAGAACAAAACAAAACAGAGAAAGACCAGACAAGAAAGAAAAGAAGGAAGGAGGAGGGAAAAAGCAAAGCACTGCAGCTCGGCATGCAGCAAGCGTTAAGCTTTGAGGGTTTTTTTTAAGTCAACACACATGCACTGACTCACAGCCGGCTGCACTGTTATTATTCAAAACCGCTCCCCATCAAAATTTAAATGCTAGGTAGATTCCCTCAGACCAGAGCTGGCAGCAGATGCATCAAAATATTTACTGGAGCACAGCCACATAAACACACAGGCTAATTCTTCCTCCCGTTCCCTTATGGCTCCAACCAGCAGCCTGTAGGTCTAGCAAGGGAGTATCAGTGCAGCTCTTCCAGTGAATACTAAACTGGAGTCCTGTAGACATGCTGAGGGTCTCAGGGGAAGCTGGGGCTTTGGGCTGGATACCAACTCGGAATGAATGGAAATCTTCTGAGTGGGAAGCAATAGAGAGGAAGGCATCAAAGCCCCAGCTGCACAGGCTGTGTGCTCCTGCTAATTAAAAGTCTGACAGAAAGGTAGAAAGCAGCAATCCAACAGTCTTCTTGAGCAGAAAAGTCAGAGAAAAATGACTAATTGCAAAAGGGGGAAACAGAAAATTTCACCACAGTCCTTTTTCTTCATATCTTTTCTCAAACACCAGAAAGATATGCAAGAAAATTAACTTATTTTTCTGCCAAGTGTATATGTGCACATCCTTTTCAAGTACATTAAAACAAAAAGCTATTGAAACAAAACACTGCAAACATCGAGTGACTAGGAGGAGGTAGAGCAATCCCAGCATTTTTTCCAGTTCTGTCATATTTCAAAAAATCAGCTAGACATCTGGTTATGTTTTCTCAGAAAGTGCAATAGCAAGTGCTTAGGTACAGAAGGTATTAAATGCACTGAGGCAGGTCTCAAAACCCAAATTAATTTGCTACTTGCACGTGGTGACTGAGATTAGGGCAGCATCTGTGCAAATACTGTATTTTTCAGAGGAAATTCAGCACAGAACAAACCACCTTGTCTCAACAAGTTTTCTTAGCTTTCCTCTAACTTTGCAGTCGATTCCCTCAGATGCAGATCCCAACTCCCCAAATGCTGACGTCCCTGGAGGTACAACCCTGCCTTACCTGTTGTTCACCTGCTGCCAGCATCTGTCTTTGCATGCACAGGTATATTTGCATCCTTAGTGCATACAAGCAAAGAGCTTCCCCTTAGTTTCTAGTTGCAGAAGGCATTGCACAAAATAATTTAATTTTTATTGTTTCATAACTCAAAACACCTCAATTGAACTTTTTGTGAGAAATGCCTGGGGAAAGGTACTGTTTAAATACCCAAGTCCTGAAATGAAACACATCAGTTTGCAAGGAATTGCCCAAGACTGGAGGCACACAGGGGCCTTTGTCATTGTGGGAGGAACCTGTCCTGGTCTGTGCAACTTTCCTTCCCTTCCATCAAGCCCCCACTCCTTCCCCCAGGCTGGCCACAGCTGAGATCCCACTGCCCTTGCTTCTCCAGCCATCCAGTACCCAATAGGGGTCCCTCAGACTACGCTGATCTGCACCAGGCACTGAACAGTTGTGTGAGATTCTTAAGCTTTTTAAAAATTCAAATATTTGTATTTATTTTATTAATATTTTACTTGCATTTACAGAACAAATTATTACATAGGCTACAGTGTACATGTGGAAAATCACTGTTCTTGAGACTTGTGCATTCAACAAAGGCTGGAGGGTGACCAGAGGCTACAGCCAATGTCTCAAAGATGTCAAAAACATAATCTTCAATCTAGGCAAACTGTCACTAGCAGAAGTCAAGTGTTGCCAAGGTGTAAGACCCCAAACAACTCCGCCTATGAGGTTTTTAAAAGGGTTTATGGTTGTTTATATTTGCTAAATTTGTTGCACAGCAGAAGTGCTGACAAGATATTTTCAAGAGATAAAAACAATGAAAAAGACTTTACTGGCAACTTCAGAAAATTGGGGAACTTTGGCAAAAAGTTTAATGCAACATTCAATCAATACAGAACACTTCTCAAAGAATAAACTGGGCCAATTAAATTTAGCAAACTTTAAGCCCACTTGATTCTAAATTACTCAAAACTTCCAAGAAGAGGGAATTAGGAGACAGAGAGAAAGACAGAAGAGGTATAGAAAAATACATATATAGCTACCAGCTCCTGGGTTCCAGTGGTGTTCCAACAGAAATTCCAAGAGAAGGTAGGGTCAAGACATATGAGTGCTTCATGCCCTGTGACCTTAAAATACCCCTTGGCCCATCCCAAGGGACTTCTGGTCATTTGGTCCCTCAGGAACTGTGTTAGGAGCTCCAGGGGTTGGGTGTGGGGCATTGCATCCAACGTGCCACAGACTGGCAGCCACTGCCGTGGTGGGGTGTATAGGGCAGGCACTGCCTCACCAGGGCAAGGCCTGACCTGCCCCCGCCCCCACACACATACATCCCAAAATATCTTGAGACATCACTCTTTCCAGTCTCTCACACAAGGCCACCACTCACCTGTTTCCTCAAGTGCTGCATCTACACATCTTTTAAATATCTCCAGGAATGGTGACTCCCCCTCTACTGTGGGCAGCCTGTGCCAGTGCTTGATCATCCTTTTGGTGAAGGAATTTTTCTTAATACCCAATCTACACCTCCCCTTGAGGTCGATTCCTCTTGTTCATTCTCTTATGACTTGGAAGAAGAGACAGAACCCACCTGCCTACAAACTCCTACATCAAAAATTACCTTGAAAGTAGCTGGCTTCAGGATTCCTTTTGACATCAGTTGGATCTCAGCCATGCAGAAGGAGCTCAGTCTGGGAGTGACAGATCAGGCTGTCCATATGGTGAGATAGCCAAGAAAGAAGTAATTTGGGAAGACAGAATTGCACTCCTGATGCCGCAGTTGTTTACTTGAAACAGCATGGCATATGAAGGCAAAGAGCAAATGTAAATATTCCATTTTCTCTGAAACTTGAAAGAAAAGATCCGTCTTGGCTAAAAGTATTTACAGGTCCCTAAGAAATCATGGGGATAAGCGGTTACACACATTTTTATTTGTATGACTCACACATACAAGAATGGAGATGAGAGGAGGGACCATGTCTGTGCCTAGGCAGATGAGCACAGAATTGCAAATTCCCAGTTAAAAAAGCAGACATTTTCTTTCACAGCTGAAAACCAAGACCTCAGAGGTACAGAGGCATTGTAAACACTACAAAACTAGAGTATTTGCCACAGCAGACAAGAATTCTCTTTCCTCAAAAGATGATCGTTCAAATGTATCAATCTAGGAGAGAACACTTTGAGATGTAATAAGTGCTGATGGACATCCTTTAACTGAGGAGGTGAATATTTTTCAGAGTATTGCCTTTAGAGATAAGAAGCTACCTGAGCTCTGACTGTGATGGTGAAATGCACAGGCATAGCTGTGTGGGTACCTAAGTCAGCATCCTGGGTAAGAGATTCTAAAAGAGGACCAAAAGTACATCAGGGCTGTACTGAGGCTCTGTCTGTAAACCTGCCTGCAGTAAATTCAGAGTTTGGTTCTGACACAAAGGTGCACCTGTCTTAGTTTGAAAAGACAGGTGTCTACTAAAGAAGGCAGGAGCCTCTCTTGAAATGGAAAATGTAAGCCCCCTGCCTCCAAATTATTTTGATGTTAAAATTAAGGGGCTCTCAGGCAAAAAATATGGGAGTAGGAATAACAGTTCTTTATTAGGAAAAATAATTTTTTTAAAAAAATACAGTAATACAAAACAACACTGACAGAGTCAGAATATGACCTCACACTTTGTGGGTCACAGTGTTGGTAGCAGTCCCCTTAAGTGGTGGTTGCAGTCTTCCAGGAGTGATAGGTGTGGTTCTGCTGGAGCAGGGATCCTGTAGAAGGCTGGAGTTTTCCTCTGAAGGTCCAGTGGTGTGTAGATGGGCCTGGTCTTCCTCTGGGAATCCAGTTATTTTGATGTTAAAATTAAGGGGCTCTCAGGCAAAAAATATGGGAGTAGGAATAACAGTTCTTTATTAGGAAAAATAATTTTTTTAAAAAAATACAGTAATACAAAACAACACTGACAGAGTCAGAATATGACCTCACACTTTGTGGGTCACAGTGTTGGTAGCAGTCCCCTGAAGTGGTGGTTGCAGTCTTCCGGGAGTGATAGGTGTAGTTCTGCTGGAGCAGGGATCCTGTAGAAGGCTGGAGTTTTCCTCTGACGGTCCAGTGCTGGTGCAGATGGGCCTGGTCTTCCTCTGGGAATCCAGTGGAGAAGAAAGCTGCTCCTTTAGGAATCCAGTGGGAAAAGGCTGCTGTGGTGTTCCAAATCTCAGATTACATCCAGGTAGGAATGCTTGGCTCCTCCTCCTGGGCAGCAGATCTCCCAAGGGGATGATGTAATTTTATCAGTCATGTAGTGACACTCAATGGCCCATTAACAGAAGAGATCTCCCCAGAGGGAGGATTGGTTGTGGAAGAGATACAGAAAACTGCCCCACCTGGTTTAACAGCTGGCCTATTAACATAAGATAACTGTCCCACCTCTAACAGATGGCAATAGAATACACACCCCTGTCCACATCTTGCATTTGCAACCTAAGATAGCATCTCAGTACCTTACCATCAGTCTAGTGGATTGCCTGGGAGTATTTTGCTTTGTCGTTATTGTGAATTGAACTACACTACATCTGTGCAGGATGGAGCAGACTTTGCTGCAGAGTGGACATAAACAGGCTTTGAAGTTCAGATGTGGCACCTGCCCTAAACAGCCAACCAAAACCAGATTGTACCTGATACCTTGCTATAGCTGCAGCAATTCCATACAAAAGCAAGTTTAGGAAGGGCAGTTGTCTATTAGTATCTATGCAAACAATCATGGGAAATTCCATCATCCCTGTGGAAACCACAAGGTCTGTGACACTTCTGCCAGCAGTCAGTACACTAAAGTCATTCACCAAATTAAAACAAAGACTAAATTGTAGCATAAAGCTCATCACTATGGCATACATATATATACAAGTAATGTAAATTAAGTGAGATTGGGAACGACTGAGAAAGTAGTATAATAGTGTGATCTATAAACTGAAACCTCCTTCCCATGAGACCCATGGGGCAAAATAAGGCTTGCTCTACACTAGATTTCACAAAACTAAATAATTTCAAGTAGCTCCCAAGCTGTTAAAATCACTGACATTTCCACTAAATGTTTTCAGGACTTCTGAAATCCTGAAATCTTAATTGGAGCCAAATTCAGCCTTCCTCTGGCTAAAGAAAAACAGCATTCTTTTTTGGGGAAAAAAAAAAAATCTGTTTCTTAAGCCAGTTTTTATCTAAATTCAGCTAAATTTCTACATGGCAGAACTATGGAGAGCTTCAAAGTTATGACGTGAAAGATATACTTTAAGACGCTCAAAAATCTTGACAAATCTGGAGATTTCTGTGTTTTGTGGAGAATCACCTCTTTTGGAGAATAACTGCAGTGTCTCTGTAATATGAGTCTCTCAGCAATACAAGTGAGTATTTCCATCTGTAACTCCATCTTAACTTCATTTCTGTGAGAGAATTCACATTAAGGTTACAGCAGATGAATAATGCTTCCAATAAAAGGGATATATGCTATTCCTCTCCTGCTAGCTGGTGGGCTGAATCACTACCGTTACAATTATACAACAATTTTTATCTTGCTGCTGAAGTGCTCCCCAAATCACATTATTGGTGGCAGATATTTTCAAATTCTGTTCAATACACCAATCCTTTGGAGTTAACAACTAATTAATACTCCATTTCAAGATGTGTCAATGGAAGGGTGGAGACAGCTCTGAGACACATTGTTGTGCTACTTCCACTTCTGGCAATGCACTAATGTGTGAAATAACCCCAACTAAAGCAAACTCAGCTGCATATATTTGGATCAGAATGTCTGCACTACTTTTAATTTACTTAATGTTTCAAGACTGAGCATCAACTTTTTGTAATACATCACCTTTAAAGTGAAAGTTCCAGACCAGGTTGGACGGGGCTTGGAGCAACCTGTCTAGTGAAAGGTGTCCCAGCCCCTGACAGGGGGTAGGAACAACATGGTCTTTAAGGTCCCTTCCAATCCAAACCTTCTATAGAACAGGATTCTTTGAGTTGAACAAGCCATGCTTATCTCTAAGTGCTGACGGGGAGGCAGCCTCCCTGCTGTGCCACCAGGGCCAAACCCTCAGCTGCAGGCAGGAGCAGCTCACCACATGCTTCAGGGAGCCCTGCCAATTTCACATACACACAGAGGTCAGTCAAATGTTCCCACACTTTGTGCACAGTCCCCAGACAGATATATATGGTCAAAAGGAACAAAATTTGTCTCTTGTCTATCGAGCACTTTTCACACTTGCAGAAAATGTATTGGTTTTTTGCTGCTCCCCTCTCCTCTATTGGCATCCAGAATGTATTTCCAGGAGTCCAAGGAGCTGAGCCATACTTAGATTAGTGTAAGTAGTATACAAGGTTCTGGAGACTCACTTTGACCCACAGACTGCATGGACACTGAGACAGGGCATTTATCTTCTTTGGGCAAACCAGATATCTAACACAACAATCACAGGGTTCCCAGCTGCTGTCTGACCTGTTTGGACTTCTTGCAGGGGAGTCAGAGTTTTACTTGTATACTGGAAAATGGGTGCTTGATTAACATTCCATGTGTCCCTGCTCAGTAAAACCCTGCTGCTAACCTGCACCGAGTGGGAATTTTTTCATCTTTGAAGGGGAGCAAAGTGTCACTGGTGCCTCTCAGTGAAAGAAACCTATACAAACCACTGCCATACCATGGAGCCCACATTAACTACCTAGACAACTACAGACTGGCAGTTTCTGCATGAAGCAAATTAATAACTTCTGAGAAGTTACATGCAGATCAGTAAATTCCAGTCAGATCTTGTTTTTTTTCCAGTTGGCTTCTGTAGCAGACTTATTCCTTCGTTTAGATTTCATTCTTGCCAAAGCAACAACAGCAAAAAAAATAATAGCCAATTCATATGAAACAAATCTTCTGCAATCCTCTCTCATGAAGATTGTCAACAAGATTTCATTAATCCAATGGGAAAAGCCCTGGAATACAGCAGCCCTGAGGAACTTAGAGGATTCGGGCTGGTGCAGAAGTGGGCAGAGGGCTCTGCAGGGCTCCAGGGTAGAGAAGCACCTACCAGTGCCTTTACCCTCCTCAATTTACAGAAGCCCCTGGATGCAGCAACCCACCCCCCAGCACAGCGACAAACTGCAAACAAGTTTGTGTATGAACAAAGGCATAGAGAGACAGGCAGATGTCAGGTTTCAGCTAAAGCTGCAAACCCTAACTTGACAAACACTGAATGGCATTATCCATGAAGCCATTTTCCCCTATGACATTTATACTATTTTCTCTTTAATGAGTATTAATTATAAATACTAATATTGCCCTGACTTCACATGAAGAAATAAAAAATCCTCCAAATGCACTGAACAACACCAGAGAAAAAAAATGGGAATGAATATTCACTGCTTGTGATCTTTGTGGCTTTGTGGCTTCTGATCTTTACTGGCTTCACTTCTGCAAGATACAGAAGTAAAAACACACAAATAAAGTTATTTGTCCCTGCTGTAGGTATTTTAAATCTAAGACTTACCGACCTCTTAGAATAAATCATCTACTGGAGTGCACTGATCTTTCTCAGCCTTCTAATATGGGCCTGGCAATCTAAACAAAACTGTCCTGCAATATCTAGGAATTGTTGCCAATGACTTGTGAAGAGATGAAAAAAATAGGAGTAAAAAGAAAAGAAATCCTTGTTGCACCAGGATCAGCCCTAGTCGACCAGGCTAAATTCTGAGGAAAGTCACAATGACAATTTCATAAATTACTGAAATTTGAAAAAGTGTTACACAAAAATTGAGCATATTCTCTATTTTTTAGACACAAATCTTTAAAATTCACTCTAAATATACACTACTGGGAACAAAGTTATTTCCTGAGCCTCCTGATTATTTTTCTCCTTGCTGCCATTTACCTGAAGACTCAGATTCCAAATTGAAATTTAGATTATGCTTTGTCACATACTTAAGATGCACCAAAACGCATGTATAGCTGTTGTTCTAGAAACTGGATACAGAGAAACACTTGTGTACCTCCAGCTGTAGGGTCACCCTTGTAAGCAGAGCTCTGGCACAAAGGTCAGCTCACACGGCTGCCCATGTGTTCCCAGTGTTCCCAGTGCTGCCCAACATCCACGAAGGAAGTCAGCTCCTAGCCCAAGAGGCCAGAAGGAGCTGTCTTCAAGCTCAAGTTGAAGTTTAATCTGGCTAGCCAGGGTCTGAACAATGAACAGATCCCAGAGGCACTTTTTCCAACAGTGAGCTGATACCAAAGAAGAGCTTGTGCCAGGGCTAAGCCTGACTTATGCTGGAATTCTCCATTTGAAGTAACAGCCAAATGGACAGGGGTTTTGCCACTCATCTCTGATTCACAAGTCAGCTTCATAGGATAGATATTCTAAAGGTACAACTTGATTCATTTTGCAGCAGGAAAAAAATTAACAAAATGAAAAGTATTTCAAATAATTTAATTTCTTTTTACCTTGGCAAATACACAAACCTTTCTGCCAGTAAATCCATGTTTCTCAGAGAACTGATGCACTCTAAATCTACAGTGCCAGGACTTGTGTTCTGGTTGTTGCAGAGCCATTCAAAAGCAATTTCTATGTTGTTCCTTTATTATAAATATTTATTACAATTATTTTTCATACCTTCCTGTCACAGACAAAAAAGCTGTGCCTAGCATTTAAATTACAGCATTAAACAACCTTGTTTATGCAAATTGATACTTAATATATGAACAAGGCATGGATTAGCATAAGTATTTACACATAAAAATGACTGGTCCAGACAGCAGCAAAGGAGATCAGTGGCAGCATATACACTGGAAATTGTTCCATCAATATACCCAATCCAACAGCAGTCACATTTTTAAAGGAATGTCATATATAAAATATACTGTGCCATGTCATAGACAAACCTGAGAAGGCACTCGCTGCTCTGGTGGCGAGCAACACAGCCCTCCACTGGATGACTAAATGAAGAGATTCATGGCACACAAGAATAGAGGACTAACTACTGCTGAGAAAAGCTGTTTTCCACAAAGAGCTTATATGCCCTGACTCTGCAAGATGCTCAACACAGCTCAGAAGCTGGAAATGGAAGAGGTCCAGCTCTAGAAAACAAATTCCATAAGCAAACAAACCATTACAAGCAGCAAACTCAAAACAATTTTCCATAAATTCTACTTTTGGATAAATACTCTGTATTTCACATGCACCAATACCAAATCTTTCGTTCTTCACTAAAAAGCGTCCAAATATCTGACACTAGCTTTATCTTGGGTTTAATCTAGAGGTTGAGGTCTAATGCTACCTCAAGTCCACATTGTCAGTATTCACTGTGACTCAGTGGCACCCTGTGTCCAAGCTCAGACAGCAACGGAACTGGAATTCAACAAGTTCCAAAGCAGCTGAAGGAAGGACCACCGGGCTGAGATATAGAGCATCATATGGGATGATGAGCAATATAATTAAAATAACTGAGAGGTTTGTTACAGCCAGGCTTTTCCTTTAGTCTCACAATCAGCTTTGCCCACAAATGTAAAAACATGTGAAATACTGAATTAGGGTGCAGAGGGTAAGCATACACGCAGTCAAAGACAAATCTTACTTTTTTCTAAATTAATTCATCCTTGGCCCACTTGAAGTTAATAAAGCTTCACTTCACCACAGTTGTCTTCCTGGAACACTGGGAAGCATCACAGGCTCATTACATTTTGGCTGACCTTGAGTGAACAAAATTTCATCCAGCATTTCCTCTCCTCCTTGTGGCAGGTTTCTATCAAGGTGGTGTCTGACCTCCACAATGCTAGGTGAGTGTGAGCACTGAGGCTGAGAACTCATCAAATCTGAGAAATGTCTGCTGCTTTTGTTAATAAATCGCTTCTTGAAGTCCTGCTGAATTTTTCAGTGATCTCTTTGTCCTTCAGTGCCTGAAAAAATTTCAAGCTTTTAAGCTTTTTCTTCAGTATTTTCTCCCTTCAGTTTTGCTTTGCAGCTTTCTCCTACACTGTGCTCAGTCTTGCTTTTTGATCTTTTGATTCTTTTTGTAATTGCATCTGATATACCTTCACTCATCCAAACCTTCCCAAAGGTCTTTTGGGAGGCTGAATTTGAAAGATTGCCTGGCAGAAACACATAATTTTCCAGTGAAGGCAGTCTTGACCAGCAGTAAAGCTGTAACAGCCCATATTTTCCAGCCTGATTGCATATGTAATTAAATATTCACTCTCACTTTCTGTTTAATGATGGTGACTCCAAAGAATTCAAAGAGTTATTTTGGTTCTAAATATTTTCTAATTGATTCCTTTGGGAGGTGGAAAGACTTGAACTAGATGTTCTATCACAGCTTCATCACTATTTTGAGATAGATAATATGCAGCTTCAGATGCACCACAGTTGTCCACTGTAATTAATACTTCGTTTTCATTTTTTCTGCCATTAATATAACTTTCCCACAGCCTAGTTAAGTGTTGTAGCCTGTATTTATTCTATCACTGATGAGTTATTGAAAAAACTGCTACAGCAGACATAACATGTCTTTTTTACAGCATTAGAACCTACTGCTGAATTCCAAAGTATTTGTATTTGTTTATTATGAGTTAAAGGCCTTTCCAAGTCCAGGAATGCTGGGATTAACACATCTGATAGAGCAACATTGCTACTGCACAAGGGCTGTTGACTTCCCTTAAATGTTTTTAAAGTTGTTACTTGCTTTCTCTCCAACTTGCCTTTCAGTAAAGCAGCCCTCACTTTGGATTACTACTCATCTCACTTATCCAGTCCAAGCTGAAAGTCTGAACAAGCAAATCACAGACATGACCTTGCTTTGTTCACTGCACAAACGACAACAACAAAGCCTGCAATGTTTACAGAAACCAAGCTTGCATTTATCTCTGTGATAATCTGTTGTAAAATAAGAAACACTTCATCTAACCTCATGATGCTATTCTGCTAGACTAGACAGGTTGTCTCTTCTATGCTTTTGTCTTTATGGCATCAGCTTTCAGCCAGGTAACAATCCCTTTAGCTTACTAAATTTTAACAGATGTAAAAAACCATATCAGCTTCTTGGGGACCCAGCTGTACCAGAAGTTCATGTGAGGGCAGTGGAGCAGCCATCATCAGAAGCACACAGCCAGCAGACCCTTGACTTTCTGAGACCCATGGATCATGCTGTACTTTAGGTTCAGTTCTGTGGGAGCATTTTGTACAAAACTCCTATTAAGGTGGGATACTTAGAACTCTGGACATCAGTTTGCTTTTAACCATTTCATCTTAATGTCCTAACCTTTTAATCTATTTTCAGAGGGTAAAGACAGGCCCAAGATCTGTGATTTTCATAGTAAAAGACCTACAAAAAGGAAGACAGGAGCAGCCACTGCATATGGCAAATGCTGACAGAAACCCTTGTGCTGGTGGCACAAGATACAACACAAACATGCACACTAAGACTGTACCAGCCAGCCTTCCTGGGGTTGCTGGATCACACATACATCTTCTCAGGCATGATTAGGCAGCAAGCAGCCTAGACCTGCATTTTCAACTGATGCATCATGAACCCAATATTTGTCAAGAGTCTTGGTTCTAGAATCCAGTTGAAAGCTCCTGAAAAGCAAATCTGAGGGTGTTCACTCACATAAAACAGTAACAAATATTTCAAACTAGTAGGAGTTGAGGAATAACAAAGCCTAACACTGGTGCAGTACAGCTGTGGCACATTATCAGCCTCCAAACAAGGAAAGCTGCCTATCCGTTCATCCATCCAGCCATCACTGAATTATCTCTTAAAAAAAAAAAAAAAATCAGACCTACAGAAAATTTTATCTCCCTGAGTAACTGCTAACAGATCATCTTCAGGGCTTGCAAAACAAGGCAGAAGAAAACTGCAAAGCCAACAGGGAATGACTAACAACTAACTAATCACATCTCAGAGCAAAGTCTAAGCAAAGAAATCTGGAAATTCATCAGTTCTGAGAATGCTGGTAGCCAAAAATTGGGCGATGCAAATTTTATCCTGTATTTACATCAGAGACTTTGGACAGTACAATTGGCTTGAGTGTAGGGCATACTTTTGTGGGTGAAATATCAACAGAAACCACCTCACAGTCTTAGAGGAGGACTCTGAAATGTGCTGTGTCTTCCTCGCTGAAATTACTGCATCTCATTCTTCTCAGGAGAGCAGAATTCATCAGTAAAACATACAACTTTGTCCCAGCTAAGGCTGGGACATTTCTCAAAGTCAGTCATATTTGCAAACAGTTTGTGGATTTAGCTAGCAATACGAAAAATTTCACCCAAGATATGGCAATATGTCACTAATGTCCCATTAATAAATATCCTGACATAGTTACTTTCTTTCATTTCTTAAATTTAGTCCATGCTGGTAAAAGGTAAGTGCTGTGCATGTACAGAAACAGTGAGAACAGCACAGGATATTGCTGAGGTTGATACATTTGTCTCAGAATAACTCTCAATAGAAATCAAAATACTTTAGAAGCAGAATGACAATGACAAAAGCTACAGCATTTGTATTTGATATAGTAGATCAGCATAAAATTCTGGAGAATTTACACTACTTAGCCCACTGCCCAGCTGCAAACCATACCCACAGCTCTGCTGAAGACATTTATGTCCTTCTTCCCTTCACCCCAAATTCCCCTCTTCCTTCTGGCCACGGGTATTCATGCAGCAAGGCTGTGCAAGGCACTGCCCAGTTGCAGTGGTCTAACATGAGTGCACTACACAAGGATGGCCTTGGGCCCTGGTACAGCTGGAATATTATTTTTATGCACCTTCTTCTCTGTAATTACCAATGTGTCAGCTCAAAATTGCATGGCAGAATTTCAACTCATTTTTAGTTCTGTGGAAGAAGACTGTGGCTTTTTAAAAGTTCACCTGATACCAAAATGGCCTAGAAAGATCAAATGTAATTAAAATCTTCTTGTGGTTATTAGAAGTTTAATCACCAGCAGCCAGTGAAGGAAGCTGCAAATAACACCTTCACTGCCATCAGAAAAACAACTCAGCTGCTCCTGGTACATAGAGCTGGCCCCAGGTTTGATAATGCCTGTACTTATACAAGTTACTTATTACGGCTATAAGCACATGGAGATATCACCAGCTGCCCAAAAGCACAAGAAAAAAAACTATGTCTAACTTCTAACATTTATTTATGTATTTCCAGAGAATTCCTCATCAGGTGTTTATGCTTAGAACAAAGTTTACAGCTTGCATAGAAATTGCTATAACTGATGCTGCTCCAGACAGGGGTTTGCAACCAGCTGGCAACAGATTTACACGTTACACAGGCACAACGTATCTCTCTAGCTCATCTTTAGTAATAAAAATTGAAAGGTGACTGCATGGGTCTCATTGTTTTCAAGTGATGTAGAAACATTTCTAGTAAAGTAGTAGCTCCACAAAGACAGAAATACAACATTTGTTATGCTTTTTCCATTTGTAAAAAGAAAGGAAAACAGGAGCAGTCATTGTACCGTATATGCTTCAGTAACAAAAAATGTGCAGTACATGAACAAAGCATGTCAGTCTGTACAACCCAACCACTATAAAATATAGGTTTCATTTCCCCTCTACCCTCGATTTTATGTGAGCTTGTAGAGCATAAGTACTGCCTTGTGGTATCAATTAATGACTTGTTCAGAAAAGGGTATTTTCAGGAACAGCTCCCAGAATTACAGTGGCTTTTTCATGGTTGTAACACATAGAAATAGAGTACTTAAACTGCAGTGAGACACCCAGTGACAACATTTCTATCTCCAAGCTTTCTCCTCTCTCTTCAGTGCTACATGTGATAACCTTCCTTCAGAAATTATTTCTTTTTTCCTAGAATGAAACAGTTCTTAGTAGATACTCCTCTTGTTTTTCTCATGGTCACTGAAAACTCAAATTTCTCTCTCTTCAGTGGGGCTCCAACACCTTCCAGTTTAATACCACCTGCAAATTTTATTAATGTCCTGTATAACATATCCTCCCAATCAGCAACGAACTTGAATTATGCCCTGCAATTGATTCTGGCAGCCCTCCACCATGCCACTTCGTCTTCCCATGTGATTGGGCTCCCTTTGTGTAACATCTTTCAGCCAGCCACCCCGCCATGGTCCTACTTTAGGCCTACTGTGACTTTTCATGAAAATCTGAATGAAGAAATATCAACTGAGTTATTACAATCAAAATGTATCACATCAGATGCATTCTCTTAATCCACTGAAGCATTTACAATAATAATTGAGTAAAAGTAAATTGGTCAAGATCATTTATAGATAAAACCTTGAGACAGAGCACTGGAGAGTGTAGAGGAATTCTTGGCAGAACAAGGGCATGCTGTACTCCTGCAGGGACTGGACAACCCTGGCCTGCAGATTACAGAGTTACTTTGAGGACCATGTGACTGTCCTCGAACAGATAGAACAAGGAAGAATGAGCACTATGCAAGGACAAAGCTAGATGCCAAAGAAGATATGAGAACCACTAAGTGAGGACGCCCTAGCTAAAGCACTTACAGTGTGACAACCAATCAGCAAGTAACATGTACACGTGATGGCAGCCACTCAACCAATGAGCGTGAAGCAGTAGTTGTGTGAAACAGTATATAGAAGCATAAATATGACAAGATTGTGAAAGAAAGGGAACGACATGTAGCCATATTGGTGTGATTGTCATCACTCAGCCGACTCTCTGTGGGACCCTCTTCATCTGGCACCCACAAACAGGGACCCTCTGAGATACTTGAATGCGGTTCACCTAAACGCAGAAGACTCTGAGCATCGGACTGAATTCTGATTTGGAAGCTGGAGAGTCAGAGGCATGAGAGACTTGGTAGACTGAAGAAGAGACCAGAGTCTGGAGCTTGAGTGGCCAATCAAGCCCCTGCTGAGGTAAGACCGAGATGGAACTAGACGCAGCAATTAGGTTACTAACAAGTATCCTCTCTAAGAGAGGTAAGGAGACAAAAGAAACAGAAGTAGAAGCCCTAGTGAAATGGGCACGTAGAAAAGTTTCCCAAGCCTTCCCTGTTATTTAGTACAACTGAATGGTGAGAGGTAGAAACTGCCTTTGGGATATCACGACAGAGGGAGGAAAGGATGGAAGAGAAGCAAGGGAGTTAGGAGTTACCCGGAGATTCATCATTAATACTTTAGAGACTATGAAAGCCAAGAAAAAGGTAGCTGCCTCAGCTACTGAGGTTTTGGGAGGCGATATTAGCGAAAAGCAACAGGAGACAAAGAAACCAACATCTCCCAAGCCTTCATGTCTTGCTACCTTTTTTGGGGTCAGACATACTCAATGAAAGGAATTACAGCTCCTGTCTGCTCTATTTTGCAAAAAAATAATAGATGGTGCATCACAAAAAGAGGAAGTTACCCCACAAGAGACTGTTGCAACTAACCAAAAAGAAGAAGAAGTAACCAATCCCCCTTTGGAGCGAGGAGAGCAAAAGGAGGAATTACTCAGAGCAGTGGGTGGTGTGAGACCAAAGAAGGTAGTCACAGCTCGTAGGCAAGAAAAAAGGAAAAAAGGGTCCCCTTCACCGTGCTGTTCTCCTTTGTACCCTCCTTTGCCTGAAACATCATCAGATGAATCTGAGGAAGAAGAAAAAAAGGATCAAACTCCTAAGTCGAAATACCCTGAACCTAATGATCCGCTTCAAGAAGTGCTAAAGAAATTAGCAGAATTATCCACGCAGCAGGAACAATTGGAAAAATGAGCAGAAACCATGAAAAAATCAGAGGTTACATCTACACCCCCTTCTGCTTCAATGCCTATCACTCCTCGGGTGGAACCCACTGCCCCACCAATGCCTGGGTGGCTTGTGTCATCTCCACAGGCTACCAATCCAGAGAAAGATCCAATACAGCAACGCTGGTCAGGAGTTATTTGTGATGCCATCTTAGAAGGACAATGGCAGGTGGCGAGTTCCTTTGCCTGTCCCGTACTGATTACTAATAATCAGGCAAGTTGGGAGCCACATGACTGGAAATTACTGCAACAGGGAAAGCAGATGGTTATTACTCACGGTCTCCGATCAGAAGCTGCTCGTCAAATTATTCCATTTATTTTTACAGCAGATGTCCTTTCTCCTGCTGACTGTGCTGCAGTTGCCTCTTTATTCCTTACACCATCTCAGTACTTAATGTTCGAAAGGGAATGGAAGAGATTAGCAGTGGAAGAAGTGAACAGACATCAAGTTGTAGGAGATCCACTGTATGGATTGCAAGCAGACATGTTAACCGGACAAGGACCTTATTCTACCACACAAGTTCAACTGCAGTATCCCACACAGATGCATCAAATAGCCCAGACTTTAGCCCATTGAGCCCTTTTGTCTGTACCAGAAAAGAAAAAGCCTGCGCCTTACACCACTGTCTATCAGGGGGCAACAGAGCCTTATGGACAGTTTGTAGATGCTTGTCAGCAGCAATAAAAGACGCTTCAGATTTAACACCTGAACTTCAAGAACATATATTCCGCACCCTTGCTTTTGAAGGAGCTAATCCAAGAACAAGAGTGATCCTAGCAACATTACCCCAAGGAAGTCCAGTAGATGAAATGCTTGTAAGAGCCACCCGAGCAGAACAGAATAATCAAACAGCTGCATTCACTGCAGCAATGAAGGGAGCAATGAAAGAGCAAGGACATATAATTGCAGCAGCACTATCTGGAGGTGGAGATAAGTGAGCCAAGATGAAAAATCAAAGTAACAATAATATCAAAACTTGCAATTGCTTCCATTGTGGTGAACCAGGACATATGTGACGGACCTGCTCTAAAAACTTCGGTGTCATGTCTGTAATTCTGATACTCATGCTACAGCTGCATGTAGATGAAATGGATCAGGAAACTTGCAGTGCAGTGCATCAGGTCTACGTGCAATGACACAAGTACAGACTCCAGTGACCCAGATAAAGAACGCAGTTTCTTTTACAAGAACATCCCAGCCACCAGAGGGAGTCTTGGAGTGAATGTGGCAACCACAGTGGAAGTTACTTTGAGTAATAAGGAAGTAACATTGATTCCTACTGAAGTAAAAGGTCCTTTATATAGTGCAACCTCTCAACTTGGTGCACTCTGACTTAGAAGATCTTCAACAGGAAGACAAGGAGCAATCCTCCTTACCTGGAGTAATTGATACAGACCTTACGGGACAAGTGCAAATCATGGCCTGTGCATTGTAACCACCTGTCACAATTCCAAAAGGAAGCAAAATTGCTCAAACGCTTCCCTATGAAAACATTATCACACATCATCACTATTATGAAAAACTCAGAAAACAAGGCAAACATCTAAGATAAGAGGAGAAGATGATTTTGGATCTACTGGACATGAAGTGTTTTTCACGTTAGATCTTAATCAGAGACCATACCAAAAGACTCAACTGAAGAAAGGCAGTCAAATTAGTTTGGAACCATTATTAGACTCTGGAGCAGACGTTACCATCATTAATCAACATATGTGGCCTCAGACATGGGAACTTCAATCTCCGGTCACCCAGGTGGTGGGAGTGGGAGGCGCAAAAGCACCAAAACAAAGTAAAGACTTGATTATACTGCAGTTTGAAGATGGCCAAGCTATTGTAACTCGACCGTATGTGATGCAACTTCCACACACACTACCAGGTTTAATTGGGCGACATGTTTTATCACAATTGGGACTAGTTATGACCACTGATCAGCATTTTGCACCACGGCCACTGGCGGCAACCGCCCATATTAAAAATCACATGGCTGACTGAAAAGCCAGTCTGGGTAGACCAGTGGCCGATGACCTCGGAATGGCTGCACATTGCAGAAGAGTTAGTTCAGTAACAGCTGAAAGCAGGTCACATCTGACCTTCCCCAAGCCCATGGAACACTTCTATCTTCATCATACCAAAAAAGTCTGGAAAGTTGCTACCTTTACAAGATTTATGAAAAGTTAATGAATAGATAGCCATGGGGGCATTATAACCTGGTCTTCCTGCTCCTATGATGATTCCTCAAAATTGGCAGATTGTTGTGATAGATTTGAAGGACTGTTTCTTCACAACTCCTTGATGACACACACAGGTTTGCATTTACTCTGCTATCTGTCAATCATGCAGCCCCTGCCAAACGTTATGAATAGGTCATTTTGCCCCAGGGCTCAAAAAGTTCACCCAGTATATGTCAAATCTTTGTTGATTGGGCACTTCAACCTGTGCAACAGCATTGTTCACATGTACTTGTTTATCATTACATGGATGATATTTTGTTTGCCGCTGAAACTGCAATATCTGATATTCAACTACAGTGGCTCATTGATCATCTACACTCTTGTGGTTTAACTGTAGCCCCTGAAAAGATCCAACATTCTGCACCATGGAAATACCTGGGTTGGCTCATCTCAGATGCTCAATATAAGTCACAAATTTAAATGTGTTAGATGCAGTGTATATCAATTGGGACCTGAGTGTAAAGACAATGTTGAGTTGTGGGAACAGCCATTTGTCATTTTAGCCTCACTTTTTACACCAGGAGTTGCTTCTGCCACGGCCCTCACTCAGTTGAAATAATTAGCCTGTTGGTCAGGAAAACAAATTAACATTACCTCCAAAGTGTTAGATGAGCTCACCACTGATGTTGACAGTATATGACACGCTGTATACAAAATCAAGCAGCCATTGATTCTTTGTTGTTAGCACAAGGGCATGGCTGCGAGGATTTTTGTATGAATCTTTCTGATCATTCTGAATTCATTCACAAAAAACTTTCCCAAGTGCAAGATAATATGAAAAAACTCAATGTTGTTAAAAATCCTCTTGATGAATAGCTTAAGGGATGGGGAGTCACCAGCTGGTTGAAAACCCTATTGATGGAAGGGGTTCGATTTTTTCTTATTATTTTTGCTGTGCTTATTATTTTTTGTTGTATCTTTTCTTGTATGAAGAAAGGTTTGGAATCAATTGTTCAGTGAGCCTCGGTTGTTCAAAAAGAAAAAGGGGGATGTGTAGAGGAATTCGTGGCAGAACAAGGGCATGCTGTACTCCTGCAGGGACTGGACAACCCTGGCCTGCAGATTACAGAGTTACTTTGAGGACCATGTGACTGTCCTCGAACAGATAGAACAAGGAAGAATGAGCACTATGCAAGGACAAAGCTGGATGCCAAAGAAGATATGAGAACCACTAAGTGAGGACGCCCTAGCTAAAGCTTACAGTGTGACAACCAAGCAGCAAGTAACATGTACACGTGATGGCAGCCACTCAACCAATGAGCGTGAAGCAGTAGTTGTGTGAAACAGTATATAGAAGCATAAATATGACAAGATTGTGAAAGAAAGGGAATGACATGTAGCCATATTGGTGTGATTGTCATCACTCAGCCGACTCTCTGTGGGACCCTTTTCAGGAGAGAATGTTAAAGAGGTGTCTGAAGAGAGGAAGTATTTTTTTAAAATGCAGTGCAATCCAGATAAACTACTTCAACAGCAATCGCATAATCAGCTATGCTAGACTAATTATTATTTAAAATAAAGAAATAAGAGAGAGAGAAATGTTGTTAGTCACTATGTGGAGATTCAGGGTGGATCTGGGGAAACTATTCCTCTGGTTCAAGCAGTGGGCATGGCAGCCAGTGCAGAGGCTACTGAACAGGCTTTGGTGATGGAAAGTCCAGAGCAAGTAACCTCCCAGTTCATTACTTGTACACAAACCCAGTATGTGGAACCTCTTGTCATTGTCTAGAAAAATCACTGGCTGATCCTGAGCACCCCATTTAATATCTTCGGGGCTTATTTGCATCCCAGCTGTTTTGCATGTCACAGGTTAAGGTGATGCTTAATGATGCCTCATTGTGTGCAACACATGGACTCTGAGTACATAGGCAAATGAGGGATACCTGCAGTGAGTAAAGCCAGCTCAGGCCTGGCCCAGCACAAACGTGCCAAACTGAGGTCTGACAATTCAGCTGCATTTGCACACCGTGCACCAAGCACCATTTCTGCTAGGCACAGATCTCTCACCTGAGCTGCAGTGATGGCAGAGCACAGCCCAGAAGTGATGGCCAGGAGCAGTGTGGCCCCAGTGATCCCCAGGGAGCCCAAGCTCTTCTCAGAGAGAACAGCTTTGAGAAGAAGAGCTCTTCTTTGAGAGTGGGCTTCTCCTATTCTCATGATGCTGCAGTAAATTTCCCACAAATGCACCATTACCACAAGTGTTAAGAGACTTACAGCAGTTCTTTATGATGATCCACATTACACAAACAAGCTAAGCTGTTTAACAGAAAATTTCCAAAATATGGGAATTCCCATAATATGATCTCAAACCATCAAACCAGCAGTACTGTGAGGCTCCAAGCTCAAAGACACTGCAAAGGGGAACTTACTTTTGCCCATACAGAAACCCTTACTAACTCTGAATTTCTTCAAGTTCTGCATTGCCCTATTGTGCAACAAGTGCTTAATAAATGTTATATTACAATTATCCCTGCTTATTTGGAAGACATATGAAAGCACATTTTGCTCTAATGCATTCTGTTTTCACTTAGAGCTAACACTTCAGGAAAGTGCTAGAAGTACTGAATAGCAAACATCAAACAATATCTAAAGATAAGTAGTATCCAGGCTGTTAAAATATGCTAACAAATACTTTCGCATCAATTTCCACCGAAGCTTGACTTTGGTTTTGAAATACATTAGGATGCATCCTACACTGGTATAAGCAAAGTCTTAAAGCCATCAGAATTCAGGGAAGACAGCTGCTTATATTAATCAGTTATGACCTGACTTGGATGTAATCCAGGCTTCTATTATTTGCTACTGACATATGCTTAATCAATTTTTCCTAATGTTTCTGCCTGATTTGTAAGGAGTCTAAAAAGAATATTAAACACAAACCACTACATTTATTTTTACTTGATTTTGTTGTCTTATTTAAGAATTCTATTTGGATTAATACAAGGAAATCTAATGTCTTGCAGCTCTGAAAAGTTTATGGGAAATGACTGGATGTAAGAAGACTTCTCTTTGAAGTGCAGTATTTGCATAGAGACAGCTCTAGCAGAGCCTGTTGGGCAGGCTTCACATTTCACTACCACAAGGTTCTAGAGGCGATTATTAATAGCCCCTCGAAGATCTTTTGTTACTAGAATTTAATGAACAATTGCTTGTAAAAGAAGGTAGACTGGATTGGGAAAGAAAGAAAGAAGGGATTTGCTTTTGCTTTGCACCTGTCACTGCTACTACTGATGTAAAAATTACCTTTGGAAATGTGTAGCACAATTTATTCTGTCACTCCAAGAAAGATATATCTGTCCTGAAGCTCACATTATTTACTCACTCTATGAGTGTTACAAGAAGCAACTGTTCAATAGCATGTGAATCTCATTCATCTCAATTTCACCTCAACAGCTGCCCAGCTCCTTCATTCAGAAGGTAAATTTCAAGATCAGTATTTGCTGAGATCAGTATTTCCTTACACGCAAAACAGGCACATTATGTGTTTACTAAGTATAAAGTAAGTTAGCAGGAATTAAAGTTGGAACATGAAGAATATTACGTAAGCTGCAAGTCTGGCATCCTATTATTGAGAAATCTTCAGAAAATCTAGAAAGAAGACTAAGAGAAAAACAGGCAGTGGACGGCAGGCTAACAGGATACAAAGCATGCTTGAACACAGAGCTGTACAATACACAACTGTAACTTTTTCATCAGACTGATGCCTTATCAGCCCTAAAATGACAAGCCAAACAAGACTAAAATGATAAAATGATAAAAAATTGATAAAATGATAAAATTCTAAAAAGCAGTTACCACTTACTGAAGGTCCACCAGGTGCACGTAGGGCAGAATGCATACACAATACATAGCTTTGACACTTTTATAAGTTCAGCAAATTAGCATAATTGTCAAGAATCCCTAATTAAATGTATGGTTAATTAAGTAATTCCCCTTCTTAGTTCAGCTCCTGCTGAATCTTTCTCCTTGCTTTTTGCCCCACATTGTTTATATCTCAATACATGGGAAACTAAAATGGCCTTGATTCACCGAAGAAGCAAGATTAGAACAGGATTCCAGAAATGTGTTTGTCTGACAGGGTAAGAGAAGTACTGCTGCTAACTATGAAATTTTACAATAATAGTCTACAGAGCTATGCCTATATGAAAAATATATAAAAAGCAAAAATCTTTTAGCATCAAGACCAGTTAAATAAGCCCATTACTGCCAAATGAAAAATTTCTAACATTGTACATGTATTGCAGTGCATCACATTTTCTCTTGTTTCTCCCCTTTCAATTCCCACAGCAAAAAGAAAGCAGAAAAAATTTATATAAATTTATAAATTTTTTCTGACTTCACATGCACACACATATGCCCACACCTCCATTTCAGTCACGACAGGCGAGCAATATATTACCAAGTCACATTACACTAAGAATGGTAAGACCGATAAATCTAAGTCTGATGTTTAACACAGGAGACAGACAAACTAAAAGGAAAAAAAAAATCAGCTTTAGTTACAGAAAGGCTTCAATATCTACACATGTAGATGACCCCACCACAAAGGCAAGCATATGCCTTTTTATGTCCCCACTGGCCTGGCTGCATGCAAAAGAATGCATGAATCTTGACTTACCTACAAACCATCAACCTGTTTCCGTTATAGAAGAGCAATATGATGATAAAGAATATGGTATTTTATCCTCTCTCAGCTGCACCAGCTCGCAAGAAGGCAGAAGTCCTTCTCCAATGTGCATTCACCGAGTTTTAAATCAAAACCTCTCCCTGCCCCCAAACTAGCTATAGCTGCCAAAGAGTAGGGGGAAAAAAGCTTCATGAAACATAAAAGGAGTTCTTCAAAACCTTTTTAGAAGGAAAAACTGCTGAAGTCCATTCAGAAGGCAGAAGCCTCTTCTCAAAAACAGTGACCATCAGAGGCAAGTGCACAGTTAATTATTCAGTGATAAAACCTCTTCTCCAGATGGATGCTGACCACTTAACACAGCTCCTAGCATCAAACATATGGCTCCTCTGACCTCAATTACTATGGCTCGCATATAAGTTACTTCTGAGAAACTATTTTAAAGTCCTGTTGGAGCTGTGAACAAAGGGTTGGAATAATGAAAACTCAGATTTATATAATCCTTTGAATATCCAAAGTGACCTTACAAAGTCAGGAAAATAATTTCAGAACATACCAAAATGTTCATGCAAAGGTTTGAGCATCTCTGCAACTCTTGCATCAACACAAGCAGTTCTGCTATTTGTTTCAGGCAATAGTATGTGAAATAACTAGACAAAAATATTTTATATGCTTTGTGATGCAAGTAAAATTATTGGAACTTTTCTAAAAAAAATCTGATCCACTGTGGCCAGATCTTTTGTCTGAAGTATGAGCTTTTAAATAAATTGATACTAAAATACATATATAGATAATCTGTGGCTGAAACATAGCCAGCTCAAAAAAAGGGTTTTTTTCTTCACTTGATTTACAAAACCAAGAGAGAAGTAGGTATACACAAATATTTATAAGCGAATGCTCACACAACATTAACAGTTTTACTAAACTTTACATAAATTGCACAAATAGACTGAAAACCAGTTTGGCTGCATGACATAATACCAGTAACACTGCCATTACTGCAATTCTGTTTCATTTTCCTGGGTCTCCTCCCAGCACTTACTGACCAGAGCAGATTTTTTGCCAAGGCCCTCGCACACTGCAGCAAGACATGCGGGATCCAACACCTTTAAGGCGGACTAGAAAGTGTACTTTTTTCATTAATCTCTGCTGTGTTGATTTCTGGCATATGAAACGGAATCAACTACCACGGTCTAAAGCAGGGGTTCCAGCCCCTTCTAGTGCCGTTGTTTATGCACTCACAGCCACGCTCATTTAAAGGCCTTTTTGACCCTCTGGCACTTTTGCATAGAAGTCTTGACATTCAGTGCACAAAGTGGCTCAAACTTTTTGGCAGCTGGGGACAAAACCTGCTTTTAATTCCCTGCACCTTGCCCTCAAGCTTCATTCTCCCCATTTTATTGCAGCAAGTTAATATCACCACCTCTCTCACACCAACCTTTGTACATCCACCCCCACTTACTTGCTGGCTTGAGGAGCAATGAAGAACAATGAAGAAACACGTGGCTATTGCAGCCTTTCCTTAATTCCACACCCAGTAAACCTACAGGGAGATTGCTGGCAGCTTCCACACAGCTTCCACATGCTCAGGAGATACAGTGGACAGCTGTGCCAACTCTGCCTGGTCCAACAGCCCCACTGGTCCGCACTGCAGGCTGCCTCGTACACCAGCCAGGAGCCAGTTTTCACTATTCATCCAGCCCTAACCAGGCAAGCCTGGTGCTCTCTGCTATTTGCTCTATTTGCACATCTCCTTTTTTTTTTTTTTTTTTTTTTTTTTTTTTCCCAGGAATACACAGTGGGCTAGATCTCTGAGAGTTGGAAAAAGAATAACTTAAATCAGCAATGGCACTGATGTGAAATGGTGCAACTTCACTTTTGTGGGGTCCATGGGTTTGAATCAAAGCTTCAAAAATTATCACAGCTGCAGAAGAACAGAACACAGCCCCTTAAAATACATCCCTCAACAAGCAGAGAGACAAGAGAACATTACTGCTTACAAATGCCACTGCTTATATATCCACAGAGAGACATCAGCCCTCTAAGTCTGAAAGACCTGTGACAAACGCCACAGCCAGAAAGAACATTTGGAGAGAAAAATGAAAATGCAGAAAAAATAAGACAACTAAGGCCTCTTAGGTTGCTGGGTGTCCTGAGTTGATGCTTTTATCCCTAGTTGTCTTGTTCTGTTTACACTGAATAATAAGTTTTACACCTTTAAGGCTTGTTGCTGTTCAGGGGAAAGTGTACTTCTTATGGCTGACCAGGTAAAGAGGGCTCACGATCTGACTGTACTCGGGAATGTGCATTCTCCAAAAACCTGTGGCACCTAGGAAAGCTTGGGTTTCCTTCTTGCTGGATGGTGGAAACATTGCTGTGATCTTGCTGGGATATTCTGAGTGAAAAACAGGACATAAAGATTGCTTCTGTGTATTCTAGTTAAATAGACACACTTTTATCCCTGCAACTATTCTTTCCATATTTCCTTGTATTTTAATTTTTTAATAGGAAAAAAATATTTAGAGCACTAGAACTTCAAAGAAAACAGAACCAACCCAGGATCGCATCCCTCACTATTTCCATGGGCATAGAGTATTACCATTGGTTATTGTATTAAACACCAGTAATGTTACTAAAAAAAAAAAAAAAAAAAAAAAAAAAAAAAATTAAACGCCCAAATGACTTTCACTTTTTCAGAGCTGGTATTTAAACAGTTTTATTCTATCTTTTTGAAACATCATTAAAGACAATTTGGGGTTTTTTTTCTTGTTAATTTGGAACTCCAAAAAGAATATGACAGCAGCAGTGAAGTAAAGATTTTGATACCAATAAGAGTTTTGTCTTCATGGATGTATAATTTAAATTGTGAGACTTTTGGAACATTTATTGACTATAAAACATAGTCAATAATAATTATGTCCCTCAAGACATCTAAAAATTTGTTTTATTGCTTTTTTATTTTTGTCTCATGTCATTTTCTGCAATATAATCATAGTTCAGTGACTTCATCTGCAAGGGACAACAACAAAGCTTTTGCCTTAATGATATACAACAAATGAGTCTCAGTCCCTTAACCACCCTGTTACCTTACTACTGCCTCGTTTGAATACATGGATGCCCAAAAATTTAAATCATATTTACAATTTTTTCACAAAAAATTACATAAAGAACTGAAAGCATCATAGTCCTTGGACTTCCTGAAAAAGAGAGCAAAAATAAGAAATCATTACAAGTTACCGTATAAAAAGAGATGATGTTTGCAGACAAAGCTCTCTGTGTCCTCAGAGGAAAGAAGAAATAGCACTGAAGAGCTACATGTTTTTTTCTGTCACATGATGCTACACTGTGCACAAAAACAACCTTCCCAACTGGAGTAAAACCAAAGGAGTCATAAAGAAAGACTCACAAAATTGGATGAGATTGGGATTACAGAAGGGTTTTATTATTCCCATTTAAGACTTGATCGTGGCTAACAATATACTCCACAGCGAGGGGAATCCAATCCCTGGACACAGACCTGCTGCTCGAACCAGCAAATACATCAGTCAGATACATGTGGCTGCAGGGTCTTGGTATTGGCTGAAGAATCAGCCTGAAAGTAATTTCTTAGTATCTGTACAGAAGGAAACACTTGTATAGGCTTTTTTTCTTCCTGTGATGAAACCAGTAATGAAATTGTACTGCACCTCAGAAACTTCCCTTTGTCTTGAAGGACACATTACTGCTTGATACTTGATTCTCCCTGTGAATCTTTGCTGTTCAAAGCGTGTCCCACAACTTGTATCCCAAGATAAAAGTCCACCTTCTACCACACTTCAAAAGACTCTCTGCAAGCCTCAGTTTCTAAGCATTTCTAGTATCCCAGCCCCCTGGCCCAACCTAAAGCAAATCTCTGAAAAGATGGGCTGAACAGACTCAGCACCTCTAAAGCCTGTCAAAAGTTTGAGGGGCAAGACCCTGGTTCTAGAGCACAAGCAAATGCCATATAGCAAACTTCCTCAATTGTCTCGAAAGATTAAATGAGACAAACTGATTCTTCAAGACCTGTTCTTCCTTTGAGATAATTTTCAATTTCAATCAGTCCATAATTCATAATTTGGGTGTCCAGTCTACATCCCCAAAAGTAACTTGCCTATAAAAACTGGGCAAACATATGTCATTCCATGTGATCAGGGCACACAAATGCAGTTTGTGCATATTAATTACATTTTTCTAGCTTCAGAAAATTGACACAATAAAGGGAAAATTATATATCTCCAGGCAAGTAAAGAGTCATCAGGAACAAATACTTTATAATGCAACTAGCTTTAAATACAAAGGGATCTTACAAAGATTATCACATTGAAAAGAATGCCTATCTGAACTACGACCACTGTAATAAATTGAATGCTAATGCTCAATTCTTACATTGGCACTACTTGAAAATTTGGCCATGTGATCTTGATCTTACCATTGCTCTCATAAATCCACTGACATCAAAGGAGTTAGCCTGGATTTTCCAAGGAATAGTAATTTTGACCCATACTTAAGCCAGTTTTGTTGGAAGACATGCCTTGTAAATGTCATCCCTGTCTCTCTCACTTAATTAACTATTTCTTTTACAAGGAAAGAGTGTAAAATCCCACCAGTCCAAATTTCAGAGAATTCTCTTCCTGTTAGGAGAGGAAAAGATCTTCCACACATTGATATAATTATTTCCCATAGGTTCTATACAAGTCCAAGAATTTAATTTATGAAAGGTGAGGCAATGTTCCTCTTGTAAAGCCACCACCCCAAATTTAATTTTGTAGAAGCAATTAAAGTCAAGAACAAGTGGATTTAATTCTTCTCCTAAGAGAGAGTGGCAATCTTTTAAATATATGCACAGGCACTTGGGTATTACATGTGCACTAGGATAACAGTCATTAATGAATACTAATTTGCTTTCATTTTCCCTGTGGCTTTGGCATTGAGCCCTGTAGGGTCTGACTGCACCACTAACACCAGGGGAAAAGCACTAGATACTGCTCTGTGCTGAATCTATGAATGATGTCCATTTTCTCATGCTACAAACTCACCTATACCCTTAGTTTGTGCAGCTTTACACAGAACAAATTTTCAAAGCTATGAACCAAATCTTGGGAGACTTTTACACAAAATTCTTAGATTTATAAGTAAGCTTTTTTAACATTCCAGTTCCTGCTAAGAAAATGGATAATGATACACAAATTTCCAAGCAAAAGTCAAGCTGGCAAAATTTAAAAAGGAGCAGGAAAGATCTGGGAGAGCCAGCCTCACCACCAAATGGACTTCACACTGATGCCAAAAGTAGCTTAAATTTACTGAAGTACAGTAGGAACTGCATGGCAGCAGTGACTTCAGGTTTGGTGCTATCACCCCCCTTGGAAACTTGCATGGGGACTGCCAGCCTAGTAGCCTCATCCCTGGGCAAAGTCAAATGACTTGCCATTGCATCTTTGAGGAAAACATCACTGTTCCATTCAAATACATCTCAGTAACTTTGAGGTTATTTTCAGCTTTTTATAAATGTAGCTGTTTCGCAAAGGGCTGGATCCCCATGGTCCTTAATGCCAGTGGCAGCAGCTCAGATCCCTGTGTTTCCAGTCACTGCTGAAGATCACCAGCATCCACTTATGAGCAAGTTCACAGGGAAGAACAAGAAATAAGGAACAATTACTCTAATCCCAAAGTGTACTGACAGGATAATTAGTTGGAACAGGGAATGGCACCCCAAAACCAGAAGGGAATAAATGTGCACAAGTCAGAGAAAAAAACCTGATGTCTGCTTATGCATATGAGGTTTATGAAATGGTATTTTGTGCAAGATTAACTTGCATAATTAAAATTAGATTTCTCATCACTCCCTTCCCATTCTTTTCCCCTGTGGCAATGCTGCACCAGATCCTGACTCCATGTTTGTGCTGAGACTGACTTGATTGGAAGAGAAATTTTCTCATTAAATCTGACAGTAACTGCCCATCTTTCTTTCTCAGGGAATAAGCATTCAGAAGAGGTCCGATGTCAGTAACAATTTAAGTATTACCTGCTCACTGAAACATTTCACCAGCAGACTTCCAGATATGTAAGGATTCATTTTGAGAGTATAATCACATAGATCTGTTCAAATGCAATAGTAAATTTGATATTAAAGTACCAAAATGAGGATTCAAACACAAAAGTAGCTGTTTTCACATGCATGAGTATCCAGTCAGGTATTATCCTAAAGTGTCCTTATATTTAAAAAAAGTAGATATTCTATACCTGATAGCAAGTACAAAAACATAACTCATTGGCTTCTTGGCCTGAAACATCAGTGAAAAAAATCTAATATAAAAGGTAGTTTTCAAAATTGATCATAAGAGAACCTTCAAAAAGAGGAGCTGTTTTCTTATGCGTAGTATGACTTGTGAAAAATGCCCTTTTTTGCCCAACTGTAAATTAAAGAAGTTTCATTGGAAGGCTACATACTCACCATAACAACCTGAATTGGCGTGAATTTTTGCAGCAGCGGCATCTCATGTGCAAGACTTCATGTACAAAGATGCATGTACAGACATGCAGAAAGCCTGTAAACCACTGAGTATGTTTAAAACCCCCTTGAGTTCCTTGATTCAGTACATCTACTTTAGGGGCCTAAATACAAAGAATGTAAGAGCAGAGTCAGGCCATTTCACTGTGATTTCTGTAGTTCCACACAGATTTCAAAGTTATTATTTTAAATTACCAATTTGTCATTTAAGCCCCAAATACTGCTAATAGCAGATTATACGTTAAATTGCTCTAACAGGTCTAACTCCCACACAGTGAACACTGCAACGCAGAATGGGAACCTTGGGGAAATTTGATTCCCAGGCAGGAAAGTTTAGACTGTGAAGCTGCAGAAAGAAAGAGAATAACCAATCCTTTGAACATGGAATAATATTTTCTCCCAACAAAAGCCTACTTTGAGAGTAGCTTATTGGAATGAGGTGGGGGATTAACCTACATCCCCTCATTTTCTACTTTGGCATGGCTCTTTTTTCCTTAGTTCACTGTCAGTGTGGAAATTCAGGGCACCAATAAGCAGAACCAAAAAGTTCCAAATTGTCCTCGGGATTTGCTACTGTGCTGATTCTGAATCATTCCCAATTGTTTTCATCTTCAACCTTGCTTTTACAGCATGCAGTTAAAGCTATTTACCTCCCTGTTTTTGCTACCATGTCTCATAAGCACATGCCTTCATATCTTCCATATCTCTTTCTTAGTTCTTTCTGTCTAATTCCCTGTCCTCTACCACTCCTGTGACACTATACACTTAAAAAAATTTTTAGCAAATGAGAATGATACAGTTGAATTATACTGCTCATAAAATCTTGGCATAGAAACCTGGTTGTAAAAAGCCACCCTGGACAACTCTACTTAGACTGTTTTCCTCTGTGCAAAACCATTCCCTTAAGAATTGTTTCTATCAATCTTTTTTTCCCATCCCAAAAAAAACCTGTAAAACTATTCATAGTTATTACATATTGTTATAGGTAAAAATGAAATATGTCCAATTCTAATAAAAACAAAAAGAATTTATTTGTGACCGTGATACAGTCCTGACAGCCAACAATCAAACTGACAGCACAACACCCCCGGGAGATAGGCTGGGTGAACTGGATTTGGCCTCTATCACATCAAATCCCCCCTCGTCCACACTGGCTGTTCCGAGGGAACAGTTCTTATACTCTTTATTTTGCCCGTGGCAGAGTCCCTTTGTGTCCTTTTAGAGTTCTTCATATTCAAGTTGGTTCTTTTCTTCAGTCTGAACTGCACAAAGCCTTCATCCGGGAATTAATCAATGCATTTTCCCGATTCCCGGAATCCTGTATTCAGGTGGCAGGTGTTGATGGCCCTGGTTATCTCAGATGGGTATCTTTCCGGGCCATCATCTTTGGACTCCCTGGATACATGCCACCATGAACGACCATCTCCTGTGCAGCCGAGGTTTCCTTTGTGTGTAAATGTCATGGTATCTCCTTGCCAGGCTGCCACGGTTTCGCCATCCTGAGAATGAAATACCTACCCCCCCCTTCCTATGTACAGCCAGTTTGGTTCATATTTTATAGAAGTCTATATACATTTTATCTGCACGAATTACTAACTATATCCCTAACACATACTATACAATATGGAAAAAGGAATGTCTGCACTTGAAACCTACAGTTATCTATGGCAGCACTGGAGTCACTACAGCCTTTCCCTCCATGCGCCACAATTGCCATAGCTCAAGATTATATTAAAGTACCTAGAAAATATTAATAAGGCAAGAGAACTTTTGAAATAAGATTTTGGGCATATCTGTTTTCCCCATATGAAAGAGAGGATTAACAATTTTGTGTTAAAAACATTTGCAGAAGTATAAGGAGCATATATTACTGTGCTTCCCCAGCCTCTTCACTGAACTATTCCCAAAGTATTTTCTACTGGTAATTTGTAATAATATATGGTTTGACTTAGTTTAAAAGCTCTGAGAAGACTTATTCTCCAGATTTGCATAAGCTGCTTCCCTTAACAACATGCTCTAGTCTTCAAAAAATCCTAACATATCTCCAGTTTTGGTGTGCTCCACTGGGGAGGCAAAAATAAATTATTGCCGAGCAGATAGTTCTGCTAGTGAAACTGCACTCAATCTGTGGGCACCTGCCTTAAATTGTGCCATACAAATGCCCACCGCAAACTTCTGCAGTGAAATTGTCCAATTCTTAAACTCCATTTCAGGTTGCAAGCAGAGCCCTCAGCAAAAAATATAACATTTTTCAGTAATTATCTTTCTTTGCTGAGGGATCAGAGGACTCAAACTATTAATCTCAAACCAAGAATTTAATTTTTAATCTGAGTTTGCTAAATATGCTCAGTATAATGAATACTTGGGCATACAAGTAGTGGTGTGAGCTATCAAGAGCACAAGAGAGACTACAAAAGGAGAAAAGATACAATCTAGAAGCATCTCCAGAATTGTCTTCACCTTCACCAGAGCCTTTTAGCTGTCTCCTTTCTTTACAATGATGATATCTGTGTTAGTGAGAGGAAACAGAAGACTTTTGGAGTAGGCAGCTGCATTCAAGATGACATGCCATGACCTCAAGGAGGATAAAAGCTGCAGAGAGCTCCCAGCATGTAAATATGCTCCACAACACAGACAAAGGCCCATTCTCAGGCTCCTCATTTACCACATGCCAAGAATGGTTTACATTGTATTGTCTCAGATATAGACCTTGCTCTTGCCACTATGAAAGTTTATGCTGCATTTAATGGAAGAGAGAAGGTCACTACAAACTACAAAAGTACCCCAGTGATCATTCCAAACAAAGATGATTCCAAAGACAAAGATTTCCCATTTCTGTTAGGAGGACAAAATAAAAGCAAAGATCTGCCATTAGTCACCAACAGACCTTTTCAATACAATAAAAATGTACCACTAATAGTTTAACCAGCTGGTTCATCAATTAACAAGGCACATGTTCAAGAAGGCTGAGCTGTCATGTATCTAGATCCCCTCTTCAAATGTTAAGTCCCTTAAAGTTTCCCAGTTTGGGGTGAAATAACTCAAAATAATCCAGCAGGATATTACCTTTCCTAACTGTCTCACTCTTAAGTTCAAATCAGTTACCTTTTAGAAATGGTGAAGCAAATAGACCTAGCAGACATGAATTGATCAACAACTGAAGTCAGGATCTGTTGTTATGGAGGGCAGAAACCAGCTCCCACCTGTTCAGGGTTGAGCTTGACAGCCTTTTCCACTTAATTTCTACAAAGAATGATGAAACTTCCTGTACTCCAGGTCCAGAGAGCCTAACACCTAAAAGCTGGCAGTAGCAGCAGTGCACATAACGACCCAAGCCCAGGGTGGAAAAGCCGCCCCATAGCTACATGGCTACAAATGAACCCTAACACAACTTTAGGGAAGAAAGGCAACAAATCTTAGGTTGTCATTAGCAACAAGCATTGAAAACCCAAGCTATTGCTTTGATGACAGCATTGTGTGAATTGCAGTAAGAAAGCATCTTCCACATTTTCCTGTCAGTGACAAAGCCCGGTTTGCAACACCACATTTGTTCTCTAATCAAAGGCAAGAGTTTATTTCAAACATCAAAACTGAGCTAAGCAAGCCTTTTTACAAAAGAAAAAAATAAATAATATTGTTTAAATCCTTTTGCTCTTACTTGCCAAAGATTTCAAAGACAAAAGGAATTTTGCCTTCACATTTTGCCCAGCACTTTGCTGAGATTTACAACACTTAATCTCTTTCCTGGAACACATCTGAAAGGAAAGAGAGTTCACAAGGAGACAACAATTTTCAATGTTTTTATCTTAGTGCTGTCACGCCCTAGTGCCTCTTTGTGTCTCTGATATTCGAAGTCTCTCCTGATTTCATTACAGAACACCTGGATACACTGAGGCATTGCACTACATGCTGAAGTTTTTTTCTGTAGATAAGTGCTGTGCTATTGAAATCATTTAAGATGGAAATGGAAATGAAGCCTAAAGTCTTGGAAGGAGACATGCAAACATTGTTACGCTTTGAAACATTCACTTATTAAGTCAGCCACTGTCTCTGTATCAAATATAACCAGAAAACACTATGCATATGTGTTGGGGGTTGGGGTTTTTTTCTTTTCTTTCCTTGTTACTTGTGGATTTTTTTTCCATTGTGTTGCTAAGAAGCACTGATGGCTGTGTGCTTGAGACAGCGGGGAGGGGGAACTCCTCCGGTTTTATGGGAGCTTCTCTTGTGGGGACGAGATACGGCGAGAATAGAGGCAGGTAAAAGACAGGGGCTGTGGAGTTGGGAACGCTCTCTCTCTCTCTGCTAGGCTTCGGACGAAAATGGTCAGACCTGCCTCTTGGGGAAAGGAATTTGCTGCCACCACCATAACCCAGCAGGGAACCTTTCTTCTGCTGCTGGGCCCGGCACCCCCTGCCCTGCCAGGACATCCCGCAGGTTCCAGCTATTGCCATTGAGTTTCTGATACATTTTGTTCACTGCCCCGGGATTTCTGATCATCCCTGCCGTTCCAGCCTGCTGCTTCCAAGAGTCCTGTTGGGGCACTGGGATCGGCTGCCCCAGGGTTTGTGAAGCGAAGCCGCTCCTCGATCCCTCCCGTCTCGGCCCAGCCGCCATTGCCGCGTGCTCCCTGAGGAGCGCCCCCTGCCGCCGCGGGGGGATCCCTGCACCTGCCCCGCCCGCCGGGAGCAGCAGCGCCCCTGCTGGCTGTGAGCGGAACTGCACCAAAGGAAAGTGCAGCGGCCGGAAGGATGGGCCTGGGCTGGGGTTCTGTTTGTTGTCAGTGCCGGAGTTGTTGTTTGTTTGCTTTGTTATAGATACTAGTAAAGAACTGTTATTTCTGTTCCCATATCTAATTCTAAGAGCCCCTGAATTTCAAAATTATAATAATTCGAAGGGAGGGAGTTTACCTTCTCCATTCCAAGGGAGGCTTTCTGCCTTCCCTAGCAGACACCTGTCTTGTAAACCAAGACAATAAGACAGATTTCAATACTGTGAGAAACAACTGCTCACTTTGAAATTTTAAAAAGGTTTATTAAACCTTGACAAAAATACAACAAAAGGACTACATAAGGAAAAGATTCACAGCACCAGGAAAGACCCGCGTGCATACCACGTGGCTGGTTGATCTTCAAGGTGGATGCTATGCCTTTTATACCCCCGGGGGGGGTCGCCTTAGCAACAAGATTTTCTATTCCCAACTGCCCCAGGTAAGGGGTATTTGTGCACGCCTTCTTTTTACCTATTCTAGACAACCCCAGCTTTTTGATGGCAGCAATACAGCAGGGGAGAAAAGGGAACTATGGGGAGAACAGAGGACATCTAAATTATAACAACATAACTATACATTACTAAAGTTTTTCTTAATATTCACACAATTGTCATCCCTATCTTGTGAGAGCCAATCATCTCATTATCCATCTATAACAAATACTGAAGGCTTCTGCTGCTGCCCGCATTACTGGTCCGTAGTAACAACGGGGAGGTAAAGAATTCTTAATACTTTAAATATTGAAAAAGAAAAAAAAAATAAAAGAAATGTGAGGTGTAAATGACCCGGCTAGAAGACACCTGTCCTCATGCAGATGATTTTTTGGGCAATGACTAAGAAAACCACTCAGGCTGCACTGCCGCCTGGGGCAAGGCAGACTGCACCATCAAAAGTATTAAGAACTCTCTACATCTGCTCAGCTGAGGCATCCTCGCAACTCTGTGCTCTCTTAAAGGGAATTACAAATTTGCAACCAGGTACTTTTCATTCAAGTTATAAACATTAAAAAAAAAAATATCATCTTGTACCTGCTTGGAAGAGACTAGTTATGATTAATTCCTGTGTTTATGTGTTCTTACACACCAGATGGCTTGGTGAGCTATTCAAGCACTTCCCAAGAGGACATTTTCTGGCTAGTTCCTTACAGAGATTGGATAGCACTGGCAGTTTGTCAGCAGCTTCACTATGAACAATGAACAAATATCACTGACAGGTTCAGCAGTTTCTCTGTCCCAGGAAACATACTTCTACCTTGGCAAGCCAACACAGTGAGCATAATAAAAATGCAGATCCAAGTTTCGATGTTTATCCATAACTTTAGAACCTCTTTGGAGCTTAACTCCAGAGAAGTCATTTCCATGGAAGTTCCAGCAAGACTAGATTACAAATGAATAATGTGACTTTAGATCCAACTACAACTCAAAGTAAGGAATCACTTTGGCATCTGTGTCTCCTGTACATTCCACAGGAAAAATGAGGCATCCATTTCACAGATGAAATAGCCCATACCAAGATTTATATTTAAAACAGTCTTGGTAAAGATGGCTAACAGCTAAACTCAGAGAGCACATAAAGGTAAAACAGGGCTGAAGACTGAATTGTCAAAAAGTAGGTGTTCTATAATTTTCTGCAGAAAAGTCAAATCTATCTTGGGGGGGAAAAAGGGCTATTTATGCAAATAAATGTTGAGAATAGTCAGGAATTATTAAAAAGAGAGGAATTTGTTTCAACAAATCCATTGGATCTGCAGCTTCCTCGTATGCCTCTACTGGCAGTGTCCTCTCAGATGCTTTTCTTTTCATCTTTAAACTCAGAACATCTACTTATTTACAGTCCTCTGCAGCAGTTCTATACACTGCTTTACATTCAGCAGAGGCCACGAGGAAGCTGGTAGATGGTCTTCCCAGGTTCTTTGCACATCAGTAGGAAGAAAGGTTAAAAAAAAAAAAAAAAAGTTAAATTGCCCTCTTCATTAAATGTAACTTAGATTAGAACTGCCCTTCATTGAACATAAGTCTATCCCAGCTGATTTCTAAACATCTGTGAAAGGGGCTTCCATGTGTAACCCATTTCTTCAAACAAGAGCACCTCCAACAACAGCCCCCTGCAACAAACAAAACAGATTGAACTTGTTGAGGAGAACTGCTGCCTCACACGGCAATAAAAACTCAGTGTTGTTATAGCCAGAGTTGATTAAATATTTCTTGCCTGGCAATTTTTTCACTTGCTTACATGCAAATGAATTGCTTATCTACTAAGAGATCATAATTAAAACAAATATTTTTATAGCTCATTGTTTTTATGTATGTATGTATTTCAGGTTTCCACAAGCTGAAAAATCTCACTTCCATCAATACTTATTGTTAATATTTAGACTAGTTTAATACTTGTATATAATGACTGCCAAGACTCATCATTGAGGAGGAGACAGGAGAGTTCTCAAACCATCAGATATGGAAAATATATGACTGCAGCTGCAGGGTCAACCTCAGTCACTACCCTACTACTTATGGCTGTAACCTCCTCTTCTCTTAATGGTTAACAAATTGCTTTTTCATAACTAGTTTTTGGGATATATCACAACATATTTGAAAAACAGCAGAAGATAAAGCAGGAACAACAAATGATAGAACATATAAACCCTAACTATTGCTGGTATTTAACTGTTTTCAGGATATGGCTATAATCTCCAAATTAAAAAGACATCAGTCAGGAGGACACTGTGCTCCCAGCTAGCCATCTGCTAAGAAGAGCAATGACACTTCAGCTCTTGCTGTAATATTCAAAGTAGAGAAGATATCTCCTGCTGTGCTACTGAAACCCTGCTGGACTGTTAAGTATGCAGTTATTCCATAAGGATCACCTGGATTCTGTGAGAAAGGTGCAGGCTCAAACTTGCTTTAGGCTGTGCAACTGGCAGTGAGGCCTTCAGAGCTGCCTCGGGTGTGCACAAGGATGCCTCAGACCCGCAGTGCTCATGAAGGGCAGAGCAAGGGAATGGCTGGCATCTACAGAGGGCTTGGATGAGCACGACAGAACTAACTGGTTTGCCAGTACTGAGAAAGGCAGTTCTGCACTAGGAGAAAGCAGCTTCCTAACAAGGCACAAACACACACACAGAGCCAGAAAAGCATTTCACCTTTCCAGAGAAGAGCTGAATTCTGTTCTAAGCTGAATTCTGAAGCAAATAGTATTTTCCTGGTGAATAGAAAGTGTCAGCCTTTGCAGCCTCAATGAACTATCACCTCCCTAAATTTCAGAAAACTATAGTCCTGCATAAAAACTTTTAATCTCCATCCTTCCGGCTTCACCTCAAAAATAATTTGAGCTTTGTGGCAGATAAAAACCCCCTTCTTTTAAAAGGAGTTACACCCTTCTGCTAAGGAAGAAGCACTGATAATTTCACTTCTTTTTGTACCATTCCCTTCATACACATCTGTCTTGACATATGACAACTTAATTATGCATGACTAAGATGCTTACAATTACTAGATCTAGTTAAAAGGATATGAGACCCCAGTGTTATGAATAGAAAAGTTGTCAATTTTTTTTTTAAGTTGCAAAGTTAACAAGTTAAACCAATTGCTGCTAAGTTGGAGTTTTAACTATTTGTTGTTAATAACTTCATGTTGTAATCACCTGTTGTCAATAGTTTTTCTTTAATTACCTGTTGTTCATTGTTGCTAATCCCTCTCCATCGGGTGTCCCCCTGCTGCTTCCTGGAGGATGACACCTGAGATTGCGGAGGGGGGGGGAGGCAGGTGACATCAGAGCTGGTATGCAGATGAGGAAGCACCTCACCAAATATAGCAATAAAAACCTCTAAAACAACGTGCCACCATGGAATTAACAGATATAAGTGATGTCTAAAGGTGAGGAACTGAATCCAGTATCTGCTAAGATCCTTTTTACCTCTCACCCTAACCTAAAGGATGTCGGCTAGAAAGAGGACCTTGAATGTCAGACTGAAAAACTGGAATCTCCTGGTGCTCTTGTGAGGACGGAAGCCCCAGCTCTGCCTGCAGACCAGCGGATACAGCTGCATCATCATCCTCCTCCTCCGTGCCACTCCTGGGAGCAGCGACGGCGTGGGCGCGACCTGTCGGTTCTCCCCACCCGAGCTGATTTTTAATAAAGGCATTAAAAAAGGAGAAAGATCTCCTGCCCTATTTATTTCACCAGGAACACAGACACCTCCCTGTGCTGAGGTATTATCTCCCACCTCTGCTGCTGTCTGAAATTGGAACAGACTCTGCATTAAGAAATGATGGGACCTCACAACAAAACTTTGAAAAGTGAAGATGAGAGGGAGGGTAAGAAAAACCCATAACAGTTAACTCTGAATAAAGAGGAACAAGCAGTTAAAGTTCAAAAATAAGTAAAAATCACTGGTGAAATTTCCTGGAAAGAAAACCTGGAACATTTAAATAGAACCCTCTTATCCACAAAAAGGAAGATGGACTCCAGCACAATGGAGACCCAGAGAAAACAGTGATAGTGCTTAAATGTTGCCCTGGAGCCCTGAAGATAATTGATCTCCTAAATATCATTCAAGTAAACCAGGATGAGAGGGCAAGCTATTAGCCTCAGGTTTGCAAGTCTTAAGAACATTGCAATTCAGAATATCCTTCTTGGGAGATTGGAATATTAAAAACTCCTGCAGGAGGAAGGAGAGTCTGCTGAAGCATTTTTGGCTGCTCTAAAATGAACAAGACAAAAAGAAACCGTTATACTTTGTCAGCTTTTCTTATGAGACAGAGACTGTACTCGGAGAAGAGATACTGTCAGATACAGATTTACAGGGAAGGCTGGTTTTCCAGAAAATAACCATTGCGTTGAATGAAATACTATAGTGAAAGTAAGATGAAACTAGGTTAGTCTCACCATTTTAAGAGGAAATTGAAAACCAGAAGATCATAACTGTAAGAATTCAGAAGGGATGTCACAGGTAAAAATGCAAGAGAAATCCAAAAGGAAGTATTGTAAATGACATAGCAAAAGTAAAGCCCCAAATAATTTCCAGCATTTCAAAAACTCTGTATCAAAAGTACAGAAATAACCTTTTGAAAAACATTGAGTCCACTAGTAGCACGTGCAGAGGAAACCAGCACACAGGTGCACAGGGACAGCCAGGAGTTTCAGCTGTCAACAGTCTGAGAACACAAGAGCTGAGATGATGCCTTGGTACTCTCAGCAGACAAAATACAACATTATTTGACAGAGCTCTATAAATTAAAAATCAGTGCTTGCAGCTCAATTTGAAAATCTTGTTGACATCTGAATGAAAAACCCTGATAAACAGATGAAATCAAAAATAAAACATAAGGACAGTTCCCACTGAAAGACTGAGTGTCATGGTTTGAGGCTGGTACAATGCTAGTGCTTCTATGAAAATATACTTTCTTTAGTGGCTTCTGTGACATGTGATCAGGAACAGAGCAAAGCAGGCTCTAACGTAGGAGTAAAGGAAACAAACTTTATTAGCTACAATATCTAAAAAGGAACAGACACAGAACTAAGAATGAAAACCTTCTAAATACATTCCTCCTCCTCCCTCCATTACTTCTACAGCAAGAAATAACACTTCAGATTTTCATTTAGTCACTATTTTTCAGATAATTAACTTTCAGTCTATTACTACTTTTTCAATAATCGACTTTTAAGTTTATCAGGGAGAGAGGAGTTTCTCTTTGCACCACAGGCTTCCCCCAGAAACACAATTGAAACTTCTTGTGTTTCTATGTTACTTGTACCACTGCTCGGAAAATATCTGCTTTCGTGACTTCTTTTTTTTAATGTTTAGTACTCTTATTATTGTACATGGATTAGGACTGCTTTTAGGGTTTTCTTTTTAAGGATGCTTCACTTAGTTCTAAAAGCAGCAGTCTTTCAGCTTCGGGACACCAGTCCCACCCAAATTCACCCCCTGGGGCCGAGGGGCCTCGTGAACAGAGATCTTCCTCTCCACTGAAGACAGAGGGCATCTCACACCCTCATCAGCCATCTCTGTTCACACCACTGCTTCACCACACTCTCCTGGCTCTAAGGCACTGCCTCCCCCTAAACGCAGTCTCTGTGCCACAGGAAAAACATGGGTCTGTCTATGACTATACAAGAAAAGAGTCCAGCCCAAGGCCACTTCATCATCTCCTCTTACCTCTTTGGACATTTCTCACATGCACTAACTTTCTTCACACTTGCTTATTTCTTCCAGCTTCATCTCTCTCTCTCCTCATTCAGATTCAGGAGGATCAGTATTTGTAAGGTTTCTATTATTCTAGAAAGGGGTTAAAATCTTCACCTCTGTCTGCCCAGAACTCCCACAGAGGGTGCCGCATCCCCTACTTCTGGCCAGCCATGCTGCCAGCATGATATCAAACCTCAGGGCAGCACAGGCACTGGCTCTCTCTCTCTCTCTCTCTCTCTCTCTCCTGGGGGGTGTGTGTAGGGGGGACCCGATGCTTCTCAGGGCTCCTCCACCCTTCCACCTTGCAAAGCCTTCACCCCTGTCCTCTGCCCAAAGCTCCAGCCTACCTCACCTGGCCGCATGGCTTCCTCTCCCCCTCCCAGCCCACAGCTGGGCAGGGGAGCTCTGACCTCCTTCACTGACTGGGACAAAGAGAAAGAATTCCTGAGAATTCTCTGATTTTAACTCCCTGTGTTTTCAGAGGCAGTCCGTACTTTCAGTAGTTACTTTTAGTAGCTAAACCAGCTAAACCAAGCTCTGATTATTTTGACTACAACTTCCCAAAAAACTCACTTCCTTCTCAACCTACAGCACTGAGTCAAATACAAGCTACAGTGTAAAGGTAAAGATGAGCAGCTAAGCTTGTTAGAAAGAGTCAGAATATTAAGACTAAAAGCATGTGTAATTTTTGGCTTGGTTCACTGAACAGATACTATGAGAGAAAAAAAAACAATTACTCAGTCCCCAAACCAATGTGGGACACAATTACAAAGTCCCAAGAAAACACAAAACCCCACAGAAGACCCTGAAGGTCAGTAGTATTACAACAGCAGGACAAGGCCAGCCCCCATTTACTCCATCTGGAGCTATGCATACAATCACAGGGCAGTGCTGCTGGTGTCACTACTGTTTACGTGCTATAGAGTTTCTTTAAATTAAAAGAGTTTATACTATTTATTTAAAGAGGAATGTTGTGGAATCTCATCCTGCTGAGATCCTCACAGCAGATGCTTTCAACAGAGGGCTTTGGCCACAGAGAGTGGCAGATAGAAATGCCTGCTTGGATGGGATAACATCCAATGAACACAGGATGAGGACACCTGCTACAGATATGCCAACTATCAGCACTCACTGTCTGAAGACAGTGTGGACCCAGGCCCAAACTGGAAGTGATAAAGAGAAGGAGCCAAAACCACAGCCAAGAAACATGCAAGCTCTAAAAAGGAGAACCCAAGGAGGGGCCATGTAAAATAGTTCTTGGAATATGCAAACTAGTTTATGGATAGGCATAAGGGGTCTATGAATATGCAACAGGTTGATGTAAGGGAAAAGGCATTTAAGGGGTATCCCTGAAGATAAGTGTGGTCCGGGCTGAGTGCCAAGATGCACCCAGCTGTAATAACCTTTGCTCTATGGTCCTTTTCTCCTATTGTCCTTTATTAAACTTTTAAATTTTCACAGGAGAGTGAACATATTTTTCACAAATGGGCGCTCGTCCCAGATGTAACACCTTGCTCCAGAGACCACCAGGAGATCCTGAGCGAGGAAGGTGCACCCTGGCATTTTTAGGCAGCCTCGCTCTGTCTCTCCTGGCGTGATCGACGGTTGCAGGTAGAACACCCAGTGGATAAGACGAGACACTTAAAGCAAAGGAAAAGGGAAAAAAAAGGTTCCCTAAAACCACAGTAGCCCCATAAGTTCTTGTGCATGAAGACTCGAAAAGAAAAGAGGATTGGTATTCTTTCTGGGGGCGGGGGGGAATATGGGGGGGATGAATGTGTGTGCGAATGAGAGGCAGGCTGGTTATCCCAGACCTGCTAAGTGAGTGAGGAGTCTCCAGGCTGCAGTTCCATTACTTCGCAAGAAAAACAGCCAGTAAAGAGACAAAGGGAGAGACAAAAGGAGTGAGAGAATCTCCTGGGGTAACTGGGACTGGGTCTCAGGGAGGGGTTGGACCCTTTGGAGGAGGGGAGGTGAGGGTTTTCCTGGCACAATCCACTTGGAAAGGGGGATAATAAGTGGAAGGACCACCTAAAAATTTTGCTGGGTTGAGGGCTAAATATGCCCAAGACCATCTGGGATTGAACCTGCTGGGCTGAGGGATTAATATGCCCAAGAGCATCCAGGGTTGAACAAAATTCTGCTGTGAAATAGAAATTTTAGAAGTTCACTTGAGTTAACAAAATGAATTAAGCATCTAAATATTTGGAATTATGCGTTGAATTTTGACCTTTTACTGAAGAAACCTCTGCCATGTGCCATGGTACAAAGGGCATAGGAAATGCAAATTTCTGAAGCTTCTTGCATAAAGAACAATACCAGAGGAGACCAAGGGATACAAAGAACCCAGATAAAGGGGCTCTTCTGTCTCAAGATGATCAAGACTGACTCAGATAAGCACCAAAAGACCTAAAGCGCACGCACAAAGAAGAACAGTTCAAAAGTTCAATCATGAGGAAGACCACAACCTTCAGCCTCCGAGACCACCAAAAGACCCCTGTGCGACCACTACAGTGAACCACGCATGCCCAGAAGGACATGGACCTATTTAGCATACAAGGCGAGGACAGGCGGGGCCAGGGGTTGAATATGCATGGAAAAGTTGTGCAATGTATTGCATATGGAACACCTTTGTGAATAAAGATGTGGGTCAGACTGAAGCTCGGGGCACAAGTTTTCAGGAGAGCTATCTCGCTTGTGCCGGGCGCTGACATACATACCCACTTCATAACGACATCAGATTGTGGAGTCTATTTATTCTGCATATAGCTTCAGCTGGGCTGAGGGATAAACATGCCCAAGAGGGTTTAACAAAATTCTGCCAGATTGAGGACATGCCCAAGAGCATCCGGGGTTGAACAACACAGCTGGATTGAGGATATGCCCAAGAAAATCCGGGGTTGGCCAATAAAATTTTGAGATTTTATAATACCCATGGTTGGATATTAACGAACAAGTGACTTGAGAACAAAGGTACCTTATTTTTGTGTTGCCCTGTTGTGAGTGGGAGTGAGTGAGACATACAAAAGAAATAAAAGTGTGAATGAATGAAAGTATATGTGATATGGATTGTTAATTTGAAGTTTAACTTTTCTCTAAGAAGGTGGCTTGTATTTCTCTGTGCTGTGAAGGTGAGGTGTTCAAGTTATCAGGGGAATGGATTGGATGTTAGGGGAATGGATTGGAGCCTGGGAAAATGAGACCGGGAGCCAAAGAAAGTGGCTGTCACCCCCTGGAAATGTTGCCTCTCCCTGTCTCCAGTTTCTCTGCTTATGCCGGGAGCTCCAGTCTCCCTACCCGTACTAGCTTCTCTGCCTGTATCAGGAGTTTCAGCCTTCCCTGCCCGTACTGACCGTGATCATTCCAGTCCCTGCTGTGGCTCTGGAGCTGCCTGCTCCTACCTCTGTTTCTTCGTTGATTCTGGCTCTCCTGCTGACTTCTGCTCCTAATTCTGTCTTCTTACTGGTTCCAGCCTCACTGCCGACCCCTGCTCTTGTCTCCATGATTCCAGCTCCTGCTGTACCTGTGGGAGAGGTTCAAGAGGGAGGCACAGCCCCGGTGTGGTCAAGGTCCCGGAGAGGACTAGGGATGCCTGTTTCTGCTGCATCGGGGGAGGGCACCCTCACTTAGAGGGAGACTTTGAGGTGCTTCAGGGGAAGTGTCCTGTGAAGGAGTGGGAAGATCATGGGCTCTGTTTTCTGGGGGATAAATGCCATCTGGAGCCTTTGATAACTTGGAAGCAGGCCCCCAGGAGGAAGTATTGGAATTTGTGGTTGATTCTGGGATGGACAGAACTTATGTGGTGGAGATTCCATGGAGATGTGATGTGGGTGGTGACATGGTAGAGGTGGAAGAGGCAGAAAGAGAAAAGTTTAAAATCCCTATCATTGAAGACAGAGTAATTAGGAGAGAGACTGGCATGGGGATAGGAGATGTCTTGGTGGTTCCTGGGGCAGGCATCAGCTTGTTGCAGATGCAACTGGAAATGGGGGTTGTACCAGAAGAAAAAAGGGCTGTGGACTTACTTTTAGAGATAAACTAGTTGTGTATACACCTCATTTAGTCCAAAGTGTGTTAAATCAGAGGAAAAAAAGAGGAAAAATAGGTGGAAAAAAAAAGAAAAAATAAGAAGAAGAGAGGTTGAAAAAGAAGAAGGGTGTTTAACAGACTCTAAGATGTTGGAATGTAGAATAATGATAACTTAGTACTGGAGGACAGGAGTTTGAATAGTTTGAATACAATTTCTGTATTGTGATAAATATTAGTATAAATTCGTGCTCACAGAGATATATATAATAAGTCATGCTTGTAGATTATCTGTTATAAAAAGCACCAAGGTTTAGAAATCTTACACAGGGGTTGGGAAAGAGATTACCTCACTGGATTGTGAAAACACAGGTGGTCACTGAATAGAGGTCCTAATTAGCAAGTGAAGGAGCTAGCTCCTGCAGAAACTCTGGGTCAGTCTCAGAACACCCAAACCACCATCAGCCAATAACCCAATAACGACCCTAGATATCCCTAGATATCTAGGACAGCCCTGGACTTGCATTTGAATAACTAGTTTCCCTAACTTGGAATTTACATATATCTGTTCCCGGACTCTATATTGTTTTCCCAAAGACAGCTTTGTCCGACCAGAAGACAGGATTCTTCCAACACCTGGCAGAGGACGTAGAACTACATGAATATTCAGGAAAACTAACAGCACAAAAGAAACTTCGCTCCGGGTAAGAAAAACAGTATATAACCAAGGCTCACCTAACAGACTTTGTGAACTTCATAGATCTGATGCGAGAGGGGATCAGATCTGTGTTCACCCAGTGTCGAGTCCTGGGCTTGGTGCTGTCCCTTTGATTGTGGCTGTCAGAGATTGTATTTCGATTCGCGAAATAAAATCTATCTTCTTTTAATTTTAATTTGGCTTTATCAAATTATTGATTTGGCCTTCTCTGGTTGCCATCTATAACATGTATGAAGGGCAGGGAGGAGCTTTAACACAGTTATTTAAAGGTTGTTCAGTGCTGAACTGGGGTTCGGGAAGATCTAGCAGAACAAGCCCTCCTAGAAGGGGAAAAAAAAAAAAAAAAGTTGATGGTTTTTCCAGATGCCTACAAAAGAAAAAATAGCGATAAGAGCACCGGGGGACGCCATGTTGGGGGTTGTCAAGTTTAGGAGGTATTTGGCCGCTCTCGAGCAAGCTGCAAGGTCTCGGGGGCTGCAGCAGGCTGCAGCAGGGGCTGATCTATGGGGGTGACCCGGCTCAGCAACTCCCAGCGTTTGCCCACCCGGTGGAGGTGGCGCAGGGTGTGCTGGGGCACCGCTGGGGGTTGGGGGCTGGCTTGGTTGTGCCAGGGTCCCAGAGGGCGAGGGGTTGCCGGATGCACTCACTGGCCTAGCGCTGGTGCTGGGCGCAGATTGCACGAGTTTGCCGCTGAGGAGCTGGCTGGCTCAGTGGCGGGCCTGCCAAGGTCCAGGATGGTAGCCTCAGCCCTGGCAAGCGGGTTGAGGGAGAGAGAGAGAGAAAGAGAAAGAAAGAGAAAAAGAGAGAGAGAGAGAGAACAAGAGGGAGGCAAGGCGTGCCCCCAGGGTCCCCGTGCAGGGCCTGCCCTTGCCAGGGCTGCTGCGGTGCAGCGGCCTCAGCGGGGCAGGGGCAAGAGACAGCGTTGAAAGCTCTCCTGTGAACAGAGGGAGAGGGGCCAGCGCGAGACACAAGACCAAGGCAGGGATAGCCTTAATCTCCTGCTGGTTCTCCAAACCTCGCACAGTTGGTTATTTTTAAATCAAGATTTCTTTTTTTTTTTTTTTTCTGTTTCTTTCTTTTCTTTTTTTCTTGCTGTTAGGAGGGGGGGATTTTGTTCTGAGGAATGGGTCTGTGATGATAAAACAGTTAAATATTGCCCAGAGAGTAAAAAAAAAAGCAATAGATGTGATTCATCTCGTGTTAAAATCAGCCTGGCCTTTCTTGTTTAACAAATTGTGACTCACAGAAAGAAGAATTTGCCTCTGCAGCTGTTAGCACAGCTGAATACAATAAGAAGAGGTGGTTGTGGAAAAAAGCTTTTTGCTACACCCAGAAGGTTTTGGGAAATGCTGATAGCAAATGCTGATGTAGTATTGTCTTCCTCTTGTCACTGTCCCTGTGCTATTAAGAAGTCTCCTTTTCAGGTACTACTGATGCAGCAGTCCAAACCAGGGAAAGAGGGTGGATTCATGCCAGCAGAATCAAACTGCTTGTGAAGGAACCTGAGGAATGGACTGTCATATCTAAGCCAGGTGATACCAAATTGACTTTCAAAAGGGGACTGAGTGGTAATGGTTTGGGAAGACCCAAATGATCCAGTGAATGTACAAAGAATCACACCTAATTAGGAAATAAGGCCAAGCTTACATCAGTGGTTTCAAGTGACTCCTGGACAAGTCCTGAGACACTTCCGATATCCTCCTTGGGGAGGAATACTTCCACTTCAGACAGGAGGATCAGGACTGTTTCCATCAGAGAATTCTCTGGCCTTAGCCTGTGACTTATACAAAGAAGAGGAAGAATTACAATTTCCATCAGTGCCATACTTTATTTGATTCATCCCAATACTGGACACGCTAGCTGGGTTTTATGTTAATGTTTAAATTGTGGGAAAAATTGGTATTTTAGTTCACAAAATCAACGCTTTCATTACAGGAAGTATCAAGTACCAAATCTACCCCCTATCCAGACAGAACTCAAAACAACTTGAAATAATAACTTTGCTTTGTGGATGGGAATTATTAGTGCCTGTTGAATGTGAGATACCTCAGGAACATTGGGAAACCACAGTAAAGGAGGCACTATTTGCCTGTGTTGTGAATAAGGGGGTAATTCGTGCTGGAAATGTAATATTATTAATGTAATATAAAATAAAGCTTTAAGATCATGCCAGCAAAGGGGAAAGGGTGATTGCCACACAGGACAGCTCACAGCTGAGGAGGTGGTGCATCATTAACATACGAAGAAAACCTAGCCTGCACAGGAGATGGGCACTCCCTGATGGCATGAACAAGAAAATGCCCAGCGATGATGGCCCATGTAGATGTCCACCCCAGACAGACAGGACCATCAAGGACATACATCTGAATGAAGGATTCCGGGAACTGGAGACAGATACACATAAATTTCCGGACGTGGCTTTGTCCAGCACAGGACAGAGAATAGACACAGCATGAATATGAAGGACTCCAGCAGGGGACAAAGGGACTTCGCCGTGGGCAAGAAAAAGAGTATAAAAATCGAACTCTGCCAGGCCTCCGTGGTGAACAGGGAGATTCAGTGTGATAGAGGCTGGATCATCGTTCACCCACTCTGATCCCAGGGTCAGCACTACTTTTTGGTGTTGGTGGTTGGAACTGTATATCGGTCATGAATACATTTAATTTTTACTTTTAATCTAATTGGCTGGATCAAATTTTACCTATAACACCTGAAAATTAGTAAAAGTGACAAGGGAAAAAGAAGGCAAACCTGGGTTGACCACTGTACTCACCATTGAGAAGATAATATACACTTGCTATGGGTTGCAACCCCATAGGCAGGGAAGATGAGGGTATAAACCATACCAGATCTCTGTTGTTCCTTTTTTCTGTCACTCATTTGTTGTCTTTTCCCTTTAGGGATACCAGCAAGATCATGTCACAAATGCTACTGAAAGAATTACACTGAAAGAAACCAAAGTTCCTTTTTTATTGCACACACCGATGTCAACAGCCACTGTTATAACCCATCCAAATTAAGTACCTGTAGGCAAAACAAGAAAAAATATTGGATTGCAAGAAACATAGGAAAAAGTGGTAATAGACTAGGAATTGAATGTCTAAAAGGAGATAGATGGATTTGTTTCACTTTTGACCTTAGGGATATAGTCCAAGATCCACTAAAGGAACAATTAGTAAACATAAAGCTAAAACCAGCACAGCAACCTAACTCTGTATTGGCCCCAAATTATGGGCTGAATCATACTGTAAGACTCCAAGCTGTTACAGAGATGATAACTGTGATATATAATACATAATTTGTGCCGTTAGAGAATATAAAATAAAATATATGTATTAAAGGGAATATGAAGGAATGTTGTAAACTCACATGCGGGGTCTGGGGAATATTACAGCTTCTTGGGAGGATTGCATGGCATTGCAACATTGTAGCTGGCAGCGGGAAGATCTAATTTACCATCTAAAGGACATAGCCGGGGTGGAAATTGGTGATGCCAGAATAATCATCGCTGGCTGATTGACAAGATCAAGATAGCAAGGGCTACCGGGAGAGATTGCATCCCAATATCATGTTCCCGTAAATACGCCATCAGCCATCACTGCCTGCCGGGAACTGCTTTGCAAAACCAAACCTCGAGACAGAGAGCAACATGAATATGTTTGACCAATGTTTATCGCTGACCATGAGCGACATCCTCTAGTCCAGCTTAGAGAAAGGGAGACACATGGATATGATTGACTACGAGAAGAACACGAGGAGGAACTCTGCCTCGGGCCAGAAAAACAGTATAAGAACAGACTGTACCAGACCACATTTGTGAACACTTGGGGTCCGATGCGATAGAGGTCGGACCGGTGTTCACCCAGCGCCGATCCCGGGGTCGACGCTGTCCCTTTGATTGTGGCTATCGAGACTGTATATTGGTCGCGAAATAAATTCTATTTTTTTATTATTAAATTGTATTGATCAATTTTTACCTATAACAGTAGCAAACAAAACTGCTCAAGCATTGGAATTAATATCAAGTCACCAAAGCCAAACAAAAACTGTAGTGTATCAAAACCGGTCGGCTTTGGACAATTTATTGGCTAAAGAGGGGGGGTGTTTGTAGAAAGTTTAATATGTCAAATTGTTGAAAATAGATGACAATGGGGACGTCATCCTGGAAATAGCAAAAGACATCAGAAAAACTACCCAGCTACCGGTCCAAAATTGGGAACCAATGTTAAAAACTAGCTGGTGGGGTAATGTATTGAGGATACAATGGTGGAAGAAATTAGGCTTTTTCCTTTTATGTGTTACAACTGTTTTGATATTTCTTCTTTGTTTAATCCCCTGTTTTATTTGATTAATTACCAGCATAGTCCGAATAATGCAAGTGGACAAGAAATATTGCTCAAGCCAAATGATTTATAAAGAATAAGAGGGGGGATTGTTGTAAAAAACAGGTTAGAAGCTGTCATAAAATAGTTAATAATTGTTAAGCATGTACTGTTAAAAAGTTTGGTTATTATATTGTAAAAGGGGTTAAAAGGGTAGTTATAAGAAATATGGTACTCAATGTATCGTATTTCACCTAAGTAAAGTGCATCCCCCCACCAGTCAAAAACGAGCCAGCCTGCACAGAGCTGTAATGGGTCAATCAAGCGCCTTAAATCTTCATGAAGGATCTCAACAGAAACCAATCCAAAGGAACAGTATAAAAAGAGGACATATGACCCAGTGAATCTGTGCCACTCCACCTGCAACATCGGGAACATCCCTGCTTAAGAAAGTAAGAAGATCCATCGCCAGCACTGCAGCTTCCTGGCTCGTCGAGAACGCTCCAGCTCAACCCATGGGTCCTCCAAGCTTAAGGCCTCATAATAAATGAGAAATCACTTTAGTACCAGGAGTGTGTTCCCATTTATAACAGTTGTTATAGATACATATTATAATATTAGCTTTTTGGAAATATTAAAATGGATTTTTTATGTGTGATGTTAAAGTAACTTGCTATAAAGATATAATTTTTATATCTGCTGTTAATTAAGCTTAGACTTAATAGTAGTGAAATAGCTGATATAAGTATGCCTTTGTTAAAATGCCTGCTTGGATGGGATAACATCCAATGAACACAGGATGAGGACACCTGCTACAGATATGCCAACTATCAGCACTCACTGTCTGAAGACAGTGTGGACCCAGGCCCAAACTGGAAGTGATAAAGAGAAGGAGCCAAAACCACAGCCAAGAAACATGCAAGCTCTAAAAAGGTGAACCCAAGGAGGGGCCATGTAAAATAGTTCTTGGAATATGCAAACTAGTTTATGGATAGGCATAAGGGGTCTATGAATATGCAACAGGTTGATGTAAGGGAAAAGGCATTTAAGGGGTATCCCTGAAGATAACAGTGTGGTCCGGGCTGAGTGCCAAGATGCACCCAGCTGTAATAACCTTTGCTCTATGGTCCTTTTCTCCTATTGTCCTTTATTAAACTTTTTAAATTTTCACAGGAGAGTGAGTATGTTTTTCACAACCATTAGTCAAGACCCTTTTCTTATAAGGTCATGTTCTGAGTTCATCTTTCTTACTGGACCTTGTGCCCCTATATCTGGCTGTGTTTGCCCTGCTCAGGGGTCTTTGGAATCTAGCCTCTGTACCTGCAGCACATTTGTTATTTTCGTTATTAAATGTGAGAAATTATACTCACTTCCAAAAATTTAAAAGGTTTATTACAACCTTATCAAAAAAATACAACAGAAGACTGAATAGAGAAAGTATTATGGCACCGGGAGCAGAGGATTTTTTCCCACTTTGTGCTCATCCACACAATGGATGTTCCACCTTCTAACCCTTTTGGCCCCTCCAAAAGTTCTGTCCATCGACTCCTTCTTCACTGTCCAGTGGTGGAGATCACTTTATAACATCTTGCTTGGAGGTCAGGCGTTGCCATAGTAATGAGCTGACCCTCCCAAATGCCCTGGCTTCTCCAACCATCCCGAGAGAACAGTGCAAAAGGGAGGGAACATAACTATAAAGCTATAAAACTTGTCTTAGCATATACATATTATTTGTCCTTCAATTGTGAGAGGTAACCATTTCATTACTCATTTATCACATTAAAGTTTTTATTTTCCGGGTTAGTTCCATCGTTCCCATCCCTCTTTATTAGCCAGCTCCTCCTGGCTAAGCCAAGTAGGGGGATCACAGTGGGCTTCTAAGCCCATGTCTGGTACCCCAAGAACAGGGACCTCACACTAAGGGACCTCCTCGGTTTCTGTTTGGCCAGGTCTTGGCAAACCAGTAGGACTTTTTTCTCTGCTGTGGATTAAATCGTCAGCTGATGTTGTTGGAAGCCACCTCTTGGACCTGGTTCTTTCAGACGCCTGCCCGAAAAAAGCAGGTAAGCAGAGAAAAGGATATGCTTATTCCCACCTGATTCTCCCTTTACCATGTGGGAATGCCCACATGCCCACCTAATCCCTATTAAAAAGGGATAAAACTGTCTAGACCTCAGAGAAAATGTTTATGGATGATTTAAAATACTTTAAGCAGTCCATGGCAAGAAAATCCAAAAATGTGAGTTAAATGCTTCCTAAAATGGGTGTTGCAAAACTTTCCTGCCGCTGTCCACGGAGAAACCCTGCCTGCTTCCACCACAGCTGCAGCAGCCCACGGCACAGCACCGCTGGCTGCCGATCCAGCCCTGCTCAGCACAGTGGAAAACGGCACAGACTGTGGAGTGTTCTCTCTGGGATTTTGGGATTCCATGGGTGCTGCCCTTTACGACCTAGCAGCTGAGGGATAGTCTCTCATGGTTTGTCTGCTCCCTGCTTTCCACACAGTTTTTGAAACACTTGAGGCTGAAAAGCTCCAACTCCCAGTACCTGACCCCTGCCCTGCCAGTGCGGCAGGACTCTGGGGGATCTGAGACCATCCCACCGTAGGCGACCCCTTCCCAAACCGGGACTGCTTCCAACCCTTCTAACCCTGGGGAGTGAATTCGGGATCAGATCTTGTTGCATACACAGGAGTCAAAGCTTTTAGCTACTCCTGCTTCTCGTATTCTCTCCCTTGTCACCCCTCAGACTGCACTGGAATGGGATATGAGGTAGACAACATCCCTGCACATGGACAAAACCTAGACATGGTATTATGAATACATATTATAATATTGGCTTTTTGCAAATAGTAAAATGGATGCTATATGTATAATGTTAAAAAAACTTTGCTATAAAGATACTGTTTTTATTTCTGCTATTAACTAAACTTAGACATAGTAGTGAAATAGCTGATATGGTTATGCTTGTGGTTTGAACTGCCTTCTTGGTTGGGATAACATCCAATGAACATATGATGAAGACCCCTGCTACTGACATGCCAAACTATCAGCCCCTACTGTCTAAAGAAAGTATGGACCAAAGCCCAAGCTGGAGATGATAACGGACTAAAACCACAGCCAAGAAATTTGCATGCTCTAAAAAGGCAAACCCGAGAAGGAGCCATGCTAAACAGTTCTTGGAACATGTAAATTAGTTTGGGGAAAAGTTGAAATATGCATTATTGTTTATGAATACGCAATAGGCTGATGCAATAGAAAAGGTATGTAAAGGGTGTTTCTAAAATAGCAGGTGTGCTTTTGGCTGAATGCCATGTACCCAGCCATTAAACTCTGCTTTATTTTTGTACCCTATTGTCCTTTATTAAACTTTTAAATGTATTTATTTTTATTTTTTTTTTATTTTATTTTTCACGATGGGTTACTCTGCTACCCTGTATCCCCTTCTGCCTCCTCCACTCAGGATGTGAGATGGCTGTGGCCACGCCATCTCGGATGCCTCCCCCCCACCTTCCCTTTGCCTTCGCTACCCCAACTCCCCCCCAATTCATCTGAACACCCTGCTGCATTGCCTACTAATGACTCTGCTAATACGTACTCCTTGTGAGATGATAACTCGCTTCAGGTTTCACCCCTGAGCTCCGCCCTCGCTGTCCAGAGTCCTGATGCTCCTGCTCCGGACTACAACTCCCAGCATGCCTTAGAGCAACCCCCCTCCTGGGGAACCGGAACCACGCCCACCGCAGGCCTGGGAGCGGTGATCCCCAGCACGGTGGCAGTCATGCTGGCCACATGAGCAGAGGTACTGGTGAACAAAAACAGCATTGTGCCTGCACCCCCTCCTTCTCGGAAGACCTCACTTCTCCTGGATCCACTGATTCCGTCGATCCATGGCAGAAGACCCAGCTGACCACGGTAAAGAACAGGAGGGGGAGGATTGGCCCTACGTGGAGACCTCTAGCCTACCGGGATATAAAGGGACTGAGTAAGGCTGCCAAAAACTATGGAAGAAATTTTTCTTTCTTTAACAATCTAATGCAAGCTACTTTCTCTGTATATCCTTTAACGGCTCATTATTTAAAACACGTGGTGACTGTGCTGCTATCTCAACTATAATACACTCTGTGGGAGATGTGGTCAAAGAGACTGTTAATTGAACTGTTGTTTGTCTATGTGGAGGACCAAGCAGGGTCGGTGTAAACACTACAGCAGCTATCTGGAGAAGAGCCATATTCCCATCCCAGTGAGCAGGCTGGAAACCAGAATGCAGTGCTTGATGATACTAAAAATGCAGCAAGGAGAGCATTCATGCAAGTGCCTGATAGTAATACACCTGTTCTAGACTTTGTAATTATAAAGCAAAGGTCTAGCAAACCACACATAAAGCAGAAGTCTTGGTTTCCCTTCACCAGAATTATTCACAGGCAATTGTTCGTCATATGGATAGTATATTTACTGCAGCTGGAAATAATTCATCTGTAGATGCAACTTTAAAAGCCACTGTCACAGCTATCCAACAGGCAGGACTGACCATTGCAGAAGAAAAGGTACACAAACATCACCCTAGAAATATGTGGGATTCAAAATTCACTCTCAGACTGTACAGCATCAACCATTCAAGCTACATGAGAAACAAGAAACACTCTGTGATAGATGAGGAATGCAATGGTTGACTCCCACAATTAAAAGGCAAATATTATGTATATGTTAAGGGAAGTTTTATAGATTTATAGTTATGTTTCACCCCCTTGTATTGTTATCACGGGATGGCCTGGGTAGTCAGGGCATTTGGGAGGGTCAGCTCGTTACTATGGCAATGCCTGACCTCCAAGCAAGATGTAAGAAAGTGATGTCCACCACTGGACAGTGAAGAAGGTGTCGATGGACAGAACTTTGAGAGGGGCTAAAGAGTTAAAAGGTGGAACATCCATTGTGTGGATGAGCACATGGTGGAAAAAATCCTTTGAACCTGGCACTGTAATATTTTCTCTATTCAGTCTTCTGTTGTATTTTTTGGATAAGGTTGTAATAAACCTTTTAAATTTATGGAAGTGAGTATCATTTCTCACAATGGGGACTCTTTCCATGATATACACCTTGCCCCAGTGATCCTAGGAGTTTTCGAAAGAGGTGTGCCCCGCCACAAGTTTGGTGGAATCTATCAGACCCTCCCAGGACCACCAGTGGTTGCAGGTTGAAAGTGCGAAGACACCAGGAGACTGGATAAAGAAAAGAGGGGAAGGGTTGTGAGTACCATCCTCATAACTATTTTTGGCCAGATTGTAACTCCGTAATTCTGGTGTATGAAAATCAGCTTCAAACAAGTAATACATGAGACCTGTCCTGGTCTGATGAAGCACCAGGATATTGCACAATTGAAAGGAAAAAAGAACAGCGGGAAATGTGGAGGGAAGAAAATGGGGACCCTGTCAATGAGAACCGTGGCCATTAGGACACATGAGATTGAAGGATTTGTGGGGAGTTGGGATGACTGCGTTTGTATCGGGACGGGGAGCTGTGGTGAGGTTCCCAAAGTGCCCACACAAAGGAAGTTGATGTAAGACTCCACGTGGTGTGGTGGCTCACGCAGCGCCTGGAGCAGGACTGATGCTGGTGCACAGCCAGCTCTATAATTTCCAGAGCCAGCCAAGGCCAAACCAAACAAGGAAGGTCAGGGTAGGCTGGCTGCCGAGCCGAGTTGTGGTGGGGCGGATCCATGGAACCAAGCGGGGGAATCGGGGTGAGCCAGCTGCCAAGCCAACTCATGATGGAGCTGAGCCGCCAAACCAAGTGGGGAAAGTCAGGGCAGAGCTGATGAGCTGAACCAAAAAAACATTGGGGCAGGGCCACACCTGAAGCTGAGCCAAGTTGGGCCAGGGGCAGGGACACAGCTAAGCTGAGCCAGGCAGGGCAGGGAGCAGAGTGCGACCTTGGGACCAGAGCATTGAACCGAGGAGGAGAGGAAGGGCAGGCACCATTCTGGTGATATGGAAGTCCCTGGATCTTAAGTAGTTTTTTCACTTGTTGGAAGAGAGGTAAAGTTGTTTGGGTTTTTATCCTCTCTCTTCCCTTTCATTGTTTCTTTGTTCCCTCTTTCCTTTAACCTTCTTGGGGAGGCAGGCTCTGACAGGAGGGCCTGTGGTTGGAAAGCTGGATTCTGTCGGGGAAGGGCCTGTGATCAGCCAGTCAAGATGGGACTATAGGCGAGTAGGGAATCCCCAAGGGGAGAAAGAGAAATTGAGGAGGTACCAATAGGCATACCCCTCAGATAGCCCACTGGGAAGGAAACTAGCCTAGTGGAAACATGACCCCAATACCAGAGATAAGGACGAGCTCAAAATGATGCAGTACTGCACGGCAGAATGGACCAGAAGGGAAATTAGGAGTGATCACATACAGTGACCAAGATATGGATCAGATGAAGGGTGGATATGTTGGGCATTAAACATCCATGTAAGAACTAAGAAACCAGTCAGGAAGAGAGCGACTATGCTGCCTGCTGGGAGGGCGAGACTTCACCCTTGAAGGTGAGCATGTTTAAGGTATGAGAAAATAAAGAATGGGACCTGTTAGAAGACTTGCCCCCTTAGAACATTTGCCCCCCCCACCTCCAGTAGCCCCAGCTGCGCCTTCCCTGTGCCCTGATGGCCAGAGCCGAAACACCAGAACAGAGTGGCACAACGAGCTGAAAGCAGATAGGGGGATGGGAACCAAGCAGCGGGATTATATCCCCTGAGGGAAGTACCACTGGGTAGGGTGCAGGGAGGATTTGGATTCGTAACCATACCTCTCAGTTCCTCTGACGTGAGAATGTTCAAGAAAGAATTAAAAGGATTACTAAAGGACCCCACTGGATTAGTGGAACAATTAGACCAGTTTCTGGGGCCCAATATTTATATGTGGGAAGAAGTGCAATCAATAAAGACCATGTTATTTATACCAGAAGAAAGATCCAGGTGGCTGGGATACAGATATGGGAAAGGGAGCACGTGCAAGGACCTCCTGGGGACCTGAAAATGCCCACAGTGTGCCCCAGTTGGGACCACAACAGCACTGGGGGAAGGCAAGACATGGAGGAGTATAAAACATTAATTATAAGAGGTATCAAAGAGGCAGCTCCATGAAATCAAAATGCTCATAAAGCTTTTGATGAGCAGCAAAAGAGGGAAAAAACTCCCAACAGAGTGGCTAGAAAGATTGAGGAGAAATATTAGGCAGTATTCAGGGGTTGACCCTGATAGAGTGGCTGGACAGATCATGGACCAGAAGGGAAATTAGGAGTGATCACATACAGTGACCAAGATATGGATCAGATGAAGGGTGGATATGTTGGGCATTAAACATCCATGTAAGAACTAAGAAACCAGTCAGGAAGAGAGCGACTATGCTGCCTGCTGGGAGGGTGAGACTTCACCCTCAAAAGTGAGTGTTTTTAAGGTATCAGAAAACAAAAACTGGGACCTATTAGAACATTTCTTTCCCCCCCTCCCCCGCCACCACCTCCAGTAGCCCCAACTGCGCCTTCCCTGTGATGTGTGTGCCGTGATGGCAGTAGCCAAAACACCAGAAACAGAGTGGCACAACGAGCTGAAAGCAGATAGGGGGATGGGAACCAAGCAGCGGGATTATATCCCCTGAGGGAAGTACCACTGGGTAGGGTGCAGGGAGGATTTGGATTCGTAACCATACCTCTCAGTTCCTCTGACGTGAGAATGTTCAAGAAAGAATTAAAAGGATTACTAAAGGACCCCACTGGATTAGTGGAACAATTAGACCAGTTTCTGGGGCCCAATATTTATACGTGGGAGGAAGTGCAATCAATAAAGACCATGTTATTTATACCAGAAGAAAGATCCAGGTGGCTGGGATACAGATATGGGAAAGGGAGCACGTGCAAGGACCTCCTGGGGACCTGAAAATGCCCACAGTGTGCCCCAGTTGGGACCACAACAGCACTGGGGGAAGGCAAGACATGGAGGAGTATAAAACATTAATTATAAGAGGTATCAAAGAGGCAGCTCCATGAAATCAAAATGCTCATAAAGCTTTTGATGAGCAGCAAAAGAGGGAAAAAACTCCCAACAGAGTGGCTAGAAAGATTGAGGAGAAATATTAGGCAGTATTCAGGGGTTGACCCTGATAGAGTGGCTGGACAGATCTTACTAAAGATAAATTTCAAGGGGTTATCAAGAGGCAAAAGGGAAAAATTTTAGCAGATTTAGAAGCTAAAAATATAGCCGTGTCAGGGACAGAAAAATTAATGATGGTATTAACCCCCATGAGAGAAAGCTAAGAAGTCCCCATATTCAGTGGGACGGAACAGTACGAACTTCTTAAAATAGGAGCCAAGAAAGATCATGAGGGGAAGTGGAGATGAGCAGATGGGAGGCAAATGCTGAATAAACGCCTTGCCAAGAAAATGCTAGAAGGCATGCATGGTACAACACATTGGGGTACACAAGCGCTGAGTGATCAGTACCTAAGGGACTGGGGCTGCATAGGAATTTTTGCAATAGCTAAGCAAGTTACTGAATGGTGTGTGATGTGTCAACAAGTGAATAAGAAAATCATGAGGAAAACACCCAGAGGAGGGTGAGAACTAGCCTTACGGCCCTTTCAAAATATCCAAGTAGACTTTACCAAGCTTCCCCAGGTACAATGGTGGAAGTTTTTACTAGTGATAGTAGATAACTTGACTCATTGGGTAGAGGCGGTACCTACTGTTAAAACCAATACCAATTTTGTGAGTAAAACACTTCTAGAATTAATCATCCCCCAGTATGGGATGGTAAACAGGATTGATTCAGACCAAGGGACTTATTTCACATCTAAGATATTGCAGAAAGTTGTTCAAGCCCTGGGAGTAAAATGGGAGTTACACACTCCATGGCATCCAGAGAGTTCTGGTCGTGTTGAGAGGATGAATGAAACTCTTAAAAGAACTGGAGTAAAGCTGATGATTGAAACACAGATGTCATGGATAAAATGTCTCCCTTTAGGCTTGCTAAGACTTAGAACCCAACCCTGGTCAGATCTGAGGGTCTCACCCTATGAAATGATGTTTGGCTACCTTTTTTGACCTGGCCCCAGAAGGTTGCCACCTATGAGGAAGGGGAAGCCAATGCCAAGAAATATGTTATGTCTAGAGCACAAACCTTAGAAGGGCTAAGACTTAAAGGGGCAATTCCTCAAACTACCACCCTGGATTTCAAAATCCATAATATTAATCCTAGGGATTGGGTGAGGATCAAGTAATCAGAGATTTCTTGAGAGATCAGCCTCTAACGCCTCAGTGGGAAGGTCCCTTTCAGCTCACCACTGAATCAGCTGTGCAAAGCGCAGAGCAGGGATGGACTCATGCCAACAGAGTTAAAGGCCCAGTGGAACAATCCAAAGAATGGACTGTAACATCCAGGCTGGGTGAAATGAGACTGACTCTCAAGCAGAGACTGAAAGACAACCAGAGAAACAACATGATGCCCAAAAAGTAGAGTCAAGCTTCCACCCACCAGCTCAAGAACTGTTTCTCTGTTTTAATAGGCAAGAATTACAAGCATCTGTTGAGGCAAAGTACACAAGGGACCCAAAGAGGTAATGGGGCAGCTTCCTTAAGAACTGCAAGTAAAGTAAGGCAAGGAATGGAGGGCAAGACCAGACTTAAAAGGCTGAGAAATGGCTCACCGATTCCCAAGTGCTAAAGTATGAAGCCATCTCAACAGATAATGATTTAGAGCAAATTGTGAGTAACCAACTCAACCCTGCCCAGTTTTTGTATGGAGAACCAGATGAGGAATGAATATATAATTGCCTAGAAGTTATAAACTATCAAACTAAAGTAAGAGAGGACCTAACAAATCAACCACTCCAAGGAGGGGAATGGTTGTACATGGATGGATCTACATGAGTAATCCAGGGGCACCGGGTATCGGGGTATGCTATAGTGGATGAAGGGTTGGTAGCCATAGAAAAGGGAAAGTTACCTTCCAGCTGGTCAGCCCAAGCATGTGAGTTCTATGCCCCAAAACAAACTCTGGAAATAATAACACAGAAAAGAGGAACAATATATACAGGCTCAAAATATGTTTTTGGAGTAGTGCATATCTTTGGAAAAATTTGGGAAGGGAGGGGGCTATTAAATTCAACGGGAAAGGGACTGATTCATGAGAAACTTATTTCAGAAGTGTTAGAAACCTTGCAATTACTAAAGGAAGTGGCAGTAGCATATGTCAAAGGACATCAAAAAGGGGTTATCAAGAGGCAAAAGGGAACAATTTAGCAGGTCTAGAAGCTAAAAATGCAGCCAAATCAGGGTCAGAAAAACTAAGGATGCTATTAACACCCATGAGAGAAAGGCAAGAAGTCCCCATATTCAGTGGGATAGAAGAGGAAGAACTCCCTAAAATACAAGCCAAGAAAGATCATGAGGGGAAGTGGAGATGAGCAGATGGGAGGCAAATGCTGAATAAATGCCTTGCCAAGAAAATGCTAGAAGGCATGCATGGTACAACACATTGGGGTACACAAGCGCTGAGTGATCAGTACCTAAGGGACTGGGGCTGCATAGGAATTTTTGCAATAGCTAAGCAAGTTACTGAATGGTGTGTGATGTGTCAACAAGTGAATAAGAAAATCATGAGGAAAACACCCAGAGGAGGGTGAGAACTAGCCTTACGGCCCTTTCAAAATATCCAAGTAGACTTTACCAAGCTTCCCCAGGTACAATGGTGGAAGTTTTTACTAGTGATAGTAGATAACTTGACTCATTGGGTAGAGGCGGTAACTACTGTTAAAACCAATTCCAATGTTGTGAGTAAAACACTTCTAGAATTAATCATCCCCCAGTATGGGATGGTAAACAGGATTGATTCAGACCAAGGGACTTATTTCACATATAAGATATTGCAGAAAGTTGTTCAAGCCCTGGGAGTAAAATGGGAGTTACACACTCCATGGCATCCAGAGAGTTCTGGTCGTGTTGAGAGGATGAATGAAACTCTTAAAAGAACTCGAGTTAAGCTGATGATTGAAACCCAGATGTCATGGATAAAATGTCTCCCTTTAGGCTTGCTAAGACTTAGAACCCAACCCTGGTCAGATCTGAGGGTCTCACCCTATGAAATGATGTTTGGCTACCTTTTTTGACCTGGCCCCAGAAGGTTGCCACCTATGAGGAAGGGGAAGCCAATGCCAAGAAATATGTTATGTCTAGAGCACAAACCTTAGAAGGGCTAAGACTTAAAGGGGCAATTCCTCAAACTACCACCCTGGATTTCAAAATCCATAATATTAATCCTAGGGATTGGGTGAGGATCAAGTAATCAGAGATTTCTTGAGAGATCAGCCTCTAACGCCTCAGTGGGAAGGTCCCTTTCAGCTCACCACTGAATCAGCTGTGCAAAGTGCAGAGCAGGGATGGACTCATGCCAACAGAGTTAAAGGCCCAGTGGAACAATCCAAAGAATGGACTGTAACATCCAGGCTGGGTGAAATGAGACTGACTCTCAAGCAGAGACTGAAAGACAACCAGAGAAACAACATGATGCCCAAAAAGTAGAGTCAAGCTTCCACCCACCAGCTCAAGAACTGTTTCTCTGTTTTAATAGGCAAGAATTACAAGCATCTGTTGAGGCAAAGTACACAAGGGACCCAAAGTCCATTACCCCGTCGAAGGAATTCAACTGCAAGTAAAGTAAGGCAAGGAATGGAGGGCAAGACCAGACTGACCTCTTTGTTGGCTACCAAGAAGATTCCATAGCCCTCCTACGGGTAGCAACCCCGTAGGCATGGTAAGGTAAGGACAAAAAGGCCATACTGGACCTCTATTATTCCTGAGTTTTAATACAAAAGGGACTGGAGGGCAAGACTGAGTTGGCCTCTGTACTCACCACTAAGATACACCTACCCACAGCAACCCCATAGGCGAGGTAGATGGGAGTCAAAGATGTATCAGACCTCTGTAATGTCCTTTTGTTCATTCCAAATAAGTGTGTCCAGGGAAAACCTGAGATTTTTTCTCAGGTTCCCACTCTCCTTGCCCACATCAACAGATACTAGTATGACTCATTAAGTAGAAAAAAACTTTTTGAGTTAATTGTTCGAGACAAATGACTTATAGAAAAGGAAAAGGGCGGGGGTTGTGATAGATGAGGAATGTAATGGTTGACTCTCACAATTAAAGGACAAATATGTATATGTTAAGAGAAGTTTTATAGATTTATAGTTATGTTTCACCCCCTTGCATTGTTATCGCGGAGTGGCCTGGGTAGTCGGGGCATTTGGGAGGGTCAGCTCGTTACTATGTGTCCTGGTTTAGGACAAATTAGGGGAAATCTCTGAAAAAGTCTTTTGATCCCAGCACTTGAATATTTTTTCTATTCAGTCTTCTGTTGTATTTTTTGGATAAGGTTTTAATAAACCTTTTAAATTTTTGGAAGTGAGTAGCATTTCATACAACTCCCTGATTAGAAAACCTATTAGAAACAATTAACTGGGTCAGATCTCTGCTGGGAATTACTAACGAGGATTTGGTTCCATTTTTGCTTTGTTAAGGGGGGATTCTGGGTTAAATTCACCTAGGCAGTTAACTGACGAGGCAAGGGATGCCTCAAATAAGGTATCCCATGCCATTCAAACACAGAATAAATCCAAACTTACCATTCCTGATAGCTATTTTGGGAAAAGGACCCCAATCCCATGCCTTAATTTTTCAATGGGACCCTGAAGCATATGATCCTTTGTTGATTTTAGAGTGGGTTTTCCTACCCCACCAGCCTGGTAAAACTATACCAACTAAGAGATGATGGCTCAGCTTATTATAAGAGCCAGGTCACATTTACTTTCTCTTGCAGGAAAAGATTTCTCCACTATATTCCTATCTACAACCACTCTATATATAGATTGTCTATTGCAACAGTCAGAATGCTTGCAAATTGCACTCAGAAATTTTATGGGGCAAATTTCAATTAATTTCCCTAAATACAGGCTGTTGCATTCCTCCCTTAGCCTGACTGTTACACCTTTAAAAAGTGTTGTGCCCCTTGATGCACTAACCAACTTCACCAATGGATCAAGACGGTCCCATGAATCTGTTATAACATGGCAAAACCTTATAATATGATTGGGTATCTGACATTGAAACGGGAGAATGTTCACCGCAAATAGCTGAATTAGCTGTGGTTGTTAGAGCTTTTTCTAAGTTCACACGTCCTTTTCATCTTGTAACTGATTCTGCTTATGTTGCAAGCATCATTGAGAGAACTGAAAATTCGTTCCTAAAGACAGTTTCTAATCATCAGTTATACTCTTTGCTTAAAACTTTAATTTTTGTTCTTTCTCAGAGACGGTATCTATTTTGTCATGCCTATCTGTTCTCATACATCCTTACCAGGATTTCTAGCCCAAGGCAATAGACAAGCCGATACCTTAGCTATGACCATACACACTACACTTCCAAACATCTTTAAGCAATCACGGCTCAGCCATGCATTCTTCCACCAAAATGCACCTGCCCTAATATACATGTTTAATACCACAGGAGATCAAGCTAGAGCCATTGTCATTATCTGCCCTGACTGGCAGAAATATTCTCTGCTGTCTGTTGGGGCAGGAGTAAATCCTAGAGGGCTCCACAGTTGACAAATTTGGCAAAGCTATGTAACCCATTATGCATCTTTTGGTCGCTTTAAATACATATGTGTTCCAGTAGACACCTTCTCAGGAGCAATCTCTGCCTCTGCTCACATAGCTGAAGCAGTAAAAGATGTTATTAAACATTTTCTACAAGCATTTTCAACTCTAGGCATCCCAAAAAAATTAAAAACATATAATGGGCCTGCCTATGTCTCCCAGAGAACACAGCAATTTTTTAATCTGTGGGGGTCAAACATATCACAGGCATTCCACACTTTCCCATGGGCCAGTCAATTGTTGAGAGAGCACATGGGTCTCTTAAACGCCTGCTGGAACAACAGAAAGGAGAAAGGAGAAATAGGAAGGCTTGCTAAGGCCACATATGTATTCCATTTTTAAATAGTTCCCTTATGGAACCAAATCTCCCAATTATCAGGCATTTCTCTAACAAAACATCGGTACAATTAAAGGAGAGACCTCCAGTGTTAAAGATCTTGAAACAGGCCAAATTATAGGACCCTTTTATAGGACCCTCTGATTCCTCCTGGGGAAAAGGGTATGCTTGTATCTCTCTAGGTAAAGGACCTCGGTGGGTTCTAGCAAAGAACATCATGCTGTATCTGCAGCCTCTGCAAGATCACCAAGAAGCTCTACAGGAGGAACCCCAAGAAGATCCTGCAGAAATGACACCTTGAGGCTTGCAAATAGCAAATAGCCATCTCTTACCTCCTATCTATTGCTAATTTATGTCATTGTTTTCTTAATCCCTTAAACATTATTAATTTTTGAGTTTAATCCACAGGTTGTTCCACTGGAAATGGCTCCTAGGAGACTCCTGCTCTCTATACCCATACTGATGGATGCCATGCTCCTCGCTAAGACCTGGGAAGTCCCACAGCCAAAGAAAAATGTCTGGGTTACATTACCTAACATCACCAAGCAGGAAACCCTGTGTCTGTCAGTAGCCACCCCTGATAACCCCTTTTCCACCTGCTTAGTTGTGTTACCAACATATGTGTGGCCCTTAAACAAGGATGCCATCCATATTTTGCATCCCCACAAGGAATGGATTCACAATCCTGCTGATAACTGGGATTACTGGGCCAGGAACTTACCGCACACACCATTAGAACTTCAAGAATTGGAAATTCTAGGCTCTGCAAAAATGGATTTTTGTGTTAGATTTCATTATATCAAAACTACTCCCGATTCATTATATACTATCATTAATGTCAATGCTATAAGAAAGCAACCAAATACATAGTGGGCTGTTTCCCCACATCATCCAGTTTATACAAATGAAAGTACCTGGGGTAACTCCACCTGTCATTTCATGGTCCAGTGATTCCCCGTTACAGTTACCACTTGGGACATGTCTCATTTGTGGAGACAGAGCATGGCCTGCCATTCCATCTTGCATCGAGGGCAGGCCATGTAGCTTCGGGAGGCTTACTGTACTAGTGTAACTGGATATTCCATATGACCAAGCCCCGGGATTGGCTGACAGGGGCTTCTCCCAGTCAGATCTCTGCCAGATCCTGAGGGGATGTGGAGTTCAGACCAATGAGAATATCCAGACCGGGTCTTTCAAGATGCCCTTTATAAGAGGGGGCGTGGAAAATAAATCTCTCTGTTGCCACACGAACATCTGGGGATGAGTTGTGTCTTTGTCTTCTTGCCCCTCACCCCCGTCACGTGCAGTTTAACATGTGGTGACCTCCAAAGTGATTGGGGCTCACCCATTGCCTGGCACAGAGCAAAGGAGACAGATGGCGTAACAGCTCGATTGCTCTAGAACTGAATTAATAAACAGCCTGAGCTGGGAATCGGGATAAGACCCAGGGTACAGGGTATCAGAGTGTGGATTGGTGCCTGGAACCGGACACAGCCTGAAGAGCTGGGAACAGCATAAAAGCTGGAACGGTGTAAAAACTGGACTTTCGGGAAAAACCGGGACTCACTGGCTAGACAGTGGTAAAAACCCCCTTGGCAGACAGCAGAAAATACTGCGAGGGTTTAAAAACTTGTTATGTGGACTAAAATGACAACCAAGACCATGGGGGCTTGGATATCAGGACCAGAAAGCACCATGATAAAGCTTCTGATTTTCTAAAATGTAAAAAGAGGAATTGTTTCCCGTGGGAGATGCCGGCATTATCCAGAGAGCCGGCGGAATAGATTGATGCCATGCTCCTTGCTAAGATGCTGGCATTATCCAGGGAGCCGGCGGGATAGATTGATGCCATGCTCCTCGCTAAGATGCCGGCATTATCCAGGGAGCCGGTGGGATAGATTGCAACACCCAACCACGTGGAGAGATGGTGGCCACCACAGCCCCGGCTTCTCCGAGATGCGCCCTCCCCAGGCTGCAGTAATCACTATGCAGGGCTACCATATCGCTTAGCCAGGCGGGCACACCACGCCGCCCTGCTCGGGGAGAACAGACGACACTGCAGATGTTTCTGGCCCCTCAAAGGGCGGCCATGCCATGCAACCGCTCCCACCCCTGCCAGGAGCCAGAGAAACCCCGTGGCTCCGTCCCACGTGGTCGATGAGTTCCGCCCCGCACCGTCCTCGGCCGGCCCGGCAGCGCCACATCCAGTGACGTCACGGGAGAAGCCCCGCCCCCGATGCAGCGTCCCTGGAACGCGGCCTCACGTCCGGGGGGAGCGGCCCCGGCACCCGGCCTGCCTGCCAAGGAGGCTGCGGAGCTCAGAAACAGAGTGTGGGAGAAGCCTTTGCGGAGGTCACGCTCGGGAAAAGGCAGCGCAGCGAGACAGGCGGGGGTGTGGTACCGCAAGGGCCGGAGACGGTCCAGTCTGCCCAAAGAGATGGCGTCGGGCGCACGGGTTGCATGTCTTACAGCAGCTGAGCTGAAGACACACTGCCATCCAGAGAAGCGAGAACTCAGCAACTGCTTGCAAATGGAAGGCAAAAAAGCAAACAGACACTAACTTTCCTTCCTTACAAAGCATTACAACCACATTACCTCCTGATAAATTGAGGTTTTCATGGTAGAGGAACTAATAAAAGACACTGAAAGGTTGCCATATAAAAGTTATGATAATGTACAGTTTGTAAAATATGCATTAGAACTCATGGTGCAATATTCATTATGGATGTTTGCAGTTGTTAGAACCAAAATTAACAAGCCCGTGATCAGTAAGATATTATATTTCTGTCTCAGACTATTAATGCTGTGTATCAGGGAAGCATTAGTGTGTGTATTATTATGTATTTTTTTCATACTCCTACTAATTATTGCTGCATTGTTTCAAGAAGGATGGGTAAGATCCAGGGGATATCCACTAAGATACCCATACCAAAATTAATTTATCATAGGCAAATTTCAGTTGCAAAGTGTTGGGAAGGATGAAAGTTTGACAAGAAAGTCTCACAAATATGTATGCTTGACAGAAAGATTTTTGAATGTAGAAGCTGAGGAAGGAATAGAGATGGAAGTAAATTTTGATATAGAAGAAAAGAATTGCTGAGCCAGTCTCACTGGATAACCAAGGAGGCAAAGGGTATGTTAGTTAGAAGGGGGTTTTTATGACTTAGAGCAAAGGATAAACCCACCTCAAACAAGAAGATGCTTTTACCGAGCAGAAAGATAGCACAGGCAAACAAGTCAGCAAATGTTGCAAGTAGAAAAAAGGTCTCAGAATTTTCCACTTCAAGAAAACTGAAAAACAACTTCTAGCTTAAACTGTAATGTACTAACTTTTAGTGATTGGAGAATAGTAACATGAATATGGTAATTATAGTAGTTGTGATAGGCTATAGATAAAAGCTAAGGTATAGATTGGTTCTATTGTATTAAGATGCTCAGTAAAGAAAAGTATATAATGCATTTGTAACCTAAACTCGGGGTCTCCAGGCCTGCCTGCAGATGCAGCTGACAGCTGTAGGCACAGGCTCTGTCGCCCACGACCCTGGACTGCTGTAACACCTTGGATGTAATAAACTGCATTTGGAAGAGCCGCCTGGAGTCCCGCATCTCTCATTCAGGCTCTTACAGCAAAGTTCTTCAACTGAAGTTTTGCCACTTGTCATAATTAAAAAAAAAAAGTCAATAATTAAATCACAAAATTTCTAGCTTCTAACAAGGCAAGAAAGGAAGTATTGCCTATCCTGTGATTCATATTATTTTTTGTTTTTTTGTTTTGCAGTTGATATTAATACAAACTTGTTTTTATACATGGAATATCTCCCAGCCAAGTCATTGGCCTGATCAACCTATGAACCTGGCTGGTAAAGATTCTGTGAAAAAAAAAAGAAAAAAGAAAAAAGTAAAAAAAAGTTAATGCTTTTTCTTTAGAGACGGGCATAGAGGTTTCATCTGGGAGAAGCCCTCTAGGTTTGCTCATAATGGAAAAGATACTTTTCAGCAACACTCTACCTTATTAATACTGTTAAGAAATGCATGCTTTATTTCTACTTTTTATACAAAGAAAAAGGGGAAAAAAGGCTGGGGTGGAAGTACACCTCCTCTTTTTGAGTTTTGGGTGGTGTCATGTTCTTTTGTTTTATAATAAGTCATATAATGGCACAATATTCCTATGAAATCCAAGGTAAAGGACAATAGACAGCATTCTGAAGTCTCTTCAATAGAAGAGTGGATCACAAATGACCACCTATCTCATGGACAATCAGTATAAAGACTTGATTAATTTACAGATTATTTCTCATGTTTACAAACTGTTTTCTGGTTTACAAAGTGTTTTTCTGTTTACAGATTGTTTTCTGGGTGTTGGGTTCTTTGCTGTTTATAAGGGGGGGCGTGGAAAATAAATCTGTCTGTTGCCACACAAACATCTGGGGATGAGTTGTGTCTTTGTCTTCTTGCCCCTGATCCCCCCCACCACGTGCAACCTAACATACTAGCACCTGAGATTGCCCCAATTTGTGAAAAAAAAAAAAAAAAAGGCCAGACGCAAGAGATTTATCCATCAATTTGAATCAGATTGCAAAGATAAAATTAACTTTTGGAGTAAAGGAAAAAGAATGGCAGCCTCAATATTGGCACCTGGGGTTGCTACAGCAAAAGCTTTGAAAATGTTAGGCAATCTAGGATGCTGGCTAAGTAAGCAAACCAATGCCACATCTTGGGCACTGAGTGAGCTACTGACAGATGTGGACAGACATGCTACCCTGCAAAACAGAGCTGCAGCTGACTTCCTGCTGCTAGCACAAGGACCTGGTTGTGAAGATTTTGAGGGCATATGCTGCATGAACTCTCAGATCACAGCAAGTCCATACACAAGAGCATCCATATGCTAAAAGAGGGAGTCAGAAAACAAGTGGAAAGTGATGAAGACTGGCTGAAAGGACTGTTAAAAAAAATGGAATGTATCAGCTTGAGCTTTATCTTTGCTCAAAATGGGTTTACTAATTTTTGTAGTTGTTGTATTTATGTTGTTTCCTTGTTTTGTAAGTTGTCTGTTAAGAGTTTTTCAGAAATCTTTACAAAATATTTTTCTAAAGATGGGGAATTGTGGAGTCTCATCCTGCTGAGATCTTTACTGCAGATGCTTTTACAGAGGGCTTTGGCCACAGACAGTGTACTAGTCTGGTCACAGTAGGAACTGTGGGTTCTTGGGAGCCCACTATGCTAATAGAACCTTCTTATATTTGATCAAGTTTCCAGTTTTCCTTCACCATTAGTCAAGACCATTTTCTTACAAGGTCATGTTCTGAGTTCACTTTCTGATTGGACCTTGTGTCCCTATACCTGGCTGTGTTTGCCCTGCCCAGGGGTCTTTGGAATCTAGCCTCTGTACCTGCACCACATATGTTATTTTCATTATTAAAGTTTTTATTTTCCAGACTAGTTTCTTCGTTCCCGTCCCTCTTTATTAGCCAGCTTCTCCCAGCTAAGCTGAACAGGGGGATCACAGTGTGCTTCTAAGCCCCTAGAATGTGGCTTCCAAACCCTTCAAGCAGTTCTAAACATCTCAGGTCATGATTTCCTCAGCATATTTCAAACTTAGCAAGCAGACACCACAGCTCACACTCTGTCCAGCTCTCCAGGCTCGTGGCAGCAGTCACTTCACTGTCTTTTTTGTAATTTGAGGATTACACTTGTACACATGAATTTTGGAAAACTCAGGTCATATATTTAGGTTCAAGTGAACATAAACCAGAAACTTGGATATGAATAATCAAATTTACACAAAGAGGATATTGATGTGACCCTTTCAAAAACAGCTGAATTGCTGCAGCAAGAGCAGACATTTCTCCTTGCTGCCAAGACACAGCCTGCCGAAGGACATCACCATACACACTTTTGCAGAAAGAAACTTGTGGTTTTAATTGGTATCAACTTTGTACTTTCTGTTTCCTATTATGGGTGTGAATGAATACAAAACTTCAAAACAAATTTTCACTGAAATTAATGAGATCTGCATGACAAAAAAGGACTTGCTGACTTAACATAAAAGTCAGGAAAAATGGGTGGAAATTACTCTGAAGTTCAGTTGAAAAGTTAATGAATTTCAGTGAACCCAATTATTGACACAGACTCTGTGTTTCATCAGTATCCTGGCCAAAAAGAATCACAAGCAGAACCTCATACAAAGAAAGAGTGAATCTGAATTTCAAGGAAGCTGAGACTGGAGAAAGCTGTGGAAATGATGTGTAGATGATGGCACAACTGTGCCTTCTCACTGTGCAATGCATGACTCCTTGTCCCCATCCTTGAGTTTATTTCTTTATTCTTCATGATGAAAGGAGCACAATTATGGTCAGCAGAACCACAGAGGATAACTGCTAGAGCCAAAGGGAAGAAATTATATATCCATGAAGTGCAAAGTGAGAAATTAATTAGAACACAATATCCTGCTTGGCAGCTGCATGACAGAACATAGGCAGGTGCAATTAAGAAGATATGAACGTCATCTAGGACAGCAGACAGGGACATCCTGGGGAAGAATCATGTTTTTCTAGGACCTTCTCTGGGCAGCTGGGTTTTTTAGCCTCTCAAAGGAACTTTTTGATCTCTCCTGGCAAACATTACCAGCTTTGCTCGAAACTTTGCAGATGAGAATTCTGTTTTCTCACTTTTCAGTCAACAAATTCCTCTTTTGCACCACACCTAAACTGTTCAGAACTGAGTGAAAATAAAACAAATGCAGAAAGTGATAAGCAGATCATCCAAGGAGCAAAGTACAGGCACAAATCAACAGAAATCTGAATCCACTTAGGCATTTTCTGCTTTCTTGCACAAGTAGGACAGTCTTCTCCCTGCTGCTCTGGCAGAAGAGAACTTTGAAGATTATTCACCAGCAATCTTAGAAAGACTTTGTTGTTCAGACAATTTTTTATGCTCTAGAAACACACAGAGAGATTGTGGTTGCAATACTCCCCTGGATGCCTACGCTTACCAAGGGGTCTGGAGCTACCACTGTCTCCTGCTGTAACAGAATAGCTCATTGCCTGAGGAACCGAGGTTTATGCAGAGCTGTCAGCTGCTCCTCATGGTAAAATTTCAATACTACAGGGTAGTATTTGCTTTAGGAAAATAAACATTTCGCTTTGAAAGATTACATGATAGGTACAGACTTTTCACAGGTATTATTTGCATGGTCACGAGTATTTCCAAGTACTCTTCAGAAAACAAAACCAAATTTTGCAGAACTAGCCACAGAACCAGCAACTGTATTTAGCATAAAGGCATTATTATATTGAGGTAGAAATGGGACAAGACAGCGGGGCAGAGATGTACAGCAGCTCACTGGGACATATCACTTGCAGCCCCAGGAGCTTACAGCCATAAGACAAAACGTCATATAAACCCGTCTGCACCTTTACTCGGTCTCATGGGCAGACTGACACCATGTGTGTAGAGTCCAAGCACCTCTCTTGCAAAACAGAAGATTACTTCAACAAGGTTTACAAGTTCATCTGCATTTTGGTTTTGATTTTACTCATTTTAATTTCTCTTCTTCTTTGAGCAGCAGTGTTTAAATTCAGGTTTAAAATAAAATAATCATATAAACAGAGAGAAAAATATACAATTGTATAATTAAAGTTGATAGACAATATATTTAAAGGTGCTCAGAACATGATTCTCACCAAATCTGACATCAAGCTAGTTTCACCAGGTAGCCAATTTTTAAATTAAAAAAATCAAAATCTAAAATAAGACATGGAGCAAAAGAGGGGCATAATCAAAGTAAGAATATATGAAGAAAATATGCAAGACTGCATGCAAAAAAAATTGTTTTAAAAGTGATATTGCAATTTCAAAACTAACAACATGAGAAGGAAAGAAAGAGTTAAAATATCTTTAAAATCTTAAATACTAAATAATGAAACTATAACCATAAATAATGAAACCATTTAAATGCAAATGAATGAAACCATATGGCATCATTTCCTCAGTCCTGCCTTTTAACATACAATTTGAAAATCTCACCCTTGCAACTTGTATGAAGAGAAAAACCCCAAATGGCTACAGGATCTTTGGCACTACAAGTGTTTGCTGGATGAAACCTTGGTGAGGATCATGAAGTTGCCCACAGAATTTTTTTGGTTTTAACCTGAAACTTCTTATTAGGTACTTGATTTCTGAATACAAAAACCAGTGCCATCTCTAAACTGGGTAATGTAAATGTGTGTAAAGAGATGCTCACACAACTTTGAAGCAACCTGTAGATGAGAGTGGGGGACACTCTCAGTTTATATTCCACCCTTTCTGATCTGATGCCTGCCTTGTGGCATTAAAACATCCCATGGAAATTATTAGTGGATTTGTAAAAACTCTTTTTTTCTCTTAGCCCTTAGACAATATTTCTTCCAAGCACACTGTCGGAAACAGAAAAATCACATCTAGGGATGACTTAGAATTTTCAAAATAAATTACAAATCAAGGCAAATTATTGCCAAACAATGGTTTGCCACACTCAATCAGATCAAGAACTCAGTCTGTCATCTTTCACAGATCATAGAATAGTTTTAGTTGGAAAATACCTTCAAGATGTTTGAGTCCAGCTGTTCCCAAGTTAACTGCCACTACGTGATATTCAGACACCAAAAGCAGGAAAACAAGTCTAGTCATGCCCCATGTCTGCATGTATTACTAATCAAAGGCGACTCTGATGTTGGTGAGGGAGAGAGAATGATGCATCTGACTCCGTCTTATGAGAAGGCTAATGAATTACTATATTATACTATACTATGTACATTTCATCTAAACTGAATCTGCCACACACTCACTCTGCACACAACTGCACAGAACTGCCCTCATCCCCTGACCCTCCTGTGACTGTCAGCTGACACTCCAACACACGTACATTCTTGGCCCTGATAGGACAAGGAAGCAAAACATCCTCACTTTGGGTAAACAAATCTCCATATTGCATTCTATTTTGGCACAACACAGGCACAGCAAGTGATAAGAATTGTGTTTTCCCTTTCTCTGAGGTTCAGAGAATATGAATCTCAGAAATGTTCTTGGGAAGAATTGTGCCTTGCTTTTCTCTATGAAGAAAATGTGGCAACATGCATGTCCTTCAGCACAGGCCAAGTCACAACATCTGCTCAAAATCACAGAACAGGACACAACAGATCCATCTTTCAAATATAAATACACCCCTAAAAATCTAGGGAATTTCAACATGCAGAACTACATTTCTCAAAGCTACCTATGAAGTTGGTTTGACTTTCTTTTTACATTATTTTAAAACAGCTGGCTTTCAGTTTTACTATTTATTCCTGCCTTCACAATGCCATGTTTCCCTCTGTATTGGTTTTCCATGGCTTTTCTTTTTGGTAGTGGGGGTGCCACAGAGGTGGCTTCTCTGAGAAGTTACTAAAATCTTCCACCATGTCTGGCAGAGCCAATCTCTTGCAGCTCCAAAGATGGACATCCCGCTGGCCAAGGCTGGGCAAATTAGAAGTGGTGGTAACACCTCTGTGGTAATATACTTAAGAAGAAAGAAGAACCAAGTCTGTGGCGCAGGTGTAAATTTACAGTCATAGAAGAGTGCAACATAGAGACAATCTGGGGAGAACAGAAGAGAACAACATGGGGACACCAAGGCCAGTGGAGAAGAAGGAGGAGGTGCTCCAGGCACTAGAGCTGAGATTCCTTTGCAGGCTGTGGTGATGTCCATGGTGAAGCAGCTGTGCCCCTGCAGCCCATGGAGATCCAGGGAAGCAGAGATCAACCCACAGCCCATGGAGAGGTACCCATGCCAAAGTGGGTGGATGCCTAGAGGAGGCTGTGATCCAGTGGGAGACCTGGTGGAAAAAGAGGGCCCCTGCTCCCAGGCTGGAGCAGCCTGTCCTTGGAGGACTGTACCCTGTGGAAGAGTGATCCATGCCACAGCAGTTTTGGGAGGACTGCTACCCATGGGAGGGACTCAAGTTGCAGCAAGTCGGAGGGAACTGTTACTCATGAGATGAAGCCACATCAGAGAAGTTCAGAGAGAACTGTCTATTGTGGGAGAGACCCCATGGTGCAGCAGGGGAACGACTTCTGTTCCTGAGCAGTGGGACAAGCTACAGGTGTGGGCTTACCATAACCCCCATTTCCTGCCTCCATCTGCTGCTGGGGTAGAAGTTACAGCTGGGAAGGAGAGAGGGGTGGAAGGAAGGCGTTTTTAGTGGCTTGTTTTGCTTCTCATTATCCTGCTCTGATTTTGTTAGCAATCAATTTACTTTAGATCTCTAAATTGAGACTGTTTTGCCCTTGATGGAATTAAGTGAGCAATCTCTCTCCGTTCTTATCTCATGAACCTTTAATTGTATACACTCCCCTCTGTCCAGCTGCAGAGGGGGTTGAGCGAGCAGCTTTTGTGGGTGCCTGACCTCTGCCCGGGTCAAACCACAAGACTCTGTTAGCCCAATAAAGATATGGCTGATGCTAGAGGCGTACAGGAGGCCTAAGGGACATGGCATACACCTTGGCTCAAGGGCTTCAGCCTTTAGGTGGGTGGGAGCCATCACTGTTTCCTCAAAAACCAGCTACCAACAGAGGCTCCTCTGCCAAGTCAAACAATGCATCACGTGGGGCACCACAGCATCCGCTGGCCTCTGTGTGTGTGGCACCACCAGAGGCTGCAGGACCAGGGGCACATCTGGGATGGGGGGCTCCTGCCCACAGCTTCATGCCACGATGGAGATCCCAGAATCAACTACCAGGGGTGCTGAGCAGCTGGGAACAATAATTGCACAATTGTCCTTAATTAGGTTATACTGCAAATTTGTTCTCATGCACGTGGGAGGCAGTCATCAGAAGAAATGTCTCACATTTGAAAAAAATAAAATTCTACCCAAAAACAAAGCAGTAAGATAAAATGCTACCAGAGGAAGCTACTATACAGTAATGCTTTCAGAAAATAGCAGCCTGAGAAGCTTTACAAGCTAAATATTGGCATTGTGGTACAGAGTTAAAGAACTAACTAAAGAAGGTTTCTCCTTCACAGAAAAAAAATCTTTTCAGTAAAGCAGTAAAGATGCATATATACATCTGCCATAAATGTTTAACAACTCCGTGTCAGCTTGAAGTAAGCAGGCTGAATGGAGCCATCATTTTAAAGCAGGCTGTATTTCCATACACAGGTAACACTACCCTCTGCTGTAGGAAACCACAAAGTGCTTGGCCAGCTAGCACTGTAGCCAGCACAGCCACCAGCCCCAGGGAAGCCTCTGGACACCATGTCCTCACCCCAGTGGCAAATCACTGCTTTCCCTGGTGAGCCACACTTGGCCCATCCCAGTTGCTGCCCTGAAGGTGCTGTGCAGGGTGTGAGGGCAACAGGAATTTCCAGGGCTCCCATGGTTCTGGCACCTCAATGCAAAGTGCACTGACTCACAGAGCTTAAAGTATGTCTGTACTGCATTTCATTCAGGCCTTTGCTCTTGTTTCTATTAATTTAAAATTTATGCTACATACAAATAATTTAAAAATGAGGTTCAATCTTTTATTACCCTTTCCTCATGCCTCATTCTGTTCCCAGTTCAAATTGCAAAGTGATCTGAACCAAATATTTACTCCCTAGAAGGCTGAATAAGAAATATAGTTGCTCTGTTGCAATCAACAGCCCAAAATCCAAGTCTAAGCTCAGGATTTGTGCTGTAGAGCATAGGCCAGGACTGCTGAAGCATAGCCTCTTCCCAGGTACCTCAGGTTGTGCTGAAAGGTGTGTCCTAACCCCTCAGGCAGCCTTTTCTTTCCACCAGGATGGCTTACAGCATGCAGACAGCAGAGAGCACTGCCTTCTGCCTTCCGAACATCTAGGAATTCCCAGCTCCCAGGCTGAAGACATGCAAGAGGTACTAGCTGCAGCAGTGTATGTATGTGCTCACAGGGTAAGCAAGGAGAAATTCAAATTAAAAGGTCAGTCCTACTCCTAGTACCTGGAGCTTCTCTGCTAGGAAATGTCATGTTATCTAACAGTCTGTTTCTCTGGCAGCTCTAGCACTTGAAGGCGTGTGAAACCTTTACATGGGTCAGGGCAAAAGGAGATGGCACCAAATCTTTCCGAGTGTGAATGAGATGGAGAAAACATTCAGCCTAGCAGTCCTTTCACAAAAATCACATTTGCTCATCTACCGATCTTCCGAAAGCTTCTCCATACAGAAGTATCCATCACTGCTCTGCTTTCAAACTGCTACAAAAGCCTGCAACGATTGTTTTACATAAAGGTCAGTCCAACTGCCACCCAAGAGTGGCTTGTCCCTTTCTGTATGTTCCTTTTTATCACAACCCCTAGCCACAGTGCTGAGTCTCTTACGCTCAGTGCAGACAAGAAGGCCTTAGACTACAAAAGTTACCCAAATATTTAAAGCTGGAATAAGCCATCAAAGAAACCTATTGTGACAGGAGATTGAGCACAGGCAAGGTATTTCACTGGGTAATACGTAGTTAAGCTGGGAAAATCCTTCCCACAGCTGTTGCAGGTAATAAATACACACTGGGTCAAAAAGTGACCAAAAAATCCGCTTAGAAAAAAAAGTGGTGCATGAAGTCCAATTAAATTCTTACTTCTAGAATTCAATAAATTTCTAGATTACTGACCTCTAGATATTAGGAGTTTATTGAAAGAAGCACCTGGATATGATTGCCATGCTCTAACAGCCTTTCTATGGCATCTGATATCCACATCACCTAAAACAGGCAACTGAGTCTAAAGGGCATCTGAGCTAACCCAGCAGGGCAGCACTTACAGCCAAGAAACAACATTTTAGGGATTGCACAGTTAGAAAGAACTGAAGAAAATTACACAGCTACAAAGCTTCTGCAAAAATAGGCAAAGGTTTCTCTAAGTCCCAGCCTCAAGTTTATCTATGTTATATATAATGGTTAGTAAATTACACTTGAATTGCTGTAGTTATTATGCATCACACCCACTTGTTCCTAATTGTGGTGGTCTTCAGTCAAAATTGAAGCACCCTTTGTTGAATTCAGTTTATTTTATTCAAAAATGGGAGTGAAAGGAGAATTATGGGTATTTGAATCCCAAGAAAGAGTATCAGCAGCTCTAGGATTTAACGCCCTGTAAAAAATACAGCTGACTTTACAGAGTAGGTCAGTGTGCCATAGAGTTAACCTAAGATGGAAAACAGCTGCTTCAGGGCCTGGACAGCAGAATTATGGTCAAAGGAACAGAGAATCTCCCAGGGGACAGAACAAAGGCCCCACAACTTGGGAGGACCAAAGCTGCCCTCCTCAGGGAACACAAACTCTGTGTGATGATTTTTCTTTTTCACCTGTAATGCAGAAATAGCAGCATTTCCTTTTGTCACAACACCCACACACAGATGAGCTTGCTAAAGACTGAGATGCCCAAAAACTATGGCTACAAATATCAAAAACAGCTGAGGGAGATCTACTGAATTTCAGCTGGGGATTTCTGCAATTTTTTTTTTTTTTTTTAGTAACCAGACGAATAACAGCCTATCTGAAAGACTCTGAAGGATATAATTTAAACGTAAGCAAGAGATCTTCAGACAGGCAGTTCTAGCACCAGGAAGGAATGAGCAATTCTGTTCATAATAACTCATACTGGAGCATGCCTCTTACAGCAACTCTTACTTCCTAGGCTCCTCTAGTCTTTTAGCAAGAAACTAAACTCCCAAAACTCCCAGGCCAGACTGTACATGGCTCAATTGTTTCTAAAGACCCTTAAGACAACACCACTGAGTAAATTATAATCTTACATATATCCAGCATTTCATTCATTGCCTGTAAAAGAAGGTTGATAGAATGATGTTTTTCCAGCTCTGCTTCAAGAGGGCAAATCTGAGCTCCCTGTTGCCAAGCCTGAAAATGCATTCAAAGACATGGCATGCCACAGGCACTGATACAGCTCTTTTGTTTATGTGTGAGGCATAAACTTACAACATCTTCAAATGATTGCTGTATCTGACTGTGGGAGTGCTTTTTAATTCTATTATTTTTCATTCTAATTTCATTATTGAAGACAGAAGGTAAAGAAAAGCAATTAATGGGAAAAGATAATAAAACCTGTGTAGATAAAGAATCACCCATGCTCACTTGATCTATTGCTTCAGGCAAATTAGATAACAGTAAGAGCAGGTAGTTTTCTGAGTGCTGTGTTCTATTGAAAGCTCAGTCCTTGAATGTAATGAAACAATTACTATAATACATAATATTCATTATAACAAATACACCAAAGTGCAGCATGCTGTTCTCTTGTCCACCCAAACTCAGCAAAAGCCAAACAAAGGGTAACAAATATTCTTAAGCCTGGCTGCAAGATCTGGGACTTTTCATTAGAGGTTTACACCCAGCTTTGCTGAAGATATACTTTCTGGCCAAAGGCTTATTTTCTTTGCTTTGTACCTCAGCTTCTACATCTATGAAATAAGAGTACAAGCCAAAGCCCCCTTCAGAAATAAACCTACTGCATCAATAGTACAGACCTGAGGATGGGCTTTTCTGAAGTAACACCTCAAGCATCACAGAGCTAAGGTGAGAGACCATTAACTGTTTCAGCTGTGCCATGGCTACAGTTCTGTCATGCTCTCACCCTACCAAGTCTGAACATAAACAGAATTAAAGCCCAAAAGATGACCCTGTCTTCAAGACAATACTCTCCAAAACTCTACTGGGCTTGCTCTTTTTGGATAAGAAAGCCTGGTATAACCTTGTTATTTACTGAGCAGGAAATTCTGCAAATGCTGCTGTAACAAAAAAAAAAAAAAAAAAAAAAAGTTTACTGAGCAGGAAATTCTGCAAATGCTGCTGTAACAAAAAAAAAAAAAAAAAAAGTAGTCAACCTATTTACATAGGGCAGGGCAGAGTGAGGGTTGAAATACTGCTTGCTGAATGGAAAATATATTCCTTCAGAATCACAAGCAGTTATTTCCACCATCACCTCCTCTTACCCTGTTATCTTGTACCAGCAGCTTTCTGTAAATACTCACAAAAATTTACAGAAGCTGCTGATTATTTCAACTGGTGGGTGAAAGTACAGCACTGTTAGGATCGCCTGGTAAGGGTTTTCACAGCATTTGTCACAACCTCCACTTTCACTACATTGCAATGAGAGAGGAGGGTTCCTGCGATAGACAGACCCTGCCAGCTTGCATAGCTTTAAACCTTTCTGATTTCAATCCCCAACATTTGCTTCTCTCAGGTGATACCAGCACTGTGCATACTTGAAAGTACAGCCTCTGAAGGGTTGGGAAATAAGAGCTGAGGATGGACACACCTGCAGTTTTAGGATGAATGGAGCAATATGAAATATCCTTGATAACGTTGCTGAATTTCCCACAGCAGTGGGAGGTGTGCACAAATGGGAGTTTTGGAAATGGCTCTTGTTGGCTGAGCTCCCTCTGTCCCTCAACAGGACATGGAAAAACAGTTACTGTGGGATTAGAGTTCCAAAAGTATCAGATAAACACGTTTCCTCCCAAAGCTCTCAGCAGCTTCGTAGTTCATATCTAATTGAGCTAAAGCTGTTTCTGCTGTTTCATTACAGAAAGAGGCTGAGTGTGACACCTCTCCCTTGCATGTAGCTCAAGGCTCGTGGAATGAGGGCAATGAAAAGAGAGAAGCTAATTCTCATGTAACCTGCCAGGCACTGTTCTCTGCAAAAGGTTTGCCTGTGTGAAAAATGTGTATTTTATGATTGGCTTTTCACAAATATTAAAATGAATATGATATGTGTTATGTTAGAAAGTTATGCTGTATTAACATTTTAACAGTATAGTAAATGCAGTTGCATAGTTAAAAGGTAACTTGTGTCGTTAAAATAGGAACTATGTATGTGGAATATTTTCTTTTTAGAAAGGAATGAGGTGCTTCCAATGATGGCAGCTACAGGACACCTAAATCTTTCAGAGAAAGAGAATTTATTGCTCTTTTATCAGGAGAAACGAACTTCTTCCCACCTGGTTCAGTCAAAAAGACACCAATTAAGAGGAGAAGTTGATGATGAACAGACAAAATCTTGTGTTTGAATGGAATTTATGCATCATGTATGAGATGTATGAATATGCAACAGGTGATTGTTTTTAAGGGTTAATCCTCTGCTAACCGGTGTCCTTTGTCAGGCTTGTGTTGCTCAGAAAAAGGTACCCAGACATCCGTATCCCTTTGTTTTTATTGTCTCATATTGTCCTAATCTCAATTGTTCAAATTTTGTTACTCTAGTTATATTACTACTGTTATAACCATTTAATTACGATTAAACTTTTAAAAGTCTGAAAATCAAGTGATTGGCAATTTTCACACCTGTCACCCCACACAGCCTCTCTTTTCCATTACTTCCTTGGTACCCTCTCATTTTAAGGCACAGAAGAGAAAGAGAATTTATTGCTCTTTTATCAGGAGAAACGAACTTCTTCCCACCTGGTTCAGTCAAAAAGACACCAATTAAGAGGAGAAGTTGATGATGAACAGACAAAATCTTGTGTTTGAATGGAATTTATGCATCATGTATGAGATGTATGAATATGCAACAGGTGATTGTTTTTAAGGGTTAATCCTCTGCTAACCGGTGTCCTTTGTCAGGCTTGTGTTGCTCAGAAAAAGGTACCCAGACATCCGTATCCCTTTGTTTTTATTGTCTCATATTGTCCTAATCTCAATTGTTCAAATTTTGTTACTCTAGTTATATTACTACTGTTATAACCATTTAATTACGATTAAACTTTTAAAAGTCTGAAAATCAAGTGATTGGCAATTTTCACACCTGTCACCCCACACAGCCTCTCTTTTCCATTACTTCCTTGGTACCCTCTCATTTTAAGGCACAGAATTGCTTACTTACTAGAGACAAGCTGGAACATAAATGCTAAGCTATCCCTCTTTTTATGGTGCACAGGAACAGTGAGCTTGGTACCGAGTTTCCTGAGAATAACGATGTCAAAAGTCAAAATGCAAGAAATCGTTTTGGATTTTTGTCACGAAGGCATAGATACAGCTTCACAGTCCTCTGCAGTCCATTGATCAGCAAACATACATGGTTAAGGACTGCAAGCTTTTGAATGAGGCTCTTCAAACAAACAAAAAAAAAAATGTTATGCAAACTTTAACACAGGATTTTTCTTCAGATGAAGAAAGAATTATTTCACTGGCTTTATCAATAATCAAAAAATATTCTCTTTATGTCTTTTTAGAGGAAATTCGAGCAAGAACACTAGCACATCAGAAAATCTGCTAATTCTGCACACTACTTTGTGTTCATAAATTTTGAAGCACTACAGTCCATTGACAGTCTGAGAGCCAAAATACCTAAGGAACCAAAAGGATCCTGGAGTCAGCAGCTGTAGCAGGCACGGGCTGACAAGGCCTCCCTGGCGGTCAGTTACCTAAGAGAAGAAATGCCTAGTCATGATGACTGGACCTACAAAACCCCTCTTCTGCCTTCGGACCCTCGTTATCTCTCTGTGAGACGATACGTCACTTTTGCCTCGATCCTTAGTATTGGACTGTTTCCTAAAACTCCTATATCCTACATAAACCCCTATTTCTGCCCAGTTTGGGAGAAGAGCTGTCACTGGGAGCCTTTGCAGAAAATACCAATAAAGACATCACTGTGGAATCTCACACAGCGCTTCTCCTCTCTATCCCTTCGTCTTGCCAAAGGCACTTAGCAAGCCAAGAGCTGAAATCACTAATGAGCTGATAATCACTAAAGAGCTGATCTCACTTAAGAGCTAGCTTGCTAAGATTGCCTTCTGCTCTGTAGCCTGCCTGAGGGGCCCGGACAGGTTGTGCTTAACTGGACTTGGCTGTCTGGGACACCCACGGCAGCCGGGGTCGGGGAGATACCAAAAACCCCGGAGCCGCATTAAGCAGCATGCCTCTGGCAGCAGGAAGACATGTATTAATGTATTAAGGCTGACCCCACCCGGCTGTGCCACTGTTGTGTGGCACAAGTGTTATGGCATCAGTAGCTACTGATGGTACAACAGACAGCCTGGTACAGTTGTTAGGCTGTTTCCAGATCGAATTAAATTTTGATCACATACAAGTAGGACCTATGCAGCATCCAAACCCACATCATCAGTTATGGTGAAATGTATTTTTGTTCATGTCTGATCATTCTTTACCTATTAGGGCAGTTTGCTAGTTCACTAAGATAACACTAACTCAGGTGCTTCAACGTGGCCAAATGGTCTGAACATAAAAACATTTTTAAAATCCTTCACTACTATTAGTAAATTTGCTTCATTAAGGTATGCTACAACCAAACAACAAATACAGAACAGAAACAAAGAGTGCCTGGGCAAATAAAACATTCAACATCCACATATAGCCTCCATAATCATTCACAATGATTCATTAAGTATTCACAAGCATCCATTTCTGGGAATGAAGTTCACACAAACAAATTCTTAACTGTAGAATTTTTCACTCCACAGTGCTACGGAGATCTTTTCTATGCACAAGTATGGGAAATAAATTATTTGTATGAAATGTTCCATAATGAAAATGCAAGCAGAAATTACCCTTTGATTGCCATAAATGTCGTCAATTATTTATTTTCTGTGCAGTGGTTACAAAGTCATCTGCTATATTTTAAAAGCATCCCACAGACAACATGAAAGATTTATTTAAGTGGCTGTATACTGCAGAGAGCTTGATTTAAACAGTCTTTATTGGGCTTCTCACAGAAGCAAAAACTGGCAGTTTGACAGTCAGTACCTTTCATGGAAGCTTAACCTCATTCAGAGACACTGAACACAACATTTCTAGTCCAGCAACATAACAAGTATGTATCTTAGCACAGCATGACACAGGCAACTCTATTCACATTGGAGAAAAAGATCATGTATGAATAAGAATGTGACTTTGACCAGAGGTAACAGAAAACTTCCAAAAGCCAAACTACATATTCAGAGAGAAGACAGGATAAAATTCCCATCTCACAGACAAGTTGTTAGCACATCCAGATTTCATATAAACCAGAAGAATATTGTTTTTTACTCTTTTCTACTTGCATTTTATTATTCTGGATATTCCACTCTTGCCATAATTTTGTATATTACTAAGGACTAAACTAACTGGACTAAACTCCATTATTTTCAATGCTGCAAATGCATATTTCCTGCTGATCTTCCTGCATGATGATGCATCTTTTTTTTTTTTTTTTTTTTTTTTTTTTTTTTTTTTTTTTTTTTTTTTTTTTTTTTTTTTTTTTTTTTTTTTTTTTTTTTTTTTTTT
>NW_024497297.1:2014665-2079863 GCF_017590055.1 Onychostruthus taczanowskii
TTTTTTTTTTGTTTTTTTTTTTTTTTTTTTTTTTGTTTTTTTGTTTTTTTGTTTTTTTGTTTTGGGAGGTTACAAAATTTATTTAACCCTTTGGATTAGCAGATCTCAAGACCAGACTTCATTAGTTTAAGTCACTTATCCAAATAGCAGTATCACACAGGAGACCTCATGTTTATACAAAGGCCTGTAACCCTTTTCTAGTACTTGTGCTCTGAAACAAATTAAGAGGGCCCGAATCATCCATTAGGTTGAGGATGGGTATAGCATAGCACTCACATTCCTATTATTTCAACATAGGAAAAAAATCCATAAAAAGCTACATGTGCAAGACTAAATGGAAATACAGAAACTCTGATTGTGCTCAACAGTGGAAAAAAAAAAAAAAAAAGAAAAGAGTAATGGCCTTAATGGCCTTAATTTGGATGAAATATCCTCTCTCATGGCCCTGTCTCCTCTTTTCTATTTACAGAGTAAACAACAACACGAACAAGAATATGTGCAACTCCACCAATTTAGACCAAAAAAAAGGGGCAATGAACAGAAGGAGCAATTTTTTTTTTTTTTTTTTTAGCGTCATGTACTGGTTGAGAGACATAGTGAAAAACACCCAAAAAGGCACCAAAAATAACAACCTGGACTTTTGGCGGGTGCCAGTGCTCCAGGGCAGCCACAGCCTGGAGAGTATAGCCCAGGTCCACTTGAGGGTGCTCCTGGTTCGCAGTAGGAACATCAGCGCTCAGGTGCAGGAGTGTGGAGCCACAGCAGCCCCTGCTCTTCTAATGGCATTCCGCAGGACACAGACTGACAGGATTTAATCAGCTAATGGCAGGGCCCAGCTATGCTGATGCTGACATTTCAAGAGTCAGAAATAGTTAACAATTCACACAGAGAGTTACAGAGAATGAGAATGAGGTTGTGAAATAGGGTCTTGCCTTATCAGTGAAACAGACCTCATAGCTTGACCCTGAACAAAAGACCACCTAAACTTTTATTGCATAGTCTGGGGTCTTCCTGTTGTGACATCATCTTCTGATGTGTCTCTTGTTACCTGGATGTCTCTTGCCACAGTTGCCCCTGGGCCCTTTGTAATACAAGGGATTGGTACCAGTTCACAGCCTCTTGAGTCCAGCAGTTGAAGACTGAGACCACTGTCTCAAGACACCCACTGACTCAAAAAAAGGAAAAGATTGAACATGTGGACTAATTAGATAAGAAGCAAGAAAATCCTTAACCAAAAGAAGTAGAGTATTAATTAATAAGAGAATTAGGTAATTTGTGGCCTATGAACTGTGATTTGTTTGCTAAAATCTATATGTTAGTGTAAAGTTTTCAGAATTGGTGTGCTTGATTTGTGAAATGCTTCTACCTTACACCCTCTGCACAGAATAAACACCTCCTTTCTGAACTAGGCCCTGTGTCTCTGTTTAGAGAGCCCCTAAATCAGCAACAATGCCACCTGTGCTTCTCACCTCAATACAAACTTCCCCATGGCCTTATTCTGGGCAGATTCCCTTTGTCTGGACACCACAGCCTTGAGGCTTGTTAGCTCTGTTGAGCTGGTGAATGCTGGGACATTGCTGCCAGTGCAGACCATGCCTTTTGCTTGCATACTCAATAGTTCCATGCACAGAATATGCTGAGTTGGAAGACAGCCATCAAGATCATTGAGTTCAACTCCTGGCCATACACAGAACCATCCCCAAGAGTCACATCCTGTGCCTGAGAGTATTGTCAAAACTATTCCTGAATTCTATCAGGTTTGGTGCTGTGACCACTGCCCTGGAGAGCCTCTTCCATTGCCCAACCACCTAACGGGTGAAAAGCTCTTTCCTGTATCCAACCTAAACCTCCCCTGACACAACTTCAGGCTGTTCCTTCAGGTCCTGTCACTGGTCACCACAGGGGATCATACCTGCCCCTCCACTTCCCCTCACAAGGAAGTTGTAACTGTAATGAGTCTCCCCTCAGTTTCCTCCAGATGAACAGACCAAGTGTCCTCAGCTGCTTCTCCTGGGGCTTCCCCTCAATGCTCTTCCCCATCCTTGTAATAGCAGACACTGTAATAGCTTAATATCTTTTTTATGTTGTGGTTACCAACCCTGCACACAATACTTGAGGTGAGGCTGACCCAGTGCAGAGCAGTGTGGGACAATCTCCTTCCCAGCCTGGCCGGTGATGCTGTGCCTGCTGTCCCCCCAGACACGGATGTCCCTCCTGGCTCCCAGGGCCCTGCTGACTCATGTTCAACTTTCCATTGACCAGGGCCCCCAGGACCCTTTCCACACCACTGCTTTCCAGCATCTCATTCGCCAGTCAGTCTGTAGATCCACGGCTGCCCTATCCCAGAGGCAGAATCCAGCACTTGCCCTTATTGAACTTTATACAGTTGGTGATGGCCCAGCCCTCTGATTTGTCGAGGTCTCTCTAAAGGGCCGCCCTGGATTTGAGAGAGTCAACAGCTCCTCCCAGTTTTGTATCATCTGTGAACTTGCTCAGTATCCTTTCAAGTCCTGCATTCAAGCCATTTATGAGGATGCTGAAGAGCACAGGGCTGAAGATGGAGCGCTGCAGAACGCCATTAGTGATAGGTCTGATGTCACCCCAGTCACTGTCACCGTTTACACCCGAACTGTGATCCAGTTGTTCACACATCCCATGATGTATTTATCCAGTTAAGCTCAGGACATTTTGTCCAGAAAGAAACTTGGAGAGGCAGTATCGAAAGCTTTACTGAAATCTAAAATAATTACATCAACTGGCTTCCCTTGATCAAGTGGATGGGCTACCAAGTCGTAAAGGGAAATCAGTTTTGACAAGCAGGACTTCTCTCTCAAGAAGCTATGCTGGCCATGACCAATGACCACATTGTCTTTCAGGTGTTTTTCAGCATCTCCCAGAATAATCTTCTCCGTAACTTTACCCAGCACTGAAGTGAGACTGACAGGCCTGTCATTTCCAGGGTCCTCCTTCTTGCCCTTCTTGAAAACTGAGACAATGTTCACCAGCTTCCAGTCATCTGTGATCTCTCCAGGTTCCAAGACTGATGAAAAATCACTGAGAGACATTTTGGAATGACATCTGTCAGCTCTTTGAGGAGAGCAGGTTAATTAAAATAGCAAGCAAAACCAGCAACGGAAGTCTATAATTTGATTGAGGACTGCAAAAAGTCTTCAGTTTGCATCCTTCCAGAGGGGAGAAAAAAGAAAAAATCCATGCTGCTGCAAACATTCAGTGTTTTAATAATTCTGCCTTCCAAGCCTCCAATAGGATCAGTGGTCTTGATTCAGTGAAGTCAACCCTGGCTTATACCACCACAGCCTTTGTGTTTAACGGTGCTTGCATCTGCACCTGTGTGCCTCTGCCCAGGAGTTGCTTCAAGGATACCCCTGTTAGGATACCCCAAGGTAATGGAAATGAATTTACTCTTTGCTTTCTAGCTCCAAGTTTGTGGTTGTCCTGGGTGCCTGCCTGTGTCAACTCACGCAGCTCTGCACAGCAGCAGGGAACTTAAGGAAGCACCTTTTAGCTAGGAAGAAATCCTATCACCAACACTTCTTGTTCTTTTGTCTATTCATGGTATGAACTCATCAGGAATGAAAAGGGACCATGGTGATTAACTGGCAAACTGTCTGTGATTGAGAGCATCTTCTTAATAGATTTTCAAATAAAAAGACATTTGGGTTCGAACTTCAACAGATGCTGCCCCCATAAGGACACTAAAGTAAAGTGAGGACAGAGATAGTGAAGTCTCAGATTTCCACCAGCAAATTACTACATAAAAAGAGAGATTCAAAAAGACCTCTCACAGTAGGGTAGAAAGATTTATTGTTTTTTAAAAATTATATTTCCTCTTCATTTATTTTCAGTTTTTCAGGACAACCCCTGGAATCAGTCCAGGCTGGGGCATGAATAGACAGACAGCAGCCCTGTTGAGGAGGACTTGAGGGTGAATGACAAGCTGGACATGAGCTGGCAATGTGTGCTGGCACTCAGAAATCAACAACATCCTGCCATCACCACCATCAGGCAAGAAGGGAGCTTTTTTGCTGACAGTGGCAAGTCTAAGGCATTTCTGCTTCACAGAAGGACAGGACAAAAAGGGAGCCCCAGTCCTTCCAGGACCGGACAAACACATACACTCTCCTCTGTAGGCAGTGATAAAGATCACAGCTTATGTGAAAGGGAAGACACATTCAGTCTTAATTGAACAAGTTCAAATAAAGCTGACAAGACTTTAGCTTCTTCCTTAAATTAGGCAGTCACATGCTATGTGGCCACAAAACAAATTGGCTACCATCAGGTTTTACTAAATTGTATATAGTGCATACATTATGAAAACACAGCCTACTACCCTAGCCCAGAGTATGGGACAATTTGTTCCCAAAATTAAGTTTGCTAGCTAAAAATGGCTGGCAGCAACTGCTGCTGCTGCTGGCATAATTATAGCACTTTCTTATTTTTATGCCTCTATTCCCTGCAACAATCTAGATGCCTCACTGTGCACTAATGCTGCCTTCTAATAAAACACTAAAAAAGGCATTAAGTACAGCACCATGCCAAAAGCTACTGCAACTACAAGCAGAAGTGTCTAAATGACCTGTTTAAGACCCTGGATTATTGTAAGGAAAATTTATTTCTTGCTTACATCACCATATATTCCTCACTGAACACTTGGATTGATGAGGTCAGGAGGAGGTCCCCAATATGTAGGGACACACAAAATTTGAATTTTCATGCCAGGAGAAATGATATGGGTCTGCTCTAGGTACACATACCTCCCATGACCCCTACATGCAGCAGAAAGGTACAAGCCTTTTTGCTGCTGTGCTGTACTCCCGGAGCAGATGAAGAAGCAGCTCTTCCCTACTGCTGCTGCAAACTATCATTTGGGTCTATGCACTCTGATCTACATACAACTGAAAGAGCAGAGATATGCAGAGATATGAGGGTAACTGTAATCTTCTAGGATAGATCACTTTCTGTGCCTTGAACATTACAAATGAGATGTTGCTTTAGAAAAGCACAGATGTATCAATTAAGCCACATGCAGAGTTCGCTTTACACTGCCCATCCTCTGAGCAAGGGTAGTCCAGGTCGGTCACTGTGTAGCCAAACCAGAGCAATTAGTTGCTGCCTTATTAGGCCACAGCAGATGAACATTTCTACTGATGTGCATCCTTTCCACACTCCCATGTCTACATAACAGTCACTGAAGAATAAGTTTTTGCATTCCTCAGGATGTTAAAGCTTTTGAAAAGAACCCACGTACCCCAAGAGACTACTAATGTTAAAATACTGTTTAACACTGATGAATGTTAAAAAAAACTGACAGCACTACTCAACCTACCCCTGACATCCCTGTGACAGCCCCCAGTGAGGAGTCAGGCTCACCCACACAGGAGATTACCCAGCATTCAGTGATTTATTCATCCTCAGGGTGAACCTTCCCTGACTCAGCCAGACCAGCCTAAGAATTGGGAATGGCTCACCTACAGTTCTCAAGTCACACACTGCTCTGAAACATGAAAGGCAAGTCCTGTGCCATTGCTGTTTCACACAACTAATTGCATGACTGTGCTGGATAATTCCTGCTGCCATCTGTCCAATGGCTGAGGCCAGCAAAACCTTCCTGGTTCTTAGACTGACAGTCTGGCATCGACCTAAAAGAGCAGTGTCACACTCACCTGCCAAGGCCTTCCTGACATATGTGAAAAGGGAATTATATTGTTTAGTACACAGAGAGGACACAGTGTGCTGACAACAACCCAGGGGTTACTGATCAGGTGCTTCATTGACTCTCTAAGCATGAAGCATAAACTCTTTCAGCCTCTGAAAATATATTTTTTTCCTATCCAGTCTTAGTCAAGGAGAAAATACAGCTTCTTGTAAAGTCAGCTGTTGATAAAATGACCTTTTGAAAAGTTGTTTTAGCTTTGTGCAGATCAAGCAGTGAGAAGCTGGGATATGGGAAGTGCCTTCTTAACTATAATCTTGACACACTGGAGTTGTGATTGTCTCCAATCACAACTCTATCAGAGTAGATATGGACATCAAATACATGTAACAGCAGAGTTAAGCCAAACAGAATTTAGTGAGAGTGATTGTTTTGTTTATTTTATTTACTAGTTCTAGTCCTCTCCATAGATTAATCTCCCTGCAGACTAGTTAAAATAAGTAAATAAAAATAATGGTAGCTGACAAAATAAAGCCATTCTTACTTCCAAAAGCACAGCCAGAGTCTCATCTTTATTGCAGTGTGTTCCCCACTGCCGGTGACTGTCAGCACCCAGGAGGGATTCACACTGATATTTTACGGAATAACACTCATGATTAATATAAAATTGTGACAGGTTAAGGTTTGAAGATTGTCAGTGATAGTGTGTGACTGCAAAAATATGCTTGAAGGAATACACAGACAAGCTCTAATACCAAATAAAATGTTCAGCAAACATAAAGTATGATTCTTACCCAACAGGTGTCTCTATGGGGGAGAAGACAGCTTCAGCCCCTTGACTGATCCCAACAGTTATGATAGAGTATTCCTTAATTTTTTCCCCATTCTTGTATGATTTTTATATTATTTCTTTGTGTTTAGGTGGAGCTTCAACTGACTCGAATCAGACAGACACACCTTTTTTACTGATGGGTATAAAATTCTCTTGCTTCTACAGATACAGTCAAAAAGAACACGGAGCACATGCCCAGTGTGGTTGTACCTTGGGGGCAGGGAACTTTGGGATGGTGGCCTGCATTAATGTTATTATATAGGCTTTAATGAAACAAATTCATCTAAGGAGAGGGATTTCACCACAGTTGTTGGCTCAGCAGTAGGATATATTTCCTTATCTTCCCTGGTATTAGGTTTATCAGCTGCAAAGTACCATCAAGTTCCCTTCCCTGCAAGGATTCACACAGAGCCTGGCCAGGGTGTCTCTGCTCTGCCCTACCCTACATTCCATCCCCCTCAGGAGGTGTGTGTGGATGGGGAATCATCCTGGAATAGGTTTCAAGTCATGCCAACTGCATTCCATCCAAGGAGCAGCAAATGTGATTTACCCTATAATTTCTGTACTGCTATAACTCGTGCTAAGATGCTAATCTAACTCTTCAGTTTTCTTTAACTGTATTCCGTTACATGTCCACAGGGTCCCCAGTTGTTTTCCCACATTCGGCTATGTCACACCAAAGAAATTTTTTTCCTGGAACTACTAGCTTCTCCAAAGAATATAACTTAGGTTTTCTAAATTCACATTTAAGTTTAATTCAGTACAAAATTATATCTGGAACACCCCACTGAGCATTAAGAGCAACCTGAAAAAACATGTCAAGAAGTTGGAGGTACCTCACCCTGACTCAGTTCTATTTTGCACTAATACCTCCCTTCGCAGCACCAGCCTGGGAAAAGAAATGCTTGAATCCCAGTCCCTATTCTGACAAAGACTGACTTTTTCATACAAAAGCTGTCACGGTTAGAGGCTGGCACAATGCCAGTACCCCCATGAAAATACACTTTCCCTAGTGGCTCCTGTGACATGTGATCAGGAACAGAGCAAAGCAGGCTCCAACTTAGGAGTAAAGGAAGCAAACTTTATTAATTACAATATCTAAAAAGGAACAGACACAGCACTAAGAAGGAAAACCCTCCAAATACATTCCTCCTCCTCTCCCCATTTCCTCCAGACTATGAAATAATATCTTAGATTTCCGCCCCGTCACCATCTCTCAGATAATCAACCTTCAGTCTCTCACCACCCCTTAAATAATCAACCCTCAAGTGTCCATCAGGGAGAGAGGAGTCCCCCCTTGCACCACAGGTTTCCCCCAGAAACACAATTGAAACCTCTTGTGTTTCCATGTCACTCGTGGCACCGCTTGGAGAACATCTACCCTTGTGACTTCTTCCCTCCATGTTCAGTGCTCTCACCACTGCACACGGACCAGAACTGCTTCTAGGATTCCCCATTTAAGGATGCTCCACCCAGTTCCAAAAGCAACAGTCTCTCAACTTCGGGACACCAGTCCCCCCGCAAATTTACCCCCTGGGGCCGAGGGGTCTCGTGAACAGAGATCTTCCTCTCCACTGAAGACAGAGGGCATCCCACACCCTCCTCAGCCATCTCTGTTCATGCTACTGCTTCACCACACTCTCTTGGCTCCAAGGCATTGCCTCCCCCTAAATGCAGTCTCTGTGCCACAGGAAAAACATGGGTCTGTCCATGGCATACAAGAAAAGAGTCCAGCCCAAGGCCACTCCATCATCTCCTCCCACCTAGGATTCTTCTCACCTCTTCTAATGTCTCTCACTTGCACTTTCATCACACTTGCTCATTTCCTCCTGCTTCATCTCTCTCTCCTCATTCAGATTCAGGAGGATCAGTATTTGTAAGGTTTCTGTCATTCCTGAAAGGGGTTCAAATTTTCACCTCTGTCTGCCCAGAACTCCCATGGAGGCCGGTTCCCGGTGCCGCATCCCCCACTTCTGGCCAGCCGTGCTGCCAGCGCGATATCAAACCTCACGGCAGCACAGGCACTGCCTCTCCCTCTCTCCATCTCTCTCCTGGGGGGTGTGGGGGGGAGCCCGATGCTTCTCAGGGCTCCTCCACCCTTCCATCTTGCCAGGCCTTCACCCCCCTCCTCTGCCCAAGGCTCCAGCCTACCTCACCCAGCCGTGTGGCTTCCCCTCCCTCACCAGCCCCGGCCGGGCAGGGGAGCTCTGACCTCCTTCACTGACTGGGACCAAGTGAGCTCTCCTGGGAGTTCTCTGCTCTTTTTAACCCGCTGTGTTCTCAGAGGCAGTCCATACCTTCAGTGGCCAAACCAGGTGCCAATATTCAAATCCAAGCACTGATTGGTTTGACCACAACCTCCCAAAAAACTCACTTCCTTCTCAACCTATGACATTCAGTAATTAAGGACATACAGAGAACACAGCCTCCCATCTGCCTGTTTAACAAACTTTACCTCTTGACTTTTCTAAAAGGTATGAGAGGAGGATTCAGACACTCATGGCACTTGGATCTTTCCAGCTGATAAAATGTATGCTGTCAAATCCCTGAAATACTTGGCAATCACTCTTTCCAAATGGTTCACTTTATTGTTATCATTTATTCCATACAAGTCCACAGTAAAAACCTCTATGCTGAAACAAAGGGAGATCTCATTTTAAAAGAAGAAATTTCTTCCCAGCATTATATTTGGCAGATAAAATACAAAAATTACATGTTTACTCCAGTCAAAAAATTATTCCCCATTTGACAACCTTAGGTACAGCTGTGAAACTGAAAAAGCCTTTTCATAGCCCTAATCATGGCATCTCCAAAATCACTGTGGAGTGGGGACCAAAGCCAGAAGCATGTCTGGGAATTAGCACAGTGAGGAACAATCACAAAAATAATTTCGTTTCTCCATATGAGCTCAGTAATTTTGGTAATCCACATGTTTGATGCAATGTCTTTTTCTCTCATTCAGGGTGATTCATGTGTTTCTGAGAAACAGTAAAATATGACATAGGGAGGTTGGAAATTTGGCCTAAGCACCCTTCAGCAATGTTTGGAACAAACACTTAAGTTAGAAAAGATACCAGAATAAGAAGGAAAAGCTTGACTTTGCCTTTTTTCTTCATTCCACCCACTCCTTAAACTGACATTTCTTTTGTACTATTTCCTTGAGTCATTAGTTTTACAAACCAGACTTTCTCTTAAGCTGCAAACTATCAACTTCAAAATTGAGTACCCACTTGCTTCAGGAGTTAAAAGAAGAAGAAGCTACAACCCCAAAATCTGTTCTTGTTTTTCTCTCTGTAAAGGTGCAGATTCTAAGTGATGACTGCATGGCTGCCCACATGGACAAAACCACAGGGCACATCTGTGGCAGGGATTCCATGCAGAAGTGTCTACAGTATTTCTCCTTGTTTCCAAGGGCACACAAAATTTTGCATGCATTTTTAAGACATGAATGTTACCCTTGACTCATCTACGTATATTAGCACTGCAAGTAAACCATTCCTGATTTGCTTAACTTTTCCTTAGCAGGCAGTCCTTGCTAGATGCAGATGAAACATGGATGCTCTGTGCCAAGACAGTACTCTGAAATCCCCATTTAATTCCAAATCCCTTAGTCCCTGAGAACCACAAAGAGAAAACTAAACACAGCTACTTTCTAGTTTTTAAAGTGCAGGACTGCTCGTCTGGACATTTCTTCTGCCCCATTGCCAAGCTGTCTCCATGCTCAGAAAGAGTCCTTTTTCACCAGCCACTGCCAGAAACATCAGGAAGAACAAAGTAGCTGGCAGTGTCTTACTCCTGCACTGTTAAGGCTTTCCAAGGATGTGTATGCAGATTAATGTGTTATTTGGTGCCAGGAAAAAGGACACAGCAAACAAAATTTCTCATTGCTGTTATTTCTGTTTTATTCAGATATATGATCCAAATGAGAAGATCAGATCAAAAACAACCACCAGGACAGGTTCAAATTCCCCTAGAAGTTCTACATCCTGTGCTGTGACTTTGAGTGCTGGGTCCACAGCTGATACATAACAAGAATGAATAAACTATATTTGTCTAGATACAAAAGAAAACAAAGCAAAACAAAACAAAACAAAAAACCCACACAAACAAAAAAACAAGCAAACAAAAAAAGCTCTCTTACGATAAAGGGGATGAGGGAGGTCTGTTATGGACAGTTCCTGATAATAGCAAGGACTGCTGCCTGGAGCATCTTAAACCAGCCAAAACTGGATTTGTGGTCTGAAGAAATGCCAAATGTCCAAGGAGCATAGGTAACAACACAGGTGAAAAGTTCAGTGCCAAGAAGAGGAGCTTACTTCATCCTAAGCCCCCAGCCCAAGATCACCAGAAGGCACTATGCAGTGCAATCAGGAGAAGCCAAAGGTGGGGACTATGGAAATTATGTCCCAGAACTCATTATAATAAAACCTGCCTTTTTGGGAAAAGTTTATGAGTATGCATAGGCTCTTTTGCAATTAGCTTGAATATGTAACATCTTTATGTACAAAGACCAGGTAAATCACCATGGCAGGTGCACACATTTGTGGTGGAGCGATCCCTTGTGCACCCAGCGCTGAATAAACATACCTACTCAACAACTTTGCTGGTTGTGGAGTCTCTACTCTGCATGTCACTTAGTTCTATGCAATGAATACACTTTCTGATAGAGTGGATACACCTAATTTGAACTCCAATTAGATAAAACTTTGGATCAAGAGAAAAAATTCTAAATGAAGGCAAATCAGTATTTTGTTTTACAAACAGGAGAGAACTCCTTTTTACACAAGGTAGCATCTGCCACTGCTCTCAAAACAGCAGCCAATAGAATTGATTGTGGGATCTGCATCCTTGCTGCTGCCCCAAGGAATGACGAGGAGATGAGACAAAGCACAACAAATGACCGGCGGCTGGGGAAGCTGTGGGAACTAAGTGTTCCTCAGGAAAACTTGCCACTGCAAAATTTCCTGAACTGCAGATACACAACATCACATGACAGCTGCGTCCCTTCCAGTCTCACTCATACAGGCCTCCTCCAGCTACTGTGCCTTGACTGTTAGAAGATGGGAACTGCCAGATCACAATCTATTTTTGTCTTACAAACTTCAACTGAACGTTAAAAAAAGCTATAGTGATGAAAAGCCAAAAGTCTTGTGTGACCTGAAAGAACAGAGCAAAGCTAACTGATCCCTCACTGTCTCTGCTCTCAGTTAACTAAAGTCATATCACCAAAGGAATTCTAGAACAGAATTTTCTCAGCAAGCAAGTTATAAGAATCAGTATTAAGACATGATTGTTTTCAGCTCCTACTTCCCCTGGTTTCCAGGCCAGCAGGATACAACCTGCCAGACTTCATAAGTTTTGCTGGTCTTAATAAAGAACAAACATAACATTTGGAAAAGCATGAAACACAAAGAAAGTGCTAGGGTTTGCAGAACTATTTCTATGTGGCATCTGGCTCTCTTTGGAAAATGTTTGACATGAAGTCTGCAGCTGAATAAAATTCAGTTTATTGTTCTATGCAAAGCCTCACATGAAGTTATATTAAAAGAAGGCAATTATTAATTAGTCCTAATGAGGATACAGTTTGCTTTCAGCAGATTTGTTTTATTGAAAACAGCAGAAACAATTGAGCTGAACAACAAAACAGGCTGCAATTAGGAAATTAATGTCCATTGGACCTAGAGCAACATATGTAGGTGACAGCTAATGACAAATTAATCTACATTTCCCATATTAAATTTTGATCATAATGTAGAGCATGGAAGAGGAATGGTATGTATCTTACCAGACTTGAACTTCTCAACCAAAAACTGATAGAGAAAAAATGCTCAGAGCTGCTTTTATTCCTTGACAACTCTATTAAGAGCCACATCACATCTAGGATCTGCAGCAGCAGCAGCAGATCTGGGAGGGAATCACAAGACTGTTACCTCTCTCATGAGCTGAGAAGTCAAAAGCATTGAAAGAGTGAACTCAGTGCTATGTTTTGAGAGGATTTGGATCAATGGACCACTGTTATAGACACAAATGCTAATTCCTGAACTGTTGAACACTACTGTCACCAAAAATCAGGGAGAAAATAAAACCCTCTAGCACTGTATTTGAAATGATAGAGAATCAGGCATTAATTTATTTTCTGGCCAGGATGTGCCAAGGAAAATATTTCAAGCACACATTTTTTTCAGGACTTTTCCCCAAACTTTATACAGTCAAAACCCATAGAGGTGCACTGTTTCAAAGTTCATTGGTCCAGAGTTGAGCAACCCCCAGTATTCAGTTTCCCATTAGATCCAAATCTCCTCACCTCCGATGTTAATTTGATCTTCATTCTTCAATTTTCTTATGAGTTTTTTCCAGACCAGATATCTCCAACTCTTCCAGAGGTGGCATCTGTGAGTAGATATTTGTAGACAGCCTCTGGTGTTCCGTTGATGTTCCATTTATGGCCTTTTATCTTTCTGGGTATCTTTGGGCTAATCCCAGTCTGTTGGTATGTTAAGCCCATCTCCTTAGAGTGATTCTACATCTCTTGAAACAACTAAAGAAAATTCCTTTCCCCAAGGCAAAGTCAACTCAAGCCTAACTGGAGAGACAAAATAAAAATTTAAAAGTTTTATTGTATCCAACAATACATATTACATGACTGAGATATACCCTCAGACAAACTCAGACAACCCCAATTTCTTACTATGCTGAAAATCTGCTCTTCAGGTTTGCCTGCTACTATTGATACAGCTCAGCATGTAACAGTGAGATAGCACAAGTCACAGTGGCAGATAAAAGGAGTAAGGTGGAAGAGGACATGCTCTTTGTGCAATCCCCATGCCTCCCTTGTACTTCTGACTAGAAACTGGGCAGAAAACAGGGCAGAAACTCTCCAAAGCCAGTCGACTGGGTTATAGATGAGTAGTGTGATTGGCTCTCACAATTAAGGGACGAATATTATGTGTATGTTAAGAGAAGTTTTATAGATGTATAGTTATGTTATTGTGATATGTTCTCCCCATAGTCCTGTTTCCCTTCTCCTTGTATTGTTGTCACTGGATGGCCTTGGTAGCCGGGGCATTGGGGGGAGGACAGGCTTGTCACCAGGAGGTGCAGCATGGCAACACCTGACCTCCAATGAAGTTGCAAGAAAGTGATTTCCATCAATGGATGGCAGAGAAGAGCTGACTGACAGACTTTGGGAGGGGCCAGGGTACAAAATGGGGACCATCCACATTGTAGATGAGCACATGGCGGTTTAATTCCATGGTCTCAGCGCTGTAAATTTTTCCTTATTCAGTCTTTTCTTGTATTTTGTTAAGGTTTAATAAACCTTTGAAATTTTTAAAGTGAGCATCGTTTCCCACAACTGATCACCTCCCCCTTGCTAGGCAAAGGAGTTATCGCCTTGTGCCATCCAATAAGGCAAGGATAAAGAATAATATTGTGTAATACTTCTAAATCCACAGTTCTAAGTTCACTTTGTGTTGTGAGTTTGTTTTGTTTTATGAGTTTTGTGGGTTGGGTTTTTTTGTGATAGTGGTTAGGTTTTTTTTTTAAACATTGAGGGCTACTCTATCTGCAATAACATTATTAAGAACTGATTACACATACAAGATCCAGACTAAGAAAGCACATATGCACTTACTCTGAGTGAAAACCATGCCGCTTTCTCTGAAAGCAGTGTGTCCCCACAGACAGTTGGATGCAGCAAACAGTTAAGAATCCTCTTTAACTTCAGTTTCAAGACACAGTAAGTAGAGAGTTCTCAGTGACTTTGAAGAGGAATAACAGCAATTTTGCTTTACTGCAGGTATGACATGTCTAGGGGAGGCTCACCACAGAACAGTCTTCCACTACTTTCCACTCAGGGAGTCATCAGAACTTCACAACCACCATGCTGTGAAGCTGGAAGCTAAACAAACCATTCAAAATTCATGGTAAAGTATCTATGTAAAAGAGTTCTGAGGACACTCTCAACCCTCATGAAATTGGTGAGTTAACAGCAAATCCAGCAGACAGTTTGTTAATGTAGCTACTTTAAAGGAAGCAGCCAGTCCTCAAGTTTGCCTATGTTTGACGTAGGCATGCCAAGATTTAGCACCTTGAGCTCTTGACTCGTATAATTTTCAGTATGTGACTGTTCCTTGTTCAAGAGCCACAGCTTCTTTTTATGAAGGCCATTAAATATGACAATGTACTACACTATGAATATGTTTCAGTTAGGAAGGGGGAGCTAATCACTTTGCAGGGTTCTCTGAAAACACAAACAACTGTGTTCATTTCACAGCTCAGTGATTCTTTAAAAGCATTAGAGAGTCCTGGAAATAAAATGACAATATTTATTAAATTGTCTTTATCTCATAGCCAGTGAATTTTTCTTATGCCCTAATGTGAAAACAACCCTTATGGATGATCAGCTTAAAAGAACTGAACAAGGAGTTCTAAGCAACTGAAAGATACAGCTTCTTTATTTTTTTTTTCTCTTTCCCCCCTTCTAACATCTGAACTGTTTTTTACATTAGAGTCAAAAAGGAGTTCAGAATTTGAAAAGTCACATAACATCTGTTTAACTGCAGCCATTATTTATATAATCTGACTCAGATTTCCAACAAGAACCCCCTGTTACACAGAGCAGCCTAATGTGGAACAGGTCACCTGAGTAAGTTTGATTCATGTGACATCACAAGAACAAATTGTTCAGTAGCATGTGGGGTCAAACCAGACTTTCTTGAAATTTCAGCATCCCAGCAAAGTCAGATGGATTCCTTGGGAGGGTTAAACACCCTCTGGATGAATATGCCCCTGCAATAGCCAGCCATGAGGAGCAGAAGGGGCTGGAACAAAGCACTCTGCGATACAGATGGTGCCCAAAGGACAACAGCGAGTACTCGCTGCAGAGCAGTACATCAAATAAACACCAGAAGCTCCTGTTCCGTGCCATTGTTGAAATGTTTATAGTCTCCTTGTACTTTTATTTACAAAGCAAAAGCTACAATCCTTTTATGCTTATGTTTTACACAATGTCTCTTTCAGAGCCATGTACCTTGTCTCACATGATTTTTCTTCTGTTATCACTCTACAGGGAAAATAAATCCCCAGAAATATATCTTATTTCCCTTTAATTTTTCAGATAGCTACTTGCAGTTCTGGAGGCTGGCAATTTTGAGTGCAGCTACTTCAGTAGTTTACAGATATGGCAAGATTTTCCAAGTTGAGGCATTGCTCTTTTTTAAAAGAATTATGGGAAACTATCACTGAAATGAAATCTCTTTTGGCCACTGGGGTTAAGACGTACATGGAGAGGAGACAGAGGACAAACCTTGTCTTTGAAGACTCATGAATTTCATTCAGCACAGCTTACCTTGTATTCTGCTTTGGACCCTGAATCACAGAACCCAAAAATCACTTACAATGAATTCCTCATTAAAAGCCTGACTATACCTTGACCCAGCAGAAACTGCCTCCTTGAAATATCCAGTCTTGATTACTAAGCATTAAAAATGATAAAAACTCCATTCAACCAGATCCTGTTTTATCCAGAAATAACTTTTATTCATAAGACTATTTTTTCCAAATTTCAAATATAATTTTTAAAATTTCTCAAATTTCTCTACATTACTTCTCAAGTATTATAGATTACTATGATCATAAGTCTTTCTAATCTAGATGATAGTAGCAGACTTCCTCTAACTTAGCTGTAAATGTCTACTAGACAGTTATCTAAATCCAGGTTAGCTTTGTGTGCTCTCTTCTGCATCTGTAATAAGAACAGCTTAAACTGAAACAGCTAATTATGATATACCTAAAGTGGGAAAGGAGGGGCAAATACCCTACCCTTGCTTACAGTTCTCTCCTAATGATTCTACTAGATTAACTAATTTAAATTCCTTAATTCCTTTAGACTCCCAGTAACAGTTTCCAAAAAAAAAAAAAATCTCTTTTCTGAAGCTCTGTGCTAGGAGTTATCTGTTCATATGTCCCAGAAATAGGCTTGGCTTTTTGGCTAGAGGAACATGCTAGACACTAATGCACCTATAGCATGATGGATGTTCTTATCTATAAGGCTCTGATATACAGTCAGAATTGTAGCACCTGTTGCATCCAAACTCACTGAAAATAGTGGCAATAAAGCATTCCCACACACCTGGTAATGGCTCAGGTTATTAAGAATCAATACCACTAATCATCAATACAGTTCAATTCCTTAAATCTTACCCAAAAGACCTGTCAGATTTCTAAACTAAAAGAGTTGTACAAATGGAGTAGGCCCATAGTTTAACACAAATCCACCAGAATGCGTCGTAAAGGAGCTCTAGCATATAAGAAAGCTCAGTCTTGGTATTGTGACTTCCTGGTTTCCAGCAATTAATTTCCAAAAGGACAGTGCTCTTTCATACCTTACCATTTATGGTTACAAAAGGCTTTGTAATAGGGGAATTAAGTTAGGAGTTCAGCCACAGCAAAGCAAACCCAGCGACATACAGGAAAGGAAAAAAAAAATAAAAATATCCCTTTCAGCTCTGAGCTCCACTACTATCCCAAGTTTGTCATGTAACAGACTTTTTTCATCAGAGAAAGCAGCATTTCATCAAAAACTGTAAGTATATTTTTAAACAACTCTTTTTCCTTGGGAGCATGTGATAGCTTTGTGTTTTTAAAAGTACAGTGTTTTGGGAAGCAAAAGGCTTTCTATATCTGCAGCAGTATGGAGAACAGGGCAGATAACTTTTCTGTAGCATGCAGACTGAGTTCTCTTTTTTGTAACTGGATGCAATCTGATCGTTCTTCACAACTGTTAGCAAAGGTAACAATAATATTTTCATAAATTAAGAGCCTGCAGCTCATATAAGACCATAGTTCTTATTCATTTTAATGGTAAATGCACTTTTGCTCTTAGAAGTTTCATGGCTTTGGGTTTTCAGCATTACTCTAGAGGTTGTGCTTACCTACCCCTAAGTTAGAGAGGAACCAGGTACACGAACTCTTGAAGGCTTCTCAAAAATCTGGTCTTCAACTGATTCCTTCTGTGCAGCCCTCTACAGCAGAGAATCAAAGGAAAAAGTGCTAAAGTACTCCAGAAAGATTTTAGAACAGCTGAACTAAGCAAGTAACTTCTGTCTTCTTTTTTCTTTTTTTAAGAAAAAAAAAAAAAAGTTTAAAAGCTAATAGAATTAGTCCTAAACAACTGCATATGTTTTTAGACAATTAAAAATCTAACTTCTTTAATTCACTCTAGTGGTACATCTGGTACACAGTTCAGTAATAAAGCAAAATTGTACAGCATATTTCATAAGATAAACATTGTATCATGTTACACAGTCAAAATATTGCTGTTTGGGATTCCAACACAACTACATGAGAAACTTTTCTGTGCACTTTTCCATTGAGGCTCAGCATCACCTCATTCAGTATTTGTGGTCCCAGACACACAGAAAGCTTATTAAGTAATGAAAAAACTGGTGTTCCCCATTCACAGCACTTCCCCAGTACCAGCAAGAAATGCCTGTAACTGCTAGAGACTGGGGAAAAGGAAAGAAAGTGCTAACAGAAATGCAGTTTTGACTACAGCCTGTTGTAAGTGGTGGGGCAGCAGATGAGAAAATGATGAGCATAGAATTGAAACAGGAAGGAAGAATCTAAGCAGTGTTTAAGTACCCATGGAAACACAGATAAGCAAGTGCCAATGATCAAACTAACTCTACCTAGAGAGAGTCCTAAGTATGTAAATATGAGCGCTGTTCCTGTAACATAACCACTACAGAGCTCATATTTATAAATCTAAAACTTTTGCCTACTGGTTCTCACAAAAAACATTTGAGCCAATAAACTGTCCCCAAGTAGTGTGCTCCTATTACAAATCCAGCAAAGCTGGCAATTTTTATTTTGTCTATACAAGATGTTTTGAGAATAAAACAAGGTGGCTTAAGTTTGCATTTGACGGAGAAAACAAATGGCTGTTTTGCATGCAGAAGCAATACAGGCCAACAGGTACAGGCCTGTTTGAAAAGTTCTCATCACTTTAGAGGTGTAGATGACTTCCATCACTCTTCTTGGTATGATGCTGTATTAGAACATAATGTTCATCTGAAAGCAATACATAAATATTCACTAAAGTTTCACCATATAGTGTGGGATAAATCAGCTCAAAGAAAAACCAAACCAAAAAAACCACAACACTATCTCACTGTTAATATTTATTCCCAACTTAAATTCAGTAGAGGGATTTAGCAGCCTTTCTTCTGCAAGCGAGGTAAATTCATCAGTGCTACTCATACCTTACTCAAATTGAGAGCAGGTTAATAGCTTGAGAGAGAGGTCCCATCTGAGGTCACACCACTGGAAACTCCTGAAAAGATGAGATAGGAGGAGGAGGTAGAGATTTCCTGCCAAGTATCAAATATCTCTCTAATTAAAATAGGGGACTATTCAAAACCTGAGCGGATGGCATACCTAAGATCATCACTAGCAGCTATGAATGCAATTATTATACATTGAAAATGCACAGCAAATGTACTGTATAATTTACCTGGATTGAAGAAGATTAGGTAAAGGGAACATTATCAAAACATTTGCAGTTTATACATTCCTAATAGGTATGGAACCACCACATAAAATCTGCAGTACAAAAATACATTTACATTTTCTCTTGAAAGCTGGACTAGGCCTTGCTTTCTACACTTCAGCATCTTCCAGTTCAATTTTACTCAGACTTCCTGGGCAAATCAAGTCTTCTGCAGTGATTAATTTTAAAATATTTAATGGTTTTGTCAGAGGAAACACTAAACCAGCTATTTCAATGCTCCTTCTAATATACATAGACAGAGCAAGGAGACAAGATACTTATAATCAGAAAAAAAATTAACTGTTAAAACAATGAAGAAATTTAAAGTAAATATGGGTTTTTTATATGTATGTAACGTTGCTTTGTCTGGAGAGCCAGAAAATTAAGTATTTTCAGCAGTAGTACATAGGAATGTTTATGTAAGAAAGAAAAAAAACAAACATGTGGGTTTCCTTTGCAGTCCTATGCTTCCTCTTAAATTCTTCTGTACATATATGAAATAGCGTTACAGGTTTTTCTGGTCTTCTACATTTGAAAGCAGAAAAAAATGCACCAGAAAAACATGTATTTCCATTTTAGGGACGACATTTACAGCTAATTTGCTACAGCAACACAACAATGATGTAAGCACCTCTGTTTTACACTGCCTGAAGACCTAGCTGGTTATTTTTTATGTCTATAAAAGCCCTCGGGGTGATATTTTTAGATTAATCTTTCTTGTTAACATTCTCTGCATAATGTACATGTCCTTATTCCCTTTGGGGTGAAGCAGTTATCTGAACTGGGTGAACACAGGCAAACAGCATCACTTAGCAGCCCTTGCAGAGAGCCAGGGTTAGGCAGTCTGTCTGGTGTGAGGATGGGGAACAACACTGCATTTAACCTCTGGGCCACTTAAGAAAAATTTCCTATTAACACATACAAGTTCCTTTTGTGTCTTAAAGAGATGGTCTGCTAGTTTTAGATTATTAGGAGGATTAGTTTAGTGGTACATCCACTGCATATGTGGGTGGCATTCAAGCAGACTTTTGAAGCAATTAGATTTCTTATTAATTCTTCAGTTAATAGTCCCACAGTTCTTGTATTCCATGTAACAAGGGGTTGATTAACCCACTGTTTCTCAGTGTAAATGGGAGAGCTCTGTAAATATTATGGTCTATCAAAATTCAATATATTAATAGCTCTAGGACACTAGAAGTTTTCCACAAGTCACAGTGGCAGTACCAGCCTTTCATTTTTTTCAATTTCTCACAGAAAATGAAAGATTAATCATTTTTACTCTATGTAAGAATTTCTTATTAATTACACAGGTTTTCACTCATCTATCATTATCTCCCCACCATGGTATAAGGACCTGCTACTCCAGTACCATTTGGTCTCAGGGCCTGTGCTCCAGGCCTGATAATGTTCCTTTATTCCACTTCCCTCTGACCAAGCTGCACACTATGTAAAGGAGAGCCAGTTTAATAACAATTGGTATTAAGGTACTGTGTTGCACAGTATTCTGATATTTTAAGTACTTTTAAATTCTTTAAGTTTTTTATTTCCCATTTTCCAAACTAAAAGAAATGATGTAAGGTTTCAAGGAACAGTCACTGACACTTACTGTGCAAGTTTCCTTGCTGCACACACCTCTCCACATAGTTACACGTGAATATGCAGGCACAGCACAAGTCTGCTGGGAGCATTTGATACTAGATGTTCTACCTATAGCCCCACTGACCAAGCAAAACACAGTACAACCTTACTTAAGGGCATTAGCTCACCTTCTGTATTAAACTCAAATAGCAGTAAACAAGGAAAGTTCATCTATGGCAATTCTCAAATTGAGATGCTTCTTACAGTGCCAGTGAATTATATGTGATGATCAGAAAAACAACTCCTCTCAAAATGCTGTATGCAGAATTCACAGTGGATGTGGATGTTTTATTTAAAACGGACTTAAATATGAAAGTGGACACAATTCAGTATTCTAAAAATAACTCATTTAGTTTCTAGGGACGCCTAAAAACAGCCTTCCACTTTGATATCAAATACTACCAACTTCAAAATATATTCTTAAAATCTGCAACTAACCACAAGTTCTGCTAAATGACCAAAGGTGTCCACAGATAAATATTTTTTTATTGCTAAGAGAACTAACATCCAGGTTAAAAACAGCAGGATGTTAATTTTCAAATACCTTTTTCCTTTGGTCATTAAACAGTCAAAGTGAGGCACTTTTACCAGGGAAAACCAGAAATAGCAGGAAAGGAAAGAACATTCAGAATATATTTCCACTCATTCCTTTAAGAGCTGATGCTCATAGCTTTGAGGGCTATCTCATCTTTCACCAAATTCAGCATGGTCCCCTACTTGCAGTCACCACAGCTCTGCCAGCCTGTAAAAGCTGGAGAACATATGCTCACAGATAACCTGAAGAGCCTATTTGCCAGCTTTGGTTTGTACTTATCTTACACTGTATATAAATCTAAGTTTGAACACAGGCGGATTTTCGCAGGAGCTGTGCCATCCTGAAGGCCAGCCAGTAAGGATAAACACTAAAAAGTTGCACACACCTGAAACTAAAATCCTCAAAAAGCACTGCCTAAGGCTGTGCACAACAGAAAGGAAAACTAATTTGGCATGAATGTCTTTTTTTTTTCTCCTTTTGCTCTGCTTTCCTCTCTTATCTCCAAAAAGCCCACACAAATCTTGCCAGTCTTGTAATTTCCATAAAAACAGCTTTTGCCATGTTTTCATGAAAAAACAAAACCCCACATACCAGCAATCACAGCTGTGAGAGCAGCAGATACTGGTGATGGGTTGAACTGGCAATGAAAGTTCTGGACTATTTCTATAGAAACCTATATGTCACTCCTAATTATTCAATGGCATATGGACTCATGGCAATAATTTTCAGGTTCTCTTCAACAAAACATTATGGTCATTTATGGTGGATCATTTAAAATGCTTTTTGTCAAAGGAGTGGAGGTGCTAATGCCAGTCAGTTCTGAGCTCAGGTTCAGACAGCTCTGCCCAAGAGTTATTTCCCCATAGTTACACCAACACTCCTTGGACAGCAGATTTGGAGCACCTCTGAATTGACAAGGCCAAGCAAACATGTAGAAGTCAGAAATCTCAAATGCTAAATTTTTAACTATTTCAGTTCTTTTGAAATAAGACAACACCATTTCAAACTACTCCAGAAGAAAAGGCGTACTGTAAAAAGGTTTCTACTCTGGGAAGGTTTTCCCTTCATGCAGCCTTTAGCCTAACTCTAACTTCAGAGAAGCAGCAACATAAAACAGACTGAATTAGGTCTGAGGACAACTGGAATGTTAACAGAATTCTCCCCAGAATTTACCAGGTTTTCCTACCTAGTCTCCTGGCTTACACACACACACACACACTTCTTAAGGTACTACACCATAAATTTAAAAAGTAAAAGAAGAGTCTAGTGATAACAAAAAACACAGCAAGTTTGGTTGGATTTTTTTGAGTTCTAAGTTTTTGCAAAAATTGGGCTGTTCTGCCACTGATTATATTATGTTTCAGAAACTTATTACATAACTACAATAACTGTCATATTTTACCTTCTTTTCTGTGTTTTATTTTACACCAAAGAGAAGTTGTTCAAGATTCACAGCTGTAAATCATGCTGGGAAAGAAGTTGGTGACTGCACAAAAGCGAGGGGAGACAAGAGCCCTCTGCCTGGGACTGGGAATGGTTGCATGCTCCATGATGATGTACTTTTTTATTGGGATCACCATTGTGCCATTTTACACTACAAGGTAATAAGAGCCATTTGTTTATGAAACAAAGCTATTCTTTTTCCTGTTAGCATCATATACAATAATTAAAACAGTGATAAAATATACATAAGTACATTGTACAATAGACAGAGTGCTCTCAAAGAGCTCATAAGGATTTAAAACAGAAGAGGAAAAAAGTGTGGCAAGAATTCATCAGGCACAAGTGAACACAAAAAAGAGGAAATTATTCTCCTCAGGGCTAAACAAAACAGACTAAATCAAGACATTTGCTGTAGAATCAAAAAGCCAGCCATGCTTATTAAAGCTTGACAATGAAAAGCCAAGTCTTACATAAATAGAAACATTTTAAAAAGGCTCTTTCATAGGCAGGAGAGAGTCTTGTTTAATAAAACCTGGGCAACACAAGTCAAGGTAAAATTGTTCACTTAAGAATCTGTATCTTCTGAATTAACCATCATAAGAAACAAGCACCTTCAACAACCCAGGCTACTACACCAAATATTACAGAACGTAATGAACACTGAAGGAGTGACGAATGCCCATCCTTTTATTTAATTTTGTGAGTTCTGCCTACACATATAAAATCAATTTGCAAATTATCAAAGTAACAAGACAAGGAGTGCAGCTCACTTGTTTATGTTTCAAGATTATGACAGAGAAAGCAAGGACATCCACCTCATTCTTCTTGATAGAGCACCTTTAATTTAAGAGCTATTTGAAATACATTCTCTTTAAAACAGAGTATTTCACATATTAATTTTTCTGCCTCCAGATTACATTACAAAAGATGGATGGATGTATCAAGAGTAGTTTCACATGAACTGGAGTGAGACTGTTTCTCATCTTTCTTGGACACCAAAGTGTACTTCTGTGAGCAAAACTTAATGTGTTACCAATAACAGAAAAGTAACTCTTGAGAAAAATAGATAAGCAACAGTAAAAATTAACTTTTTCCAGAAAAAAAACCTGCTACTTATTTATGTAAGAGGCCCATGTAATAAAGAAAAAGAGAAGTGGGGAAAACAGATCTGAGTTCTGAGGCTTATTGAATGAAATCAGTCAACATATTTCTGAGACATGAAGTGTACTGCATTGCAGGTATTTTCTACCAAATTTTAAAATCCATAGCAATATTTCTTTCTTGAATAACATGAAGCTGGTTACAGATGGGGAGGTCAGAATCTAACTGAAAACCACAGAATGCATAAAAAACAACAGCAAAACCAGCAAAACCAGCAAAAACGCTTTACTGAACTTACTCACTACGGCAGCCCTTTTGCAGGTGCAGCCACAGATTCAGGGTGGGTACAGTTCTTCACAGCAGGATGAAGCAGCTATGAACTTCAGCCAAGCCAGCACGCACAGATGTTTTTTAACATGCAACTTGCAACAGATGCTTCTGATGAGCTTCAAAGGAATACTTTTTGTTTTGTTTTTGTAGTGTTTGGACAACAGAAACTGTGTGCAAGGTACTCAAAGCCAACATCAAGGACAAAGTTTTCTGTCCAAACAGCAAAGGCTCAGAGGATGAGGAAATCTTTCCTTATCCCTGTCTACAGGTGTGGGTTAATCTGACAGCCTCAGGACAGGAGGTTATGCTCTACCAGACTGAAGATACATTGGAAAGAAATCCTAAGGTACTTGCAACACAAATTGCATACTCATTCTTTGCTACTATCTAACACCTTTGAGGAGAAGGGCTGATAGTTTTTAAACCAAGCAGCACAGTAACAGCAGGAGTCACTCATCTTTTACATGTTAATGTCTGGGCTTGAACCAAGGCAATTTTAAAACATTCCAGAAATTATAGGTGTTTATTTTCTTTTAAATATTACATTAAATATTAAGTTAATACTTTTAAAGGAATTACACCAACACGAATATACAACACCTATGAACATTTTAAAATATGTAAGTCTCCCAGTTGAAGACCCATTGTAAGAAATGGTTTATAAGCTGTGGCTTGCTCAGTTCCTTGTTGAATTAGCACATGAGAGACATTAAGTTTAGAACCATCCAAAGTAAGAGCACAAATCCCAATTTTACTTGTTTTTTAGGTGTATATTATGAAGCAGGGAATAAAGGAGAAAATTGCAAAATGATGCACATTTTAGACAGAAAGAAGAAACAAATTAGTAAAAATTCAGATCTTGGATGCCTGAGACTGAAGTACTTTCAGAATTCAGAACAAACATGCTCAGATTAAAAGTGCAAAACATTTTTATAGATTAGAGCTTCCCACAGTGCAAACCTAATAGCATAAAACACTTCAGCTGAAGAGAATTTTTCTAGCTAATGCCTGTCTTTGTAATGACTGTCTCAGGGAAAGCTACATGCAATGAAGGAGCAAATAGAAATTACCGACCATAGATGGAAACAAGAGCCTTGTTCACTGCAAGGGAAGGCAACTTCTTGATGTCCTATCTACTTGCATTAATGCAAGTAAAATTTTCAGGTCAGGAACCATCCCTGCTTTTGCCTTGGCCAGGTTCCAGTACATTCAAGCATTATTATATACACAAAACAGTACTGAAGAAAAAAATGTTTATGAACAACAACAACAAAAAACAACAAAAAATTACTGCTTCAAAGCCTATTTCCACTGAAAACTAAATAACTCTGAATTATTACTACAAGTCAAAATAGTTTTGTTTAACAAAGACAAGTAGGAAGCCTCCAACAGCCATGCTTGTATTTTTCTACTAGTTACAACCAGAGGTGTGCAGTGAAACAACTTCATTCTTGCGCACACTGACAAGCCGGTGTGAATTTCTGCACAACACTTTCCCACTGTGACAGTGCCTAGAAGCTGTGTTAGGAACTGGAGTCTGGCACTGTAATAAAGAAGTGACAGTGTCAAAGACTGCAGGGGTTTTTTGAGCGTGCATGTTATTGGTTTCCAACAATGTAACTCCAATCTGTAAATCTGCAGACTGGGGGCATAGACATACTGATGGAAACAGGGAAGAGTGGCATGGCAAATGGACATAATGAAATCAAGACAATCTCCAGGGATGCCAAACCACAGAAGGTTTTGTCAGTACTAGCATGATTTTTTCACTCAATCTGACTTAACTAAAAACATTTTATTGGAGTGTTTGTCATAATGAATCACCTTGATTTCTTATTTCAGTGCTCATATGTCCCAGACAAGTTGGAGAACTCTAAAGAAGTTAAAGCACGAATAGAAACAATTGCAAGCAATTTCAAAAAATATCAGACTTTCCCGTGTTACTATGACCCAGGAGGAACACAGACCAACGCCATTTTAAGCAGACTTTATCCTGCAAAAGGTCTCCTCTTTGCTTTCCTCTGGCCTACACTCATGTTTACTGGTGGATGTCTGATTATTGTTCTGGTAAAAATTAGTCAGTATGTTTCTGTTCTTTCTGCTTGGCAGTAAAAATACACATCTAGCATAGATTGTTGAGATTATTGGAATATATTAAGACACATTTGTTCTGCCTGTCTTATTGGCATTTTGTGACTCTTAATATACCAGGTGTTGATTCAAGGGCAGGCATTCCAAAAAATTGAACAGCAACCTCTGTGGATGGCAATCCATTACACAAGGATAAAATATAAAACTGATTCCCAGGAATGCCTGAAAATACCTCATAAGCACACAGACTTAGTTACTCTCTATTGTTTCCTTGGGCTTTAGGAGGTAGAACTGCTTTACAAAGCTACAATTCACATTTACTACTAAACTCTTCTTCCATGTTTTAGATGGGGTGCTAATTTTCTGTCTGGTTGAAATCAGTTGGTGCCACATCCGTATACATTATCACTGGCAGACACACCCTTTATACCCTTATACACCAATACGGTATGTTCTCAAGGCATACTCATCTGTTGAGAAAAGTAGCTTTGTTATGGTGCAAAAAGGTGTATTTTTTATTATGGATCTCTTTGTTTTTGGGAAAGGGTAGGGAGAAAGCCCCTTAAAACAAAAATACATATACACAGACTTTACAAAATTTGCACTGTAATTATCTGACACCTATTGTATATAAAGAAATATATGGTTAAATTACAGGGTATAGTAAAGAAGACTATACTAAAAGTATGTTTTTCTATTTAACTCAAATCTTAGCCTTGCCTTATTTGAGACAAGTGTGCCACTGAAGGAAGGCTACCTGGTGCTGCCATTTGCGTAGATTATAAAACCGATACGAAAAAGGAAGTTATGACATAAAGAATGTAGTGTCCTGGTTCTAGACAAGACAGGTTTAATTTTTGCAGGAGCCAGGAGGGGGCATGGCCAGGATCCAGAGGTTATTCTGTAGCACCTCACCTCATTTTTTGGGAAATGGCTGCCTGCCAGCTCAGTTAGCACAGCAGAGGGAATGGTCAGGTATTCTCGGGGGTGAGAACTCGGGTGCAAACCATTTCTTGTACACTCTTTTATTAGTATTGTTGCTGTTACTGTTCATTGTCTTTTCCTTGCTGTTCCCAGTAAATTGTTCTTATCGCAACCCATGGTCTTTGCCTTTTGTGCCTCTAGTTCTTCTCTCCAAATCATCAAAGTGGGGAAGAGGAGAGGGGAGCGAGCAAGCAGCTCATGGTTTGCAGTGTTTCCGACTGAGGAATACCATTCTTAAACCACAACAAGTAAAATACATCTGTGACGTCTTAATAAATACAGCAAGCCAAAGTAACCGCAGAAGTTTACATGCCTAGCACCAAGATATTTCACAAAAGAGAGACATTTGTTTCCAGAGCTGAGACTTCTAGGAATGCTCTGATGCACAAAGAGAGATATTCTCTGTTATCTGAAAAGAACTGTTTCTCTCAGCCAAATTTCAAATTGCCATTGGACACAGGTGGAACATGAGATACTTCCTGCCTACTGTATTTGACTGTTATCTGGGACAAAACTGGACAAGCTTTTTCACCACACAGTTGAACCAGTAAGAGCTATCATTCACAGGGAAGTTTCAGGGCTTAGATACAAATTTAATTACATTACAGTTTAATTATTTTCATTAATGTGGTACAATTCTGTATTATTTATTGTAAGAAAGGCTGACATATTAACCCAATACATGAATTCTCCAACATTACTAACAAAACCATGTCAGAGTTTGCTTTTCACTGTGATCAGCAAATGAAAGGAAGTGACTGCTAAAATTTTTTTAAAAGCTAACTCCCAAAAATTAATATAGGAGAACTATGTCCACAAGGAGGAAAGTACATCCTCACACCATACTTTTGTGACATGCATCAGAAGTTGTGTGTATTTACAACTCAAATCTCTCTCATTCCAGGAAAGTTCAGCTGGCACAGGTACAGATTATTTGGGTGACCAAATTTGATGGGAAAGGAAAAAGAACCTGCTTTGTTAGTTCATAAAAAGCTGAGGCAGAAGTGTGGTAAGCAGTTTAAAAAAGTCTTGAGATTGCAAAGTAGAACTTGCTCGCGACTGCACTCAGTCCACCAAATTTGTAAACCATCACTTTGCTCCCCCCCCAGCTCAGCAGAGCTCTATGAAGGTTGGATGTTCCTGGCAGACCCTGTGGCTCCACGCATTCAGCAGTGACTTGGGTTTAAAGAGCAGAAATTCGTGATCTTGCTGAGCTCAGAACTCAGCATGAAACATGAAGACCGGGAGTAACTGCTCTCAAATCTGCCCTTGGCTTCCCAAGGCTACCCCCTAGAGCCATATCCTGCTCACCTCCCCAATTATAGTTATCCCTCTTAGTAGCAGATGAAAATTTATTCAGAGTGCAACCTGAATAACAGGCCTCCAGATTACTTCAGCCAAAAATAAAGTGAAACAAATGTTACATAAAAATGGTTATTTCCCTCCAACTCATACCCATTGCAAGTACCTAAAGAAAAACTTTCCACAAATGTTTTTCTCTAGCAAAGTAAAATCTCCTATTTGGACAAGAAATATTCCATGTGTATTGCACTAGGTAGTTTATTTAGTTGTTGGTTTTGCACTGGATGTTCGATAACCTGCACTTATCACATGGTCTTCCCCTCAACTAAACCCCGCTGGTAGCGGTTTGTCCCAGGTTTACTCCTCTCCTCACCCCTTCCTCACTTGTATCCCATTGGCTGTGGCCACCATTCCTCTGCCCCCCTTCCCCTGAGCTTAAATCTTCTGGGAGAAGACACCCAAGCTCTCTTTTCCTGGGATGTCGCCTGAATCCCGAGGTGACTCCTATCTAGGAATAAAAACAGGACTTTGGTCCCGAGAAGAGAGCGCCTCCATCTGTTTTTGTCCTTGTAAAGGCTGCTAGGGCTCAGGGTCCAGAGCTAGCCGGATTGGACCCGATCGGCCCTGGGAGAAAACCAGCCATTTACAATTCCAAGTAAAAACAGCTGTGCAGAGAGAAAATCATACACAAATTGAGAAACTCCATTTTTCTGGATTCTTGCCAAACACAGCTTCCTCTTTTGTTCGAAATAAGTGGGATGTTAATGTGAAAAGCCAAATATTCTGTTGCAGAAAACAAAATGTATAGACACCACAGAAGACTATTCTTGTTTTTAAACAATGCTTTGCTCATGTGTAGGGTGCTGGTTATTTTCTACATCTTTGAGATCTTAAAGTCAGATATTCTTTTTCCTTCACACTTTCACTTAACTTCAAAACCAAGTGTTTTTCCAGTGCATGAGGTTGATGAATTACTCTTTTGAGCCTCTCAATTTTTCTATTCTTTTTTCATCTACAAAAGTTATAATTCACTAGACTGAAGTTTTAATAACACACTCTATGCTTCTTACAAGCACACAAGAGGCAATATGGCCTTTGGAGGTTTCTGTTTGGTTGGGGTTTTTTTAATATTGGATTATACCATAAAGTCTACAATAAATCTGATTAAAAATGCTATTTTTCTGAGATCCAGCAAAACACCTTCTATGAGAATAGCTTCCATACCAGCAGTAACCACTGCAGTTACATAACTCACTTTTTCAAGGCAGAGTAGATGATCAAGTTATATATTAAGCATTAAAACTCCTGCCAGCAGAAAGCAATCAGCACCACAAGCAGCTGGAGATTAAATTCATCCTTGAAATCTGTTTGACTATACATAATTTTCACCAGCATTGATGCTGAGACCACAGGAATAGTGCCTGAGCTGACTGGAAGTTGTAAGTAACACAGGAAAAATGTGGATAGATTTTTATACACTGATGAATACTTTAGTTGCACAGGCCCTTTATATATCTATATGAATAATAGTGTTTTCCTGAAACTATTAAAAGTCCCATTATTCAAGTGCTGTGCACTCTTACAAGTAGTTTTTCTTCTTGATGCCAAATAAGACTTGGTCATGGTGATTGTGTTGGAAGATGAAAAAGAACGAAAGTTACAGCACTATCATTGCGAGAACTAGCATTCCTCCTAGGCCAAAAAAACCCCAAACTCCACCATCAAGAAAACAATTGCAGAAGTTTGTAAAAAGAAGTTGGTTTTCTGAATTAGCAAGATTCGGATTTCATCAACTTGCAATAAGATAATGTTTCTCCAGCTTTGATGAGGCAGCAACAACAGGAGCTGAAAAGGAATCTACAGTGACTTGCTGAGAAGCCACCTGTGAATCCCTAGCTTGTCCTTGTTGTACTTAAACAACAGCAGGTACCTTCTGACTACCTCTGACAATTTTGAGTTCAGTATCCTGCTAATTTGTGCTATTTTATTACCTGGTCCTCAAAGCAGCAACAGGGCAGATACCATCGAGAAGACACTGATCCTCAGAGATTCCTCACTCATATAAACCCATGACACTTGACAACAAAATGCCTTCCAACTGAGTAACTGGAAGTTTGTGTTTATTTTTTGGTTTAGGGGATTTGAAGGGGGCAAAGGGAGAGTTTGGTTAGTTTATTGGTTTTGATTTAGTTTTTAAAATTTCTTTGGGGTTTTTTGTTTGGGCTTTTTTTAATAAGGAAATGAGGAAAAACTTTAACTAAATGTAGGGTCTCTAAACTATTCACTATTCAGAAGACACACAAAATAATTCAGATAGATTACTTTTGGTAATTTTGATAATAGAAAGAAAATAGTATTTAGAGTTCACTGTGTTAACTGCAAATTTAAAAGCTGGCTTGATGTTACAAAAATTCCTGTATTTCCACTAATACAGAAAAAATAATTCTAAGGATTGATTGCAGGCAATACCCTTTGCAAGTTGGGGTTGTTCAGCCATGAGAAGAGGAAGCCTTAGAGGGGAGAATTTAGACCCCCCCTTTCAACCCCTAAAGGGGCTCCCAGAGAACTGGATAGGGCAGGGTTAGAAAAGTGCCTGAAGCAACAGGACAAGGGGGAATGATTTCCTACTGCCAGAGGGCACAGTTAGAAGGAATATTGGGAAGAAATTCCTCCCTGAGAGGGTGGGGAGGCCCTGGCACAGGGTGTCCAGAGAAGCTGTGGCTACCCCTGGATCCCTGGAAGTATCCATGGCCAGGTTGGACAGGACTTGGAGCAACTTGGTCTAGTGGAAGGTGTCCCAGCCCAAGGCAGAGGGGTTGGAACGAGATGATCTTGAAGGTACTTCTAACCCAAACTGCTCTGTGATTCTACTTCTTACCTCTTTTAATTCCAGACAGATTTTCAGAAAGTGTCAGTATGCTAAATAGATTAATCTGCAAGTGAGGATTCTTGCAGTATACTTTGGGGCAGATTAGCTGGCCTGAGAACAAGACAACAATTCCCAAGTAACTGAAATGTTCCTGGCATTTTCTGCTCTGTGATGTTTTAACATGCCACACTCAGAAGCCTTTTCCAGAATACACTGCCAGTATCAAGTAAATGCTCAGCACAAGGTTAGGATCCAATTTATTATGCGAGGTGGCTTTATTCCTTGCAAAATGGCCACCCCAGGGTCACCTCTACATTTTCTGAAGGACTAGAGTTATTTTAAGAATGTCCTACTGACTGTGCTTTATGCACAGGACATCTATGCTTTGGTCTTAGTGTAGCAGACTTTACTAGAAGATTGGGTCTGTTACTGGAGGAGATGAAAAAAGTGAAGTGAAATTTTGGCTCAGATGTGAGCTGCTTTTGTAAGCTGCTCAGAGTGCTGTGGCTCAGCCTGAAGCATTCCAAGCACCAGCTCAGGAATGCTGATCATCCCTTTTATAACACAGTGAGGAGAAATAATGGTGTCAACTGTGCTGTTACTGCTAGCTTCAGCAGAAGCCTCAAGTATTTAACTGACTCACAGCTGACTTCCTGACTCTGTGTCAGCTTCAGGACAGGGCTGCTGTGATACCTCGTTTAGAGCATAGGTCAAAGAGGCATTGAATGCAAGTGATCCAATTCCAGTCTTTGGCACATCTACCTCCAAGAAGTCACATGATAAACTGGTTGCAGAAAAGCACAAATCTGTTTGGTCTTTTTAATAGATAAAGCATCAGTTGCTTTTCCAGGGCATTTAAATATGCACTAGTATATTTAAATATATAACATATATAACTGCAACTAGAGAAAAAATTGCAAACAGAAGAAAGATTACACTGAACTGGTGAGGCAAACTTGAGAACAGGATTTAAGGCAATGGAATTCATAAACTGCAGGGATAATATCACACTATTGGTATCACAAGTGAGGCTTAATATAAGAGGATAAAAAACCAGATGCTTCACCAGTAGATAGTAATACAAATATACGTAAAGAGTGTTAGCAACATGCTTGAATTACAGACTGTTGAAAAGGCCAAACTATTATACATGCTCCAAAATTATGATTATTAAGTTTGCTTAAAGATATTAGAAAATCCTAAATGGAGAGTAGTAAGGACAGCTAAAATGCATTTTATGTCAGAAAACATACAACATCTGCATGACAAAACTGTTTTATTGGTGGGCTTTTTCCCCCAAATATTCTCTCACATCACTGTGCCCAAGAGCTGCTTTCCAAAGCATCAACGTATTTTGCCTGGACTAAAAAGCACATGAACACTACAGAGATTCTGGAAATCTTCAACAGAAATACAAAAACCACAGCTTTCACCATAAAGGTCAGGTAACACCCTCACCTATGTATTCCAATCTCATAAATGTGCTCTTTCATGAATGAAAAAAGTACTGCATAAATCTGTCAAAAATGAGTCTGAAATGCAAATAAGAGCTGAAACAGCTTTTAAAAAGACAACAAAACCCACAAACTAAACAAAAAAATAAACCCAAAATTCTACTGTTGGTGTTTGTAGGTGAGCAGCTTGAGGATGGACAGTTTAGGTGAGCTTAAAGCAAGTTGTATTTTTATGGTGGTTGTTGTTTTGTTGCTTTTTCCAGGAAAAGAAGATGGGAACCTTTCAGGCAAGGCCAGTTATAAAATATGTATCTTTTCTCACATAATAGACATCTGAATAGGCCATAGAACCATCCTATTATTCTATTTCTAGCCACAGGCTGTGAAATAATTCAACAGGCCACGGGATGGCTGGCACAGCCACAGCCTGCCCCTTGAGCAAGCTACAGCTGGTGACAGGCTACAGGCTGGCTATGCTACAGAGAAGAAGACTCCAGATCCAGTTTGCACTATGAAAACATTGGTTTGTCAGCATGGGACACCTAATAAATGAAGCTCTCATGTCCCCAGCCACCTAAAAAGAAAAAAAAAAAACAATTAATAAATGAACTCCTGTAGTCTCATGTCCTCTTTTAAAAGTTCAATGAATGGAACATTACAAGAAGTCTGATGATGGTTCTTCACTGGAAAGCAGGAATTTTTTTTTTAACAGTTATGAATAAAAACCTGCAGTAGCTCTTTTGGAACAAGATTAGCAACATGCGTGTTTCATCACTTTATATTCTGAAAGTTAACGCTCTTTATGTCCATGGTTGCACAGAATTTATCTACATGGAAATGTAGCTAATCACCTATTCAGTGACATTAAAAGTCTCTTAGATGGTGTTGAGAGGAAGTATTTCATGCATTTAAAATATGCACTATTTATGCACTTTAAAATATCAAGACTTTACAGGAAAGCAATAAAAAAAAAAATTAAATTCAAAGACTCAGTGAAAATACTTCATGACCTCAAATCCCAGCACTGTACAGCAATATACTTAAGCCTATTAAGAAAAAAAAAAAATTCAGTTATAGAAGTTAATTAAAAAGAAGAATCAACAACTGACATGTAATTCTGTTTTTCCCCATCTTTTCAACTCAACCCAGTTCCATGTCAAAACCAGACACTGACATCTGATTGCAGTAGTCAAAGAGATGAGATCAGAAATTAAGAATTTACCTGACTATGAAAAATGATGGTACAAATTCTAAAGATTAACATAGGCTTTTTTCAGCATTCAAGAGCTCAGAGATTAAAAGACACAATTAATTCCATGAGACCATTACCATGTGTCTCACCACAGCTGAGAGAAACAATTCTGTACAGAGGACCAATAGCATTTATCAGTCAATGTCTGCTTTGTTTTTTCTAGTAGATGAAGATGCAAACCAGACTGGTGCCCATCTGGGCAGCTGTGACAGCACAAGAGTGCTTTCCAAGTTCTACCCAGGGGAACCAAATCATAACACTTTCAAGAGACAAATTTTCCACAGAGTAACAGCTCAAAACACGAGCAATAGAATTCTTCTGATGGAATCAACACAGTTTAGGTAGTATCACAATATCACAAAAACAAAAAACAAAACAAAACAAAAAAATGGAATAAGAAAAGAAAGCAAATCACTTCCACAAACCCAAACAAACACAAGAAACCCCCCAAAAACCAAAACCACCACAAACCAAAACCATAAAACCATGAGGCACCTCGCCAGATACTCCACACAACCCCTGACAAGCTGGGGACAAGCAAAAGTTAGGAAAAGGATAGAAAAATGTCAGAGTAAAATTATCACTAGTAAACTATCAGATAAAAGCACTTTTAGTATTTGTAAGAGCTCAGACATCACCAAGAGAAGGAAAAGCAACCTCTAACCTTTCTAATTTTACAGTACTAATTTTTGTACAATAGTGAATATTAACATTTATCCAATAAAGTTGTACAGACTGTCATGATCCTAATTCCAATCTCAGTCAATTTACCTCAGCAACTATAAAAAAACCCCTAAGTTCCCCAGCTACAAACACTTAACCAGAGCAATACAGCATAAACTAAGCTGGTAATAGACCTGGGCAGCATAACTAAATACAATTTTTAATGGGCTTTTAACTGCTATTTCAGTTACATTATTTCAATTATTTCCTTGCTTTGATTATAAAATGTCAGATACCTTGATTTCAAAACAAACCTAATAAAGCAGCACCACATCCGTTTTCAATATTCCTACTCTGAAAGTTCTGCTACTGAAAGCACAGGTGGGGTTCTCTGGTTTGTTGTGGGTCTTTTCACATCTGATTATTGACTAAACAAGCTGACTAGCTGGGGAGGGATATAATGTTGTTTAGGTGGGCAGGGAATGGTATAAAGTAAGTAATTTCACAGTTGGCTCGTCTCTCTAATATTTGGGTGTTTTCCCCTAATTATTTTATTAATTTTCTGTTCAGGGAAGTTAGGTTGTTTGGCCTAGAAATTTGATTTTTCCAACACCATTTTATAGATACAGTAAGCTTTGCTGCTCTTTCCCTATGGCAATTGTGTGAAGCAACAGGTCACATAAACTGGTTTTTGAAGACTAAAGGAAGAATTAGCCTTGAGCCACTCAGAACACGTGGGCCTCGGCTGTTGTCTTTATTTACAGTGTATTTTCATTATCTTTTATTGTCATCTCTTAAATCCCCCTGCCAGTTCATGTTGCACCTGGTCCTTTCTGCTCTTACCCTAATGTGTTTCCACTACTTCATTTGTATCGGTCTCACAGAGTGCTTATTTTACCATAAAAGGAGGATCACTCCCACAAACAGCAGTCACCTTTCTTAATATTATCTTCCCAGACAATTACATATCAGCTTCTCAATCCTGCCTATTTTTCAAAGGCCATTATTCTCATCCTGTTACTGCACTCCTTTATTTCATGTAAGATACTGAGCTTTGTCACTTACAAACACCTTCACCTAACAGCCAACCTCTCTGTCCCTCCTAAAATCATGCAGTTGTGGAAAAAAGATGATATAATTTAGTTTACTGGTAAACTCTTCAACTTTACTTGCATTTAGTATTATCTCTTGTACTGTAATAGCAAGTTCACTGCCTGACTGATATAATAATGAAGAGCAATTTATTACCCTTGATATGTTTATGATCAGTGAAAATATGGACATTTGAAGAAGACAACCAAGAGGACTTTGAAGAAATATCAAAATAAAGCACATATTTCAAAGTGATTAAAGGGATTTGCATATACTGCACTCTGGAAAAATAAAATTTAAAAGCTAAACAACAAAATTTCATGTTTAGCAATCTTATCTGCTTCAGAATGAAAAATAAAATTAAAAACAGCTTCTTGAGCTTATGGTGCAGCCCTACTCTGCTGAGTGGTCCAAAAGTCTCAAGATCCAGCAAATATGCAGCTAAGACTGAAACTCGTGACCTTCTTATCTGTAAATGTAGTACCAAATGGAATATTTACTGTTTGATGACTGTCAGTAGCAATCCTTCACTGTGATAACATATTTACACAGATTACAATTTCCACACATCCATCTCCCAAGCTCCTCTGCACGTCTCATTATGCAACTGCAAATAATATGAAAACAGATTATCTTTGGCAGAAGTTACAAGTGGGCTACATGACACATTTTGTTTAAGTAACATTAATTTGCTCTCCAGTTCCATTAAAACTATGGATGTGGCTGAGGATATAAGTAGAACTAACACCGAGTTTTCAGCAGAGATTAAAGAGCACAGCATCTATTTCAATACTTCTTGTTAATCATGAAAATAGTGGAATTTTTTCTTTTCTGTTTATATGCAGCTTTGGCAGAAACAAACAGGAATCTTGCCTTTCCTAGACAGGTGGGACCACAGTTATCTTATTTTCTTATTTCTGTTCCAATTAGTCTCTTCTGTAGAATTTGATTTTGCACTAATTTCTTGTTCTCTGTATTTTCACACTTCAGTGACTTCCCTACTGCACAATTCATTTCAGAAAGGCAATGAGGCTGTAAGTTGCAAGGGAAAATATCTACAATGCCATTCAACTACACACAAAAAATAACAGGTGAAGAAAAGGTATATGTAAAAGATAACTGCCGTGACAGAAGTTTGCATTTCACATGACTACTCTTTGGAGAACTAGTAGAAATTTACAGTTTAACAGTTATATATTACACACAATCTTCTCCAGATTTGCCTCTCTGATCTTTTATTCTTCATTAAGAAAATACTCAAGGAAATAAGTCAACAAGTCTGACTGGAAAAAATATTAGCCAGTTCAAACTGAACGAAGAAAAACCCTATTGCATTGAATTTATGGAAGAAAGAACAGTTTACATTTTTATAGCTTTTAACCACATCTTACTACTTTAAGAAGACCTACCTCACTTCAATTCACTTTTGGATATAGCACAAGCAAGTCACCAGTGAAACCCTCTGCTAAAAACTTACTTTTAGGAAGAGGAGTAATCCATGTACATCAGAAACATGCCATGTGCAGCCTCCTGCTGTGTGACTAGCATTATTTCACCTTGTAATTTGCATCACTCCCCCTGCTCTCCTTCAAAAGAGAAAATAAGCAACTACAGTACCTGTTCCATGTATGATGAGGCTAATCAACTAATAAAAAGGCACTTTTCACTGAAGCAAACCTTAATGCCTGTCATTAATCATAATTTCTATTTCTACATTATATTATCATACTCCACTTCCATTTCTAATCTTTTTTTGCATTACTACACTTCCATTTGTAACAAGATATTTCTGTAGTTTTAGTGTAACACATCCTTTCATAGGCATTTATAGAAAAAAGTTATTGAAACAAAGAAAATACTATGCAATACCATAAAGTATTGGCAAAGAGCCAATATGCAACATTAAAAACCCCCACACTTCAACTTTACTTTTCCAAGAAAACACTTGATATGAATCAAGTTTCTGGGAAGAAAAGTTACAATAAACCTCACCACCCAAAATACAAGACACAATTTTCTATTTTTCCATCCCTTAAAACTCTCAGATATACTGCATCCTACTGGTCCTTCGCTCGAGAACTCACAGCTACTCTGAACAAGCTACTGCTTTAACATTCTGTAACTTGTATTTCTTAAACACTGTCACACAACTATTGCTCAATCATATGGTGCTCTTGAGAATCAAGAGATCCTGACCTCAGAGGCAACTACCAAATCCTGAAAGAGCAGTCAATGAATTATCAGACCCAACTGAACTAGCCCCAGTTTGGAAATAGCTCCTTTGTTTTCTCAGTAATATTGTATACTTATCTTTCAGGGCTACAACATTGCAAATAATTAAGTTTCTAATAAATTTCTAGCAGCCACATGCAGCTGTATGCTTGCACAGACATTAGTTTAGAGGCAGAGGTTTGTGGAGAGTTTTTTAAAAGGGAGACTAAAGCATTACCACTTTCAGTTCTGAAAATTCATCTTGCTCTTGATGAAAAAAGTGCAATGCACGCACATATATTCAGATTCCTTAAGTAGCACAGCCTTTGCAGAAGAGATAGTCTTATTTGAAATTTATTTTTCATAGGCATGCAAAAAAGTAACATGCCAAAACAGAGGTATACTTTGCTTAGCAGCTCAAAGGGTCATCATTATGGAGAAAATGTAACTAGATAAGCTGGTATTTTCAAAGAGCAAAACAAAAATTACAGTCACATGATGCGAAAGTCCCCATCAAGCAATGAAACTAGAGTTTCATGGGGAAAAGTTAGAATCAGGTACTAAATGGTGAAGCTTCAGTAGTTCCAGACTCTTCTCTAAGTGAGCAGTTATTCTGCCCCTCAGAGAAATAGCTCCCCTCTAACAGCATTGTATGTACAGAAACTCTCACCTTTCAGGGCCATTTGGTAAACACTGACAAGTTCTAACTCCAATCTATAAAAGCACATTATTAAGGGTTCTGTAACCACTTACCTTATTAAAGAAGATTTAAAACACTCAGAAAATCATAATAAACAGATAACTGATTAATCAGTTCCTTCTGAATTAGAGCTTCCCTCAACTTGAAGGCAGCAGCCCTAATTCAAGAGGTGAAGAGGGGCTATGTTGCCACAGGATGATCAGAATATCTTTTCATATGTCACACAGGTGCAGGAACTCTGGCATGACTTGCACAGTTGTAATGAACCTTCCTGAATCTTTAGGGCATCTAGCAACATTTACCCCACCCTTGCATTTTCAGAGGCTAGAGCCATGCAGTGCTAGTAGCTCCAAAGGCACAAGATTAACCTCCCCTAAGAGGAGATAGAGCCTGAGTATGACTAAGAAAGACCATGTGCTTTCCTTACCATCTCACATAACATCTAAGAAGACTAGGTGTGATTTAAATTCACAAAGCATCAAAACAGACGACACAGCTGTAAAACACTCAGAATACTTTCTTTCATGCTGGGAGAGGCTTGGGGGACAGCAAGATGTTTGAAGACTTTATCACTGCAGTGGAACAGATAATTAGGCAATTAAAACTATGAAAAGTAGAAAAATTACTAGTTCCAGATGAATTACACTGTGGAACAGAATTGGGAGAAGCAAAAAAGCAGAAATCTGTGCCTTTCGCAAACATCTTTAGAACACAACTAAAAGAGAGAAAGTTCTGGAACAAAGGTAAAAGGGTAGCTAATTTTCAGAAACTTACCTGGTTTTGCAAAGGAATATTTGGAAGGAATTGATTCCTAAAATAATCTTGCTTTTCTTGTCTTAGTAATTAGAACACATTAATAGAAATCCAAGAGGTCTCATTCCTGCTTCATTTTTGGTAACACAGCAAGGCCCTTCCCTCCTAGGTTTTTAATGGTATTAGCAGTATCTTCACACATACAGGCTTCCTGTTTAATCATTCTGCTCAATAGGAAACCCTCTACAAATTCACTCTTCCCATCCCTACTTGCTTCCAGGCCATGGAGAATATACCACCATTTCACACACCAGTGTAATGTGAAAGAACACCTTAACTTCCCACAAAATCTTCACAAAGGCAACTTTGGTGAAGGTGCTCTGCTCACCTACTGTCTAATCACATGTGGTAACATTTCCAGAAGCCTCTTCTATGACCTTCTCTGGAGGTATACTGAACACCCATCCCAACCAAGGAGAATAAGGGAGTAATCCCACTCATGCCAGCTGTAATGGGGCATGCTTCTCCAGGCATGCTTTCTTCAATTTACACATCTCACTATGCAAAGCTCTGAGTGGAGGAGACCTTCTCTTGCACAGACGCAAAAACCTCTGCTCTGGTACTAAGGCTTTCCAAATAAGAACATACTAAGAAGGAAGCTGGAAAAATCTGCTAGTCTAGCTTGTAGAAGTACCAACTATGAAATTCTTGGCTTGCAGCCTCAGAGACTTGTTGCAGATGTAAACTAGGCCAGAGGCTGCACAGTGGTATCAGATGTGATACACTTCCCTTACTGCAAGAAGAGGCCACAGTCTGTAGTGGTTTAGGTTTGCCAATTTGAGATTTCCTGGCCAACACACCAAATAATGTGGTGGGTTTAGCACTGGCCAAACGCTAGTGCACCCACTAGAATATAGGTACTAATTTCCTGCTGTGAGATAGGATTAGGAGAAAGGCAAAACAGGCTCAAAACTTTAAAAGGATATTTAAAAAGCTTTATTAACAGTAACTAAAAGAAAGAATAATGAGAATCAGAATAAAACCTTTAGAACACTTCTCCCACTACAACCTTTTATTTCCTACTCACAATGTATAGAAACAATTCAATCAGTTTATCACTTCTAGAATAGCCTTTCTGCAGCTCAATTAGGGAGAGGAGTCCCTCTAATAAATTTATGGAGACTTCTCCACAAGAAAACAGCTCTCTCATGGCTTTTGATTTCCATGAATAACAGCTGCCTGGAACATCTGCAATCATAAAGTCCTTCCCATTTTTACAGCTTTACTCACAGCTGTGTTTATGGTCCATATAAACTTATGGGGTACTATTGTAAAGATGAGCTGTTCAAGAGCAAAGGTTCTCTTTATCTATCTTTGAAATCCTCATAATCTCTGGGAACAGAGGTCTTCTTCTCTCCCAAGGAGCAGAGGGTCCTTATCACTCTTCTCTCTTTCTCTGTTCAAACTTCTTATGGGATTACAGCTACTTCAACATTTGCTTACTTTAGCATGGAGGCCTTTTCAAGATGTATGCAATTTGAACACTTTCATCTCCCCATACCTTCATGTATTAGAGGGGAAAAGAGTCTGATGTATTAATTACATTCTTCTCCAAAGTTTTACAAGAGGATTTCAGCCCCAAGATTAAGACATCTCCTCATCTCTCCCATCTGGGACTTGACTTCTTCACTGACCTCGTTGTTTTCATGTCTTCCCTTTACGTGACTGCACTTGTCGTTTTCTCTCACTCGAGGGAAGACTGAAGCAGTGAAAGAGTTAGTATTTTGCCCGAGGCCTGCAGATGGTCACCTAACCCCAGCCGGGCTAGGCAGCTTGCAGCCAGAGCTGCCGCTGGGCTCGCGATGGGGGACGGGGCGGGGAAGTGGCTAGGATTTTAACAGGTCAGAACTCAACAGCAGCTCGAGGGTGGGTGGGTGAGTCGGGCAATGGCTTCTCCTTCCCCTCTACCCTGTGGCTGCGAGTGAATCTCTGGGGATAGAATCCTGGCTGAGCCAGACTGGCCCAGGGCTGCTCCAGCGCAGGCAGGGCCCAGCAAGGCCTGGGCTAGCGGCGGGGACAAAGCTTAGCAGCAGCAAGATGTTAGCAGCTGTTATGAATAAAAATATACATATTTTTATTTAAGGTTACAGAGAAAAAAACGGTGGGACCCTGCCCGGCCTAGCCTCACGGCCTCCCCTCCCGGGCAGCCAATGGGGCCCAGACCCACGGCAGAACCCGCCCAGCCCGGCCGAGACAGGCCAGCCTTGTTACCTGTTCTCAGGCCAGAAAAGAGAGAATTCTCAGGATTTTATTTTTAACATGCGAATTCACAGAGGCATTATCGGCTTTGTCAGTGGTTTAACAGATTGTCAATTCTCAAAGCTAATTACTGATTGTTTTTTTTTTTTTTGTCAGACACAGAGGAAACTGCTAGCAGCTTCTCTTAGAACATCACTTCTGTGATGCAAAACCAGCACACCTCGTCACAACTTGCTGTAAAAGGAAGGACTTCATAGCTGCAATCAATTTCATTTTAATATTGTATAACCATTGCTATTATTAAAACAAGTAGAAGCCATAGAATGCAGCTAAGGATTACATGCCAATTGAACTGTGGAGTATCTCCACCTACAATAACCCCGCAAAATGGTTCAAGCATAAGAGAGTGAAACTTGTGCCTAGTAAAGGATTTTCCTTGTAAAAGGTGTTTAGAGTAAATTCTCACATTAAACAATATGAAAGAAATGAGGCAGGAGTGGGATGAAAAACACAGCTGATAATACTTGAATATGCAAAAGCATGTATATGGTGTATGTTTAAAAAAACAGTAATAGTGATATACAAGAGTTTCTATTTCTTGGCTTTACATGCAGAAGTTGTACTAAAAGAAATACCAAGCAATAAGCTCTGGGGTGAACATACAAACAAACATAAACACTTTTTTTAAAATTCAACAATTGTGAGCAGTATTTTTTCTAGTAACTTTCTAGTTATGATTCCCTTAGGAAACTTCATGGACTCTCTCATGGCTTTTGATTTCCATGAATAACAGCTGCCTGGAACATCTGCAATCATAAAGTCCTTCCCATTTTTACAGCTTTACTCACAGCTGTGTTTATGGTCCATATAAACTTATGGGGTACTATTGTAAAGATGAGCTGTTCAAGAGCAAAGGTTCTCTTTATCTATCTTTGAAAAATTGTGAGCAGTATTTTTTCTAGTAACTTTCTAGTTATGATTCCCTTAGGAAACTTCATGGAAATATTTATTCTAATTATAGCAGGTCTTTGATGTCTGTGCAACAAACTTATTCAAGTAGTTTATTCCTTCCTGAATCAGGTTCTCTCAGTTTAAAACACAAGCTGAATGGGAAAAAAAGGAAGTTTTTCAGAGTTTAAAATTCTTTGAAACCTAAGAAGACACTCTTATCTCATCCAAACAGCTTGAAGTGAGACATTGGCATGCGAATGAGATGGGTAAAAGTGTACAACACCATTGCATTGGCTGCAATGATCATGATAGTACAATGCTGGCACATTTCAGAAGGTGGCAGGGGGGCAGGAGAAACAGGTCTTGGACATTTTATACTTTAATTTCTAGCTCTTCACACAGTGCTCTTGTGTCATCAGACTCAAATTTTCATCTATCCCATTACCAAAACAAAGACAACTGTGTCAGTCTCATTTTATTATTGTATTTATTATGTCAAGAAACACAAGGGCTGCTTGAAAGCGCCGCATTAGATGAACTGCTCTAGATATACACGTGGAGAAACATGACCAGAACATAAATGTCCTCTTGCCTTCAGTGGAGCTCAAAGAGATGGCACAAAATTTACCATCGATCACTTGTGACTATAATAGCATGCATCCTGTATACCATTATCTCATGAAAAAAGCACAAATCAAGTACACCAAATTCACCATACTGACATGCTGTAGAAAACAAGATCTTGCAGACATCACCACTACCTTTTCTTCTGAACATGACAAGTAACTTGCTTTTCTCACTTGTTTTTAATAGTGAGAGAAGAATCTTGGCATTAATCATGAATTATAACCAAAATCTGTCAGCTCTTTTGTATGACAGACTTTACAATCCTTATTCTTTCTTCTGCTGATGTTTGGCAGTGTATGGACAATACGGAGGAAAGTGGAAGAAGAATTACATACACTCAGATGTAATTTTAAACCAACCTTGATTTTAAAAGCAACGAACCTGTCCAGTATTCTTATTGTGAAACAGACATTTTTCTGGTGCAGATTTCTTTTGCAAGCCAGTAATGTTAATATGAGAAATCTGTCTAAGAACTACATTTCTTTTCCACAGAGAACAACTGAATACATTTTCCAGTTTCTGCAAAAGTAAACTGCTCTTAACAGTTCTTGGCACTTTTATACTTACTTTTTTTGAAAGTTACCTAAGCCTGCTTTAGTTTATCCTAAGAAATCACTTAAACATTAAAATTCATACTAGAGCATCTGCATGCTCCAAATAGCCAACAAAGCCACACATCTCCAAGAATTCTAAACTTACATGAAAAACAAGTGTTTATTTTTTTGCTCTTTAAATATGACTATATTAAAAAGAGCTTGACTTTGTATTTTAAAAAATTGCATCATAACAGAGACTCTTTAGCCTTATACAAATATCTCTGTTAATAATTTAGTTCAAACCCTATTATCAATTCTCAAAACCACCCCTGCATCCAACCAAATACACTAAACTTGGAGAAGTCTGACCTTCACCTAAGAACTGACCACATTTCAACAGGCAAGCAGCATTCAAGTATTATAGTATTGTTTGCAGTTGTCAGGAGTTTCCACAGAGATCACTGATACTCATATAAATAGCTGCCAGAGGTGTGCTGATAAGTGTGATGAGAGGAATAGCCAACAAAAATAACATAACTTACCTGAGGGCACCAACAGAGGAACTACTAGACTACAAAGAAGAAGAGAGAGTTTATTTTGTTTGTTGTTTGATTTTAGTAAAGAGGACAGCATAAATAAGTTTGGTACTCTTTCGCTTTCACACGAGAAAGCACAAAGGGTGTAAGTGACAAGCAAAATTTATATAAGAAAAAGGTATTTCAAATGTATGCAGTAAGCAATAACCTAGATTTTGAAGCAAGGTATACACATGCTTCAAATTAGCAGAGACAGTGAAGCATAAAATGACACCGAGAAATACAAGTTACTGACAGTTAGGAAGCCTTTCAGTTTTTTAGGCTGCACATCAATTGTTTTCACAAACACCTCTCTGAACACATTTAAATAATTCACTATAGTTGCCGGCCAGGGCAGATTGATAAACACAGGTCACAAACTACACAAGGTAGAAACAATTACATAAGGCTTTCAGCACAACTCCAATCTTCACTGCATACAGCAACTTCTTTCAGAGCAGCCAATTCCCAGAATTAAACCAGAACACCTCTGAAGAGACAAATGATAAACCCTATTGAAACCTCCCACAAGTCTACAAAACTCAAACCACAAACATAACAGAACAAAGGAACAGTATAAACTAAAATGTTTCCCTTACCTTTGCTGAGAGTGCCTGTGATGAGTTTAAAAACAGTCTGGGCAAATTTGACAATCCCATGCTTGCATCTCTTTGAACAGCCACTCATGGTTCAGACAGATAGACTCTTCTCTCTTACAAATTTCAGGAATAACAATAAAATTAAAAAGTGAGTCCTTTACAAAGTTGACACGACTGGTTGTGCAGTGCACAGAACTCTGCTCTCATGCACCAAGCCCCAGGCTCTGCACTGAGCTTTGCTCACTCTGAAGCTACCACGGAGGACTGCAGTGGAGCAACGTACATCTCTTTTTAGTTAAAGGTTCAGCTGTCCCCGTCATGCTCTCGGCCGGGACTGCACGCACCTGCTGCGATGCCCTGATAGAAGCTGGTAAGCATAGCAACACCTCAGCCAGACAGGCGAGGGGAGGGTTTGCCTCCACTGGCTGTGCGGGCTGCCACGCTGGGCACAGGGAATGCAGCAAGAGACGGCTGGAGTCACCAGCTGCTGCAAATAAAAGAAGCTGCTGATTAAAGCTTTTCTTGGTGCCCTTTTCTTGCGGATTTCAAGAAAATTGTCAATTTTGCCCTCGTCAGGTCGAGAAAACCAGAAGATAACACTTTTTTATTTTACCAGCACCGTAGTGACACAGTCACATGCAGAAGGCTGCATAGTATTCCTTTGCAAAACCTGCTATTAGTAGGAAAACATAGCTGCACCCAGGGGGAGGAAAAAAAAATAAAATCTTTATTTTAATTATACCAGCTTAGACGTTTCTCCCATAGTGATTTGCCCAGCACAGAGGGATGTGCCACCCGGCCTTTCGAAGTCAGTGGGGCTCGGGCTTACCCTTCTGTGCAACCCCACATTTAACTTTTCACGTCGTGTTGGTGCGGTGCTCACTCCCTGCACTGTACTGGGAGTTATCCTAGCAACAGCCACAGTTCTGGCTTCTCCACTTCAATCAGTTACTGCTGCGTGTCTTGAATACTCTGAATAAGAAGACTTGATGAGTCCAGCAGCAAAGCAGAAGCGTCTCAAACCTCATCTGAGTATTGGGCATAGTCGTGCATCTTTAGGATTAATTCATGCTGGCCTCCTCTCAGATGCTTTTTAGCAACCCCCAAAATGCAGTATTTGCTTGCCCCGGCCTCAAGGCTTATCTCAGGTTTCTGCTCACACCCAGCTGCTGCCCGTTAAATTGCTTTATCAGCCTTGTGAGAAATAGCTACTCACTTTTCAAAAATTTAGAAAGGTTTATTAAACCTTATGAAAAATACAACAAAAGGCTGAAAACGTTACAGCACCGGGAGCAAAGGATTTTCCCCACCATGTGCTCACCCACACAATGGAGATTTCGCCTTTTAACTCTTTAACCCCTCCCAAAATTCTGTCCATCGACTCCTTCTTCACTGTCCAGTGGTGGAGTTTACTTCCTCAAATCCTGATTGGAGATCAGATGTCCCTATAGTGACAAGCCAAGCCAACCCTCCCAAATGTCCCAACCCCAGCGGTCCCTTGATAACAACGCAGAGGGTAAAAAATAACTATAAATCTATAAAAATTTTCTTAACCTATATACATGACACTTGTCTGTTAATTGTGAGAGTCAATCATTGCATTACTCATCTATCACAGCCTTGTCTCTGGCCTCCTGGAGCCAGCCATCACTCAGAGCAGCAACAACAGAGCACCGGCTTTAAAGAGGGACAGGTGCAGCTTTGCACTTCTGGGAACTGCGATATAGCTTTAACTCAGGGAGCAGTAAACCGCTTTACAGGAAAACTTACATTCCTGAACCAAAACTCAGGGCTTTGCCAAAGAGCTCACCTTGTTACGAGACTCCCGACTATCTCTCCCTCCCAACTGGAAGTGCCTTCCTCCTCCTCATCCCTGCCTCACACGCGCACCCCCGCACTGCGTTCTGCCCCTTCCCTTCCCTTCCCTTCCCTTCTCCACGCCACCGCCCACCTGCTCCTTCTTAGGTGGAGAGCCGTGGAGCGCTGTCCTGGATGACTTTCCTGTGTGTCATTTTACCTCAAAAAACAATGTTCTTTGGTACGGAAAAAGTGACTTGAGGACAAAATTACCACCCTCGTCAGCTCGTGCTGGGAGTATCACCCCCTGCGCTGAGCTGCCAGGCACTGGACGTTTTACTGCCCTCTCACTTGTATCCAGTCGCCTCACTCAATTTCAGGTCTTTTCAGATGTAATAGTCCGCAGCTTTGGAAAACTTCCGCAAAACGTCATGGGAAAGCAGGTGTGAGCTCGTAAAGACGCTTGGCCCTGTCTGGCAGATGTGGGGGCTGCCACCAGCCTCACACGAACATCCTCCTGTGGCTAAAGCCTCCATCTTGGGGCTGTGCTTCCACACGACCTTTTGGGTAAATTTTTCCGTAAGTTTCTCAGAAGTCTGACTTTTATTTACTGTGCTCCAAAGGACAAAAGGGAGCTAGCTTTTTATTTAGATACTGCCTTTGAGACACCAGTGGTGAGTCGTGAGGCCACTCCGGGTCAGGATGCTGCAGGCGGACAGAGGAGCAAAGGCCCTATTGCCTTCACATCCTCCCCAGCTGAATTTTAAATACCCAGATGTCTTGGGCTTCCTGCCACCATCACCTCTACACAGCCCAGAGCCTTGATTATATATGACTTCACCGTTTCACAGATTATTACATTTGTGGGGATGCTCAGACCAAAGAGGCTAGAAGGAAACTGAGGCAGATTGAATACATTGTTGAACATGGTTAGAAACTTATGGCTAAAGTGGTGCACGAGCTTCGTATGTAAATCATATTTCTATCCCCTACACCACAGATCAACGACCAGTAGAGTGAGGAATACAGAGTGATGAGAGGACACAGGGAGGGAAAGAGAATGTAGATTATTTGTGGAAAGCATGGTACTAAATAACTCCTTAATGAAGTAATCTCCAAGGCTGTTCTTTATTCCTAGATAGCCAATTCAAAGTTGAAAAAGTTATTCTTCAAAAGAAAAAATAAAAGCTGTAATAAGGCAGTGAAACGTCAGTAAGGAAATCAAGGAATCAGCAGATTATGAATTAGTCTATCAAAAGTTTGCAGCATGTTAATTTAATTTATATAGATACATTATGATAAAATTGGGGGTCAGGGAATGTAGGATAATAGAATGAGTACTAGGAGCATTAGTAAAGAAAGCTATGGAGACTGAAGGGTCTTACGCAGCAGAAAAAAGAAAACTGCTGTGTAATATTCAGACAGGACTTTAAGCTTGCCTGGTGATAGGAAAAGTGGGTGCTAATGTCTTCACAAGTACCTCTATGGGCGGGGGTCTTTAGGGGAAATGGGTGTTAATATCTTCAAACTGAGTCTTAATGTCTCTACTAACCCGAAGCCTTGGAAGTTTGTTACAGAACCCAGACAGTCTGACTCAGTTAACTTTAGGGTAATAGGAGAAATGGGTCCACACAAGTCTATTGCAGAACCCAGACAGCCTTTTGCAAAAACTTGCAATTTTTTTAGGGGGAAATTGATGATACATGTTCCAGGGGGAACATCTGGTAAGCAATTGGGAAAAAGCTGTACCTTCCTAGTGCTTCTGCCACTGGGGAAAGAAAGAGGGCAACGTGCGACCAGGAGTTTAGGATAAAAGGAGGCTGCACCCCCAAAACCTTGTGAGAGACCCTGTGGGGATATGCCCCATCAGACTCTCTCCTTTTCTTTGAATAAAGTTGCAGGACTCCTCTGTCTCTTTTGTGAACACTGGCTTTTCGTTGTGTGGCTGTTCCATACATGGTGCTCTAGCTTCCAGAGATTTCTTCTCAGACATCCATTTGCCCCTTTTGGCCCTCATGTCCTAATTTAACCCCACTCAGCAGCTCAGCTGCACACAGCTGCTTGCAGCTTCCCAAGAGGACAGGAGAGAGAATTAGAAGGGTAAATTAAGAAGACTCATGGGCCAACATAAAGAGAGTTTAATAGAGAAAGCAAAAGCCAGGCACACTTGAAAACAAAGCAAGGAATAATTTGCTGCTTCCCATGGGCAAGTAGGTTTACCTATCCCTAAAACAGCAAGGCTCTATCACACGTAACAGTGACTTGGAGAAAATAATGCCATCTTTCCAAAGTTCCCCCCCCGCCTTCCTTCTTCTTTACCCAACTTTATAGGCTAAGTATGATATGATATGATATGCCATATGTTGTGGAATATCCCAAGAGTCATTTGGCGCCAGCTGTTCTGGCTGTGTCCCTTTCCAAGTCCTTGTGCCTCCTCAGCCTGCTCACTGGTGGGGTGAAGAGTAGAAAAGACCTTGACTCTGTATAAACACTGAGCAGCAATAAGGAGAAAAATCCCTGTTTTGTCAACAGGGCTTCCAGCATAAATCCAAAAGAGCCCATACCAGCTACTGTGTCTATCCCAACCAGTCCCAGCAGACCTATAACAGGTGAAAATGGATCAAAAAGAGCACAAAATGCACATCAGTCAGAGCAGATCATCATAACCACAGGGTTGCATAAAAGTTGCAGCAGGTTCAGTGGAGTGTTGGAGATTTCTGTCCTGTAACTCATTGAAGGCTGGAGTTAACCCAGCTTTCAGCAGAAGTTTCAGCAGCCAAAGGCCCTCTAAACACTGTCATTCCAAACAAATACTTGGGCATAAAGATACTGATCCTGAAGGGCCTCTAATTGCTTACTATCTGTGGGAAAGTCCAAAGTCAGCTTATTCTGCGATCAAATGACTTCAGCACATGACAGAGAAAGTCTGTTAGAAACAAAGGTGTTATGTCCCTCATCTGAGATTTTTTATAATGGACTGACACAGTAAGATAAGTATAGACAGACTGTATTTCTGTATATTAAATTTCTGTATGTTGCTAGAAGTCTAAGGAGGTCAGTCAGAAGCACAAAAACCTGTGAAACTAAGGGAAGGTTGTGATGTAGGGGATAATATTTTTCTCTGAAAGCTTTACTGTAATAAACTCCAAAAGAGTATCGAATATGCTTTCTAATTTTTTTACATGGATTTTCAGCATACTTAATAAGGGGCTAGAGTAATTATAACATTTAGAAATGTAATTGGTTCATTTGCACTCATGCTTAGTTTAATTTTCTGCATGTCAAATCTGAGTACACTATATACAAGTTAATTGTCATTCCAAAAATATATAAAATTGTATTATAGGAAATTATTCTTTCCTAATTTGCCTTTCAGGATCACAGTATGGGTGGATGAGAGGTAAAAATATTCACTGAGTATATTATCATATGAGCCAAGTTCAGTCAGGGAGTTCAGCCACTACTGACATAAAAGACTGCTAAACCTATTTGCATCAGGAGAAAGTTTAATCTAGTAACTTGAAACTACACACCAAGTGCTCAAGAGTAATCTCTGGAATAAGTATGAACAATCCGGCTGTGGACTTGGATGCCCTACTTTCCTACAATCCTCTCCAGCATAAAGGGAATATCTCTATTTTTCTGTGAGTACCTTCACTTTGGGAAGAGCGATTCTAGAGCTAACTGCTGCCATGGTGTGAGGGTATAGTGATGCCTCAGGTTTTAGTTTTATATTTTTCAGATTCTGTGGTGCTTTATGGGGGGATGGGCTGTGTGTGGATCTGGCCTTCATATTAGGGGATAGTAAGCTCTCTTCACAGCGTAGGTAGACAGAACAATACTTGCTCTAGCTGGGGACTCAAGGACAACTGATCCACATCTCAGGCCCAAGAGCATAAACAATGGTGGACCTAAGAGAGAAAAACAATAAGGATGGGAGTTCATGGGCTAAAGCTGGAACTGGACAATTAGTTCTAATATGCTAACGGACCAAAACTTATCAAAGTGACTGGTGGCCTATTTTGTGACCATTTTGAGTTCACCTGAGGTGTAGCCCTGGCTGGGCTCTTGTGCTGCCCAAGATGTATCCATTGAGGCCTCCTAATAAATACCTACTTTAATCTTTAGCTCTGTCTAGTCTCTTCTAAGTCAGCCATCACAAGGCATCAGTTTCTGGTGACTGCGACAGGAGGGGGAAACTGATGCCTTGTGAAGGCTGACCTAGAACAGAGGCTAGATGGATCTAAAGAATAAAATAAGTATTTATTTAGAGACCTCAATAAATCCAGTCTTGTCCATTCTCATGTCTGACTGAAAAAAGACTTCTCTTAGAAGCAAAAATAATCTTGGCCTAATTAGGATAACCCAAGTCACTCCTTTTCCCTGTGATTTGAGGAAGTGCGCCATTGCAGAAACTCCTCTCAAACTCCTTCTCATAAACTTTTTTGTTAAAAGTTTTCCATGTTGGTATGATGCGTGGTTAAATTAAACCAGTAAGAAAGAGTAGAATATTTCCTCCTGCACTGGGAATTGTTTTCAGTCTTGACATATTCATCCTGAGCCTGGTAGTCCCTCCTGCCCTGATTGTCAAAGTCAGACACATAACTGGAGCATGCCAGAGATACCTGCTCAGCCTGTGCACCCAGCTCTTCTTCCCAGATGATATACACAGACTCTCACCCACACACAGAACTTGAGAGGTACCAGGTGTTCTCTTAGTTCCAGAAGTATTGAAGGTGATAGAGTATGTCACAGACATACTCTATCACCTTCATTGCACTCCCAGTTGGCACAGCTGTCTTAGAGTAGAACATAAATGAAATTTCAATTATCTGTCTGGAATCAAATCTAGCAAGTACAGGCATTTGTTCCTGCTAGCTGAGTCCTAATCACCTCTAGAACCGAGATAACCTAACACATCAAGAATTGTCATTTAACTGATCCCTAGAAGAAGTGTAACTTCAAGGAATAGTTTTGAAAAATTGATCTACATAAAATGAGGAGTTGTCACCTTACTTGAATGCAGGTAGTCTGTGCGGATAGAGATCTCAGCACGCCGTATCCCATGCCATTATTATTTGCAATGTCAGCACTATTAGTATTGAGCATTTTCCATGTATAGAAATCCAACTGCATTGGAGCCCCAAGGAAGTTTGTTCTAATACCTGTTCTTCAAATATGGTAAATGGACATACAACCAGATAAACTTAGTTGCCTGTAATTACCTGTAATTAGTTGCTCATCAGCTAATTTTCTTTTGTACCAGTCTAGCACTTCAACAGCAGCAGCCCCACTGTGATATCTTCTCCAGTGCTTTCTGCCATTGTGCCAGGCAGATAATGACCATTGCATTTTCATTCATTCTGTAGTTCCAGTTAGTATTATCAGACAGAATCTTAGGAACATTGCTTGAAGATTTCTTCATCACTACAGTGTTTGGATTTTTATGGTGCAGTAGTTACCTTGACTCAGGCAGCATTCCTCATTCCTCATGGGAGCGGAATATGTATAGATAGTGACACATCAGTATTTTCCACAAGCATTTCATTTGGGTTGGCTCATCCTTTTATTTAATATCCCATCTGTCAAGCATGACTAATTGTTTATTTACATAGACATCTAGGGAAAGAAATAGCACTGATGAAAAAGCATGCATGATAGATTGGGTTTTTTAAAGTGCAGTGAGAAACTAAGAAAATCAGGGTTTGGGTTGTGCTGGGTTTGATTGGAGGAAAGTTAGTTTCCTTCATGGTGGCTGGTATGGGGCTGTGTTTTGGATTTTGATGAACATAGCAATGGTAATAAGGATGTTTTTGTTATTGCTGAGCAGGGCTTACACAAAGCCAAGGCCTTTTCTTCTTTTCATAGTGCCTCACTGGCAGGGAAGCTGGGGGTTCATTGGAAGCTGGGAGGAGACACAGCCAGGACAAGTGACTCCAACTGATCAAAAGGATATTCTAGGCCATATGGCATCATACTTAGTATATAAAGTGGAGAAGAAGGAAGAAGGAAGAAGGAAGAAGCAAGAAGAAGGAAATTAGGCAGACATTTGGAGTGATGGTGTTCGCTCTCCTAGAGGTGGCAGAACACCTGCCTGCCCATGGGAAACAGAGTGAATTTCTTGTTTTGCTTTGCTTTTTCTTTCTCTAATAAATTGTCATTATCTCAACCCATGAGTTTTCTGACTTTTACCTTTCCAATTTGATTCTCTCCCTGATCTTGCTTGTGGGGGAGTGAGCAAGTGGCTACATAATGCTTGACTGTTGTCTGGGGTCAAAACATGACAGGTACAAAACCTTTCACCTGAAGTACAGGCATCCATAAACAGAGTGGACATAAACTGAGTTACAATTCTGCCTTTTTGCCTTTTTTCCAGGAGCAATCCTTGACACCTTGAAGATCATTCCAAGCACATAGCTCGTCTCTGCCAAACTATATTGTCTTCCCTGGAGTTTGTGCAGACAGCTTTTCCCAGCACAGGAGGCTAAGGCCAGCACCTAGATCCTTCTTACCACACTAAGCATGGTACTTGCTGTACAAGCTTCCTGCAGAGTGGCTGAAATTCCAGCATTCCTGATGTTACAGCCCTGGACTTCCCTTGAGGTTGTTTGTAATTCTTGCTTAAATATACTGGTTATGTCATAATTCAAACTAGAATGAGGCTGGATATTTTTCAAATTCTTGAATAAATTTGAATATATGCAATGTCTAAAGCCACAGGCTGCTACAGCACATTCCTTAAAATTATGTGGAGCTTATTGTAAAAACACCAAACCACAATAAATCTAGCCATTGCTCAGTGTTTGGCATTTTCTTGGCTATGAGTCCAGGAAACACTCTAGTGACATGTCATAATTTTCATTTTGTCTGTTCTTATCACACATGTGTCAGTGAGATTAAAAGCAGCAGAAGAAGCAGAGACACACAGGCTCTAAAGAAATATTTTACAGGGAAGTGAATTAATGGAAACTTTATGGTTTAACATATGAAATGCATGCTTACTGCTGTGTTTACAGCAGTGAGGTGATGCCAGCATTTTAATGAGGCCATGCTTAACGACCATCTTAGCTCTATATAAGCAGGATGCCTGTTTTTCAGAGAGGGGTTAGACAAACTCTTCCTTTGTTCTGTCAATCACAGTTTGCCTAACCATAACTGAGGACAGAGATACTACTTGGCAAATGCAAAGCTGCTCAGAGAGCAAATGGCATATACTGAACACAGAGATTGTAGTGAGCTTGAAAAGTGGAAGTGGGGAAAGGTTGGTAATGGTCTTGTCCTTGCACAAAGGTTAGGGGGAGCTGAGGGCAGCTTCCCCAGAAAGACATCCACAATATAGAAAAACTGGTTTAATCCAAAAGCAAGAGACTTACTTCTCATAAGTCAAAGTATTAGGCTCCATGGAGAAATTAGCCTTCACAGAAGTCATTACAGAGGACCCAAGTAGGAAGAAAAATAAAAAAAAAAAAATATTAAACCATGCTTCCCTTCACTTTGGTGGCAAGAACTTGTCAAAGGGTGAGCATTCTCATTGAACCAATAACTGCTCTTATGCCTCCTAGATCCAGTGACATGGAATCGTGTACATATTCATTTTTATAATAGAGTGAGAGCATGTATGAACTTGAGCTGTCCTTGAATGAAGGAGGAATGCAATGGCTAATATGTAAGCTGTGCTTCAATGTCTTGGTAGGATAGGTCAGAAAAAAAACATGAAACAGTGATGAGAACATCAATTTGAAGAACTTCTATGGCAGTAAGGATAGCGTAGCTCCTTCTAGAGGCACTAAATCATGAAGTTTAAGAAATGAAATTTCCTTAGCATTTCAATGTTGAGAGCTTTGTAACAAGCTGGCTCCTGGATAAGGGCCATGGCCAGATTAATCTGCAGTGCAAGTTTGGGACCATAACAGCGATAGGGGCCGCAGAAGAGGCCAGGGTAGACGCGGCGGCGGCAAGGATGCGCGTGTTCATCATCTGGTGTGCAAGTCTTCCTTCTCCATCATTTCAATTTCAGGGAAAATTAGAACTATATTTCTTTCATCCCCCCAGTTCCTTGCATACTAAGTTTTCATTCAACCTTCAGTTAATTCACTGATGCATTCATTGGTCTGAGCTTGGTATATACCTTGAGACAAAGTACTTCCTTTATGTTGCAGTAATTACCTCAGACAGAATTTATTGAAAATATTCTCTTCATTTTTAAAATCTTTTTATTAAATGGCTCTAATAACATATACTTACCTCATACTTTTTTTTCAGCCCCAAAATCTATTTGCCTCAGTATAATAAGGTTTAATGATTTGGCACCCAACAGTTTTGTGACAAGCTGTCTTTAGCTTGGTGTAGGCAATACGAAGCAAAGCACCTCCAGCCAGCAGCCAGTGGCTGGAGGATTACCGATTCTTAACTAAATCAGTAATCTTATACTACTATTTACACTCTGTTGATTCTTGAAGTGTAGGCAAGTTGATTTATGCAGCAGACATTGAAATTCTCAGAGAGCAGGAAAGATATTATATACTTGTACATCATAATGAGCTATAACAATTTGTTCTAGTTTGGAAACTTAAATTCTGATGACAGCACAAAGACTGCACAAAGACTTACATAAACAAAGTCAAGCAGGATAGGGAAGCACAGGTCAGGCTTCCTCACTGAACTCCTTTTACCTTCTTCAGTCTTTTTTGTTTGTTTTACACACACAATGGTTGCTGAAGCTTTTGGACAGATGGTAAAGCCCTTTTCCAATTAAATTACAATTAAAGTGGTTGGAGCTGATCTACAATTTTGAATAATTCTTTTTTAATGTATTAAATATTTTCTTGTTTTGATACAAAACTGCAGTGTGTATCAATATGTTTTTGATTTTCTGAATAGTTTTATACCTACCCTTCCAATTACATTTATGACAGATGTAAGTTTGCACACAGACCCAAATGTGGCTCTGAATGGCCTGATTCTGATAATCAGTAAACAGAAAACCTCTTCTAGATGAAAAACTGTAAATGGCTTTTAGACAAACATTTGAAGAAGTGTGTCCTAGTTGCCCTGGGAGGAAGAGCCCTGAGACTATTTTGATACAGAGCAATAAAATTCAATACAGGCCACAATAATTTGGTTATATAATTTCTAAATTTGCAGACACCTCTGAGAAATTTTTGTAAGTTGCTCTGACTCTTGAAAATTCCACTAATAAAAAGATGAATTATACTTATTGTTTAAAATTCATATTCAGCAAAACACTGAGTAGACATAATGTCCTGTAATCAGGGATTAATCATATGTGTACGGCTACAGTATAATCAAACAGTTTGTAAGTTACCCTCAGGTAAAGTCTATTCATTTGGGAAAATCCACAAATGTTTACAACTACTTTGCATTTGAAAGTTCAGATTAACTTAAAAAAAGAGTAAATTTATTTTTAACCCTACGACCTGTAATCACCTGTAATACTTTGGAAGCAATAACAAGGTAAGTGCCAAAGAAGATGGTATTTTCCCTAGCTGCCAGTAGAAGAGCACTGATGCTAGAAAATTGATGTACTCAGTTTCTTGCTACAGCAAGTGACAGAAACAGTCTACTACTCTATCTACTATATCTACAGAGAATTTAAGGAAAAGCACTAGTAAATTACAGATGATTGAGAAACAGAATCCCTTTCCAAAAGCCCAGCAATATGGTATGTTAGCAGAATCACAAACAGAGAATAATATTTCCCCGCTTTTGTACTACTTTATTTTGCAAGTGAAATTTCAGGCACTTCAGCAAACAGAGGTGCCTGGTGAGATTTTGAAAGAAGATGGTAGCTGCTTACTTCCCTGAGTTCCTCTGTGATCTACTAAGTAGTTCTTCACAATTGCAGCTAACAGATGAGGGAGTGGAATGCTTTCTCTCAGGATGCTCAGTAAAAGTACTATGAATCATCAAGCACCATACTCCTTAACAGTACCACAAATATACCTACTTCTGTATAAAAGCAGCCAACACCCTGTCACACTGGACTTTTTCAAGGCCCTAAAATGGCCTTTAAGTGAATGTTCCTTTGCACATCAGCTAGTACTCACCACCTGAATGAATTGAGCATATTGTGAACTTCGCACACTTGTTCACAGAGAAGTACATTGTAGGGCAGGAATTGTAATAAGGCAGATTTATGGCTTAAGAACCTTGTGAATCAAAGCGGTAGGTTTGGGGAAAGTTGTCACCAAGCATTGCCTTTCATGGTGTGTCATTTTTATTGCTGTTTTGTTCCCTCTCAAAGCTAATCAAGTTAAATCCATCTGAAATGAAGTATAAACTTTACATTGCACAAGCTTACCAAAACTATTCTGAATAATATCAGCCAGAGAGAATTTAGTCAGACTACCTGGGGTCCAGAAATATGTGTATCTCACATTACACGTAGATTTTCTTCAAGATTTCATTTAAATTCTACATTACTTAATGAGAATTTGGAGAAAAAAGTTTTACATCTCCAGGTCTTCACCAGAAACCAGGCATTCCTAGAAGCAAGAAAAATTACATATATCTAGCAGGTTATAGCTGATGCATTTTGAAAATCAGCTACTTGGTGATAGCACAAATACGATTGTATAAAGATAAGTTTTGCTATGGGGCCAGAACAGGGTACAAATATATAAAAGAAAGAATAGATCGGAAGGAAAAAGGGTCAGTATGCCCAGTGGCACAAATTTCCAGCTCGGTTAGCCAGGGTGGGCCAGGGTGAGTGCCCACAAACAGAGGCAATTTTCCAGGGGAAAAAGAAGTCCTTTGCCCAGGCTCTGGGTATCAGATGAAAGCTGGAAATTAGGGCTCTTAGGATGTGCAGGGACCTAGATTCTGACCACTTTAGTTTTGGAGAATACCAGCAAAATTTGGAAATTTCTAGCTTGGGGGGTCAGAGTGGACCAGGGAGAGAGGCCACAAACAGAGGATATTTTCCAGGAGAAAAAGAAGCCCTTTGCCCAGGCTCTGGGTATCAGATGAAAGCTGGTGATTAGGGCTCTCAGGATGTTCAGGGACCTAGATTCTGACCACTTCAGTTTTGGAGAATACCAGCAAAATTTGGAAATTTCTAGCTTGGATGGCCAGGGTGGGCTAGGGCAACTGGTCGCAAAGAGAGGCTATTTTCCAGGGGAAAAAGAAGTCATTTGCCCAGGCTCTGGGTATCAGATGAATGCTGGTGAATAGAGCTCTGAGGACTTGCAGGGACCTCGATTCTGACCACTTCAGTCTTGGAGAAATCCAGGAAAATTTGCAAATTTGTAGCTTGGTTGGCCAGGGTGGGCCAGGGCGACTGGTCGCAAAGAGAGGCTATTTTCCAGGGGAAAAAGACGTCCTTTGCCCAGGCTCTGGGAATCAGATTAATGCTGGTGAATAGAGCGCTGAGGACTTGCAGGGACCTCGATTCTGACCGCTTCAGTCTTGGAGAAATCCAGGAAAATTTGCAAATTTGTAGCTTGGTTGGCCAGGGTGGGCCAGGGCGACTGGTCGCAAAGAGAGGCTATTTTCCAGGGGAAAAAGACGTCCTTTGCCCAGGCTCTGGGTATCAGATGAAAACTAGCGATTAGGGCTCTTAGGACTTGAGTTGCCCTGGATTGTGACCACTTTAGTTTTGGAGAAACAAGGCTGACCCAGCTGCTCCTCCACAGGAAGAGGAACTACCCTGGGACCTGGTCCTGTCTGCAAGGAACTTTGTTTTTACACTGCACCATCCAGAAGAGCAGGGGTTTGGATTTGGCACCCTGTCCAGGCTCTGGAGGGAATTTCAGGGACACGTCTACTTCTATCCTGTTTAGACGTCGATGCTCAGGAGCAAGGAAGAGAGTTGGGAGAAATTTCAAAACATGAAAAGATACGGAGCAATTCTGTCCCACTTGACGTTGAGCATGCCAGAGACGATGCCAAAATCTTCTGGGGGGAAGGAATCATCCGACAGCTCCACATCTAGGGCAGCACTGAACACAACAAAGAGGGGGATGAGGCAGCAATCTTAAGCTTTGCCATCTGCTCACAGGCTCTGCAGCAAAGTGCATTGACAGTTCCAAATAGAAGAACTGATTTTTCAGAGATGAAATGTCACCAGTAGAAGATGGGGAGGAGAGCTGAGGTATCTTACAGGGAGACTGCAGAGGGAGGAAGGCAAAGCTGAGAGAAACAACCACAAGGACAGGAAAAACACCATTTTTTCCACAACACGATTTGGCAATTTGCTGAAGTTCAGATACCATCCCATGGATACACATGTTGGCCTAAATAATAATGAAATCCCACATACAAAATTACAGGATCTCATAATTGTTGCATCAATTCAACATTACAGCACCATATATTCTTCTGTTGGCAGTACTGTGCTCAGAGTGCATTATTCTGCCTTTAAAAAAATCTAAAAAACAAAATCTCAAAGCCCTTTAATAGTGTTTGCATTTTGTTCAATCAGCTTTTCATTCTGGAATGAAGCTTTTTACCAGCATGGTGGAAGTTCTGTTTTATCCTTGACAGGTCCTTAGTTAAGTCCTGATAGCAAAACGGAATTTTCATTAAAAAGAATAAACGTGAAAAAGAGCTCAGAAAGCCAAGAAAGGGAGCTGCATGCGTGGGGAACAGAGTGTCACAGGACACCACAGGAACTACACCACGCTGGACTGACAGCTTGAGCAGCCACGAGGTGAAAGCAGGGACAATGGAAGAGGAAGGAACAGGCAAATTTCAGGGTAAATCCTTCAGGCACTGCTGGAAAGCTCAGAGTTAGAGGCAGCAAAAGCAACAGCACATCATGGAGCTCAGAAATTGCCTTGTACCCTGAAGCCACACAGAGAACATTTGTTCGTGGTCAGTACTGAAGCCTGGACAGAACTTACCTGGAGCCAACATTGTAGATGTTGTACTGCAAAGTCAAGTCCTTGCCCTCCACTGCATATCTGTTTAACAGGGATTTGGAGGCCAGCAGCCTGGCACCATCCTCGCAGTGAGCCACAGACACCAGGGCAAACACGGCAAGAAGCAGGAGCTTCATCTAGAAACACAAGGAAATGGAATGCCACTGGTCATTTGAAATCTCTGAACACTTGCCTGTGAGGATGTAAGAATTGGCATGGCAGTGTCCCAGATCTGCAGCCATGGAAGAAAAGTTCATGGTCTTCTCCCCTTTCAAAGCCCTGGCCAGTATCACTCCCTTTCACAGAATCACGGAACATTCTGAGTGGAAAGGGACCCAAAAAGATCATCGAGTCCAAGCCCTGGCCCTGCACATCTCAATAATGGGCAAAGCTTTCAGATCACTAAGCCTCTTCTAGCGACTTCCAGAGCAAAGGCTTTGGTAATTAACAATTTCATCACTTTTAGCAACTAATGGTCAATTGCCCTTGCAAAGCCTGGCAACTTTCCAGCACTGTCTTACACAACAGAATTAGTTCTTCTCAGAAAGCACAGCTCCTCACTTCCAACATGATTCTTCCCTATTTCCAGCCACTGCAGAATCACCAGCTCCCTCCAGTGGCTTTTATGATCCCCTGCACAAGTCCCTGCTTCAGGCCACGTGGTCTGACTTACCCAAACACAGTGCCTCTGCAGCCACCCTGCTGAGAGGACAAGGAGACAACAGCAACACTACAGATGTGACCAGTGAGGACACTTGATGGGGCTTTTAAATGCAAAAACTGCTTCGAAATCAGGGCTTCTGCCCTCCACAGTCACAGGGTGGCTGGGGTTGGACAGCACTGTAAAGACCATGCAATTGCCATGGGCACCTTCCACTAGCCCAGGCTGCCCCAAGCTCCATCCAACGTGGCCTTGGACACTTCCAGGGATGGGGCAGCCACAGCTTCTCTGGACAACCTGTGCCAGTGACTCACCTCCTTCACAGGGACCAATTTCTTCCCAATATCCCATCTAACTCTGCCTCTGGCAGTGGGAAGCCTTGTTTTGTCACTCCAGGCCCTTGTCCAAAGTCCCTCTCCAACTCTCTTGGAACCCCTGTAGGCCCTCAAAGGCGCTCTAGAGTCTCCCTGGAATCCTCTCCTCTCCAGACTCAACACCCCCAGCTCTCCCAGCCTGTCTCCAGAGCAGAGGGGCTGCAGCCCCTGGATCATCTCTGTGGCCTCCCCTGGACTCACTCCAGCAGCTCCTTGTCCTCCCTGTGCTGGGACCCCAGAGCTGGAGGGAGCTCTGCAGGGGAGGGTCTCAGCAGAGCAGAGGGGCAGAATCCCCCCCATCACACGCTGCCCACGCTGCTGGGGATGAGCCCAGGGCAGTGTTGGCTTTCTGGCCCCAGTGCACGTTGCCACGGCATCCTGAGCTCCTTGTCAACCCATGCCCCACATCCTTCCCAGGGCTGCTCTCCATCCATTCTCCCCCGGCCTGTTTGTGTTTCGGGCTGCCCCAATGCAGGTGCAGCACCTGCCCTTGGCCTCGCTGAAACCCCTGCGCTTGGCACGGACCCTCCTGCCCAGCCCGTGCCAGCGCGGCTGCCAGAAGCCCCTTCCTTCCCCCAGTCCTGCCCTGCTGCAGCCGCACAGCAGCGCACGCAGCCCAGGCTGCTCCTGCCCACTCACGAAGCCCAGAGGGACTCCAGGACACCTCTCAACAGGGAAGCGCCCGATTCCACCCACGCTGCCCGCGGAAGAGCCCGACTGTGACGCTCCAGCGCCAGAAACCGGCCGGTCGTTCCTGGCCCCTCAGAGCCCAGGACCGATCCTCTCTACAGACCCTCCCCAGCGCCCCCCGCTCCGGCCCGAGGACACGGCCTCCAGCTGCCCCGCGCCGCCCGCCCCTCACCGTCTCTCCCGCCGCCAACGCCGCAAAGGCGAGTCAGCGCCACGGCGGCGGAAATGACGCACACGAACCGCGCCGCAGGTAGGCCCTGTGCTCCCTGGGAAATGGAGTCTTGGCCCGGGCACACGCAGGGACTCCGCGCCTGCGCAGGACACGCTTCCTGCGCTGCCTCATTGCCCAGTGTGGTGGAAGTGGCGGCCGGCAGCGCGGCCTGCTGGGCCGGGCTCTGGTAAGGAAGGCTTTGGAGAGGAGCAGCAGGTGTCTCTCGACACGACAAGTAACTCTGACCACGCGAGCAGCCTGCCCAGGTCCGTGGTGGATATGTCAAGCAGTGAAGAAGGAGTGAAGGAGAAGGAGCAGGGCTAAATTCCTCGAGAATCAAGTGCACAGAACCCCAGGGTCTCCCTTCCTGCACTCAGGACTCCCTGCTTGACTCACTCCCTGAAGACAGGCTGCAGCCTTCTGCTGCCGTGGAACAGGACATGTCCCGACCTCCCTAGTGCAAAGCCAGCAGCATAAGAAACCTGTTGGTGTTTCCAGCACTGCAGGAAGACCTGAGAGCTCCCCTGTGCCCATATCTCTGAGGCAGATACCTCTGGTGGGGGAAAGGCCTCAGGACCCTCCTGTGTACAGATTTTGCTCCTCACATGTGGAACTGGGGGTATATGACTTCATCACCTGAAGTGGTATTTGGAGGATTAACCATTGGTATATAAACAGACCAAACTTATATCTGTCTGAAAAGCATTTGGTTATCCTCCATTTTAGGTACAGCTCCTTGGGGAAATTTCATCTGCCCGTAATTTACGTGAAGACCCTTCATTAAATATATCTATTTGTATTCCCTGAATTCTGTCTGGCCTCTGTTTTTATGTAAGGGTTTTTCATTTTTGAGAAATCCAGCGAAGTGTGCAAAATTTTTCGCCTTGCAGCCCAGTGTTGGCCAGTGTGACTGGTGGCAAACGGACACTGTTTTCCATGGGAAAAAAAAGACATTTCCTCAGGGTCTGGGTATCAGCTTAAAGGTGGCGTTTGGGGCTCTTAGGGATAGTAGGGTCTTAGTTGTAGGCATCTTTTGATTTTGAGAATACCAGCAAAGTTTCCAAATTTTTAGGTTGGCACCGTATTGTTTGCTAGTGCAAGTGGCTGCAAACAGATGCCGTTTTCCATGGGAGAGAGAAGTCATTTCCCCAGGGTCTGGATATGAACTCAGAGGTGGCATTTGAAACTCTTAAGGGAATGCTGGATCCTCCTTGCTAGGAAAATTAGTTTTGGAGAAATCTAGAAAAGTTTGTAAATTTCTAGCTTGGCACCACACTGTCTGCGAGGGCGAGTGGCCACAAAGGGATACCATTTTTCAAGGGAAAAATATATCGTTTCCCCAGGGTCTGGATATCAGCACAGAGGTGGTGTTTGGGGCTCTAGGGTCTTGCGTGGTCCTAGTTGCTGGCAGCTTTAGTTTTGGAGAAATCCAGCAAGGTTTGCGCTGTTTTAGATTGGCAACCCCGTGCTGGTCTTTGTGAGCGGTTGCAAGCAGAGGCCATTTTTGATGGAAAAGAGAAGTCATTTCCCCAGTGACTGGGTATCAGATGAAAGGTGGCATTTGGGGGCTCTAAGGGCATGCATGGTCCATCTTCCTGGCAACATTAGTTTTTGAGAAATCTAGCAAAGTTTACAAATTTTTAGCTTGGCACCCTATTTTTGGCCAGTGCAAGTGGCCACAAATAGAGGCAATTTTCCAAAGGAAAGAGAAGTAATTTCTTCAGGGTCTAGGTGTCAGCTCAGAGGTGGCATTTGGGGATCTAAGGGCTTGCATGGTCCTAGTTCCTGACAGCTTAAATTAGGATTAATCCAGCAAAGTTTGTGAATTTTTAGGTTGGCACCCTATTATTGGCCAGGGTGAGTAGCCACAAACAGGCAATATTCCATTGGAAAATGAAGTAATTTCCCCAGGGTCTGGGTACGAGCTCAGAGGGGAAATCTGGGACTCTTAGGGCATGTACAGGCCTAGTTCCAGGCATCTTAACTTAGGATTAATCCAGCAAAGTTTTCAAGTTTTTAGGTTAGCACCCCATTGTCAGCCTGTGTGAGTGGCTGCAAAAGGAGGCGATTTTCCAAGGGAAAAAGAAATCATTTGCCCAGGGTCTGGGTATCAGATGAAAGCTGGCGATTAGGGCTCTCAGGATATGCAGGGATCTAGATTCTGACCACTTCCGTTTTGGAGAAATCCAGCAAAATTTGCAAAATTCTAGCTTGGGTGGCCAGGGTGGGCCAGGGCGAGTGGCCTCAAACAGAGGCTATTTTCCAGTGTGTCCCAGGGTGAGGTTATGATGCTTGTATCCACAATTGTGTGTTCTGTTAGTGCTGGATATTATGTACTGTGCATTTGGGACTGGCTCTAAAGAGCAAAGTTTGTTTTGGTTTGTCACCAGCCTCCTCCCCCACGGTTGGCAGGACAGAGAGACAGGGCAGTACATTGTGCGGTTTTTGCTTTTTGCTTTGCTTTTTGCTGCTTTACTTTGCTCTTGCTCCTGCTCTGCTCCTGCTTTGTTCCCGCTCTGCTTTTGCTTTTTTTGGTTCTGTTAGTTTAGCTAAGCAATCCAGATTTTTCCCTGGACTGTTTTCCCCTTCCCTTCTTGAAACCATTCAAACCTGCTCCGGACTGGGACCTGGGAAACACCGAGAGTTTACATCTTGTGGCTGCAGCAGCTATCTCCAGCACCGGACGGGGCAACAGCAGAGGGACCACTAACAGGAAAGACTTTCTGAATTTGTCATCCTTTTCAGATGGGTGAAACTGTTGTCATCTGGTATTGTTCATTTTGTGTGCTGGGGGTGTTCTGCTTGTTAAATGAACAGGACCTTTCCACTTCTCTCCGAGGAATCCTTCCTGAACCGGAGGGGGAAAGGGGCTGTGTGGGTTTGTTTTCTGGGGGAGCCCCCATTAGAGGTTTTCTTCCAGATTTGCCCTAGACCAGGACAATCTGATACCTAGAGGGTGGGCAAATGATTTCTTTTTCCCCTGGAAAATTGCCTCTGTTTGCGGCCACTGGCCATGTCCGTCCCTGGCCACCCAAACTAGAAATTTGAAAATTTTGCTGGATTTCTCCAAAACGGAAGTGGTCAGAATCTAGGTCCCTGCACATCTTGAGAGCCCTAATCACCAGCTTTCATCTGATACCCAGAGCCTGGGCAAAGGACTTCTTTTTCCCCTGGAAAATAGCCTCTCTTTGCGGCCACTCGCCCTGGCCCACCCTGGCCACGCAAATTAGAAATTTGCAACTTTTGCTGGATTTCTCCAAAACTGAAGTGGTCAGAATCTAGATTCCTGCACAACCTGAGAGCCCTAATGGCCAGCTTTCATCTGATACCCAGAGCCTGGGCAAAGGACTTCTTTTTCCCCTGGAAAATAGCCTCTCTTTGCGGCCACTCGCCCTGGCCCACCCTGGCCACGCAAATTAGAAATTTGCAAATTTTGCTGGATTTCTCCAAAACTGAAGTGGTCAGAATCTAGATTCCTGCACAACCTGAGAGCCCTAATGGCCAGCTTTCATCTGATACCCAGAGCCTGGGCAAAGGACTTCTTTTTCCCCTGGAAAATAGCC
>NW_024497297.1:2079949-2086300 GCF_017590055.1 Onychostruthus taczanowskii
ATTTTCCAGGGGAAAAAGAAGTCCTTTGCCCAGGCTCTGGGTATCAGATGAAAGCTGGCGATTAGGGCTCTCAGGATATGCAGGGATCTAGATTCTGACCACTTCCGTTTTGGAGAAATCCAGCAAAATTTGCAAATGTCTAGTTTGGGTGGCCAGGGTGGGCCAGGGCGAGTGGCCGCAAAGAGAGGCTATTTTCCAGGGGAAAAAGAAGTCCTTTGCCCAGGCTCTGGGTATCAGATGAAATCTGGCCATTTGGCCTCTCAGGGTGTGCAGGCACCTAGATTCTGACCACTTCAGTTTTGGAGAAATCCAGCACAATTTTCACATTTATATCTTTGGTTGGAAGGGTCGGCCAGGGTGTGTGGCCACAAAGAGAGGCTATTTACCAGGGGAAAAAGAAGTCCTTTGCCCAGGCTCTGGGTATCAGATGAAAGCTGGCCATTAGGGCGCTCAGCATGTGCATGGACCTGGATTCTGACCACTTCAGTTTTGGAGCAATCCAGCAAAATTTGCCAATTTCTACCTTGGGTGGTGTCCTAGGGTGAGTTTATGATGCTTGTGTCCCCCAGTCATGTGTTCTGTTGGTGCTGGATGTTATGTACTGTGTCTTCAAATCTGGCTCTGAAGAGCAAGGTTTGTTCTGGTTTGTTGTCAGCCTGCTCCCCCATGGCTGGCGGGACAGAGAGACGGGGCAGTACATAGTGCGGCTTTTGGTTTTGGCTTTGCTTTTTGCTGCTTTGCTTTGCTCTTGCTCCTGCTTCGCTCCTGCTCTGCACCTGCTCTGCTTTTGCTTTTTGCTTCTGTTAGTTAGTTTAGCTAATCAGTCCAGATTTTTCCCTGGACTGTTTTTTCCCTTTCCTTTTTGGAACCATCCAAACCTGCTCCAGACTGGGACCTGGGAAACACTGAGAGTTGGCATCTTGTGGCTGCAGCAGCTATCCCCAGCGCCGGAGGGAGCGACAACAGAGCAACCACTCCCAGGAAAGACTTTCTGAATTTGTCATCCTTTTCAGATCGGTGAAAGTGTTGTCATCTGGTATTGTTCATTTTGTGTGCTGGGGTTGTTTTTCTTGTTAAATAAACAGGTTCTTTCCACTTCTCTCCGAGGAATCCTTCCCGAACTGGTGGGGGGAAAGGGGCTGTGTGGGTTTGTTTTCTGGGAGAGCCCCCTTTGGAGGTTTTCTCCCAGATTTGCCCTAATCCAGGACATGCCTGCAGGTACCATTGCTAACAACTTCCACCAGTTCAAAGATTCCTGCAGGCTCCTGCAGCGCTAAGTTGATTTTGTCTAGGTTCTGTGTCAGGGGTTGCTCATTGTGCTTCCACTGTTGGCCAAGCAGCCCTGCTGCCATCACACAGGCAGCGGCGGCCGCCGTGGCACTGGCACTGTTTAACACCTCTCCTCATGCAGGGTGCTGGGAAGGGGAAGCTGCAGCCACTGTCCCTGCCCTTTTCACCTGTGGCACGGCTGGCTTGGGGCAGCCAGGCAGGCGAGGATCGCCACAGGCCCTGCTGAGACGGTGGCGGCTGCAGCACATTGCTGCGGGCTGCGCCAGGAGGGCCCCGGCAGCAGTGCTTCACCACCCCGGGAAAAAACTGTGCAAACACTGTTTTGATTTTCTTCTTAAATATGCCATCACAGTGGCATTACCAACCTTTCTAATTGGGCCAGCAGCATGTCCATCTTCACAGCCATCAGAGATTGGCTATGTCAGACATGGTGGAAGCTCCTAGCAGCTTCTCACAGAAGCCACCCCTGTGACCCCCCTGCCCACTGCCAAAAACCAGGCTGTGCCAAACCAACACATCTCCACCTTGTGCCCCAACCCTGGTGTCATCCCATCCCCTCCGCCCCATCCTCACCCTGGTGTCCCCATCATGATGTCCCTATCCCCATTCATGTGTCCCAACCCCATCCAGGTGTCACTGTCCCCATGCCGACCCCACTTCCCCCTCGCACCACATGCTCCCTGCGGTGCCTCCGGAGCTGGATTCCAGAAAGTGTCCCCTCACTCAGGGCAGAGGTGGGGCCGCTCTCGGCCATGGGTCTGGTGGTGTCGCTGCAGGCTGGAGCTGACGCTGAAGCTCTTCCCGCGTTCCCTGCATCCGTACGGCCGCTCCCCGTGTGCGTCCGCCGGTGCTGCACCAGCGCCGAGCGCTCCCTGAAGCGCTTCCCGCAGTCCCGGCAGCCGAAGGGCTTCTCCCCGGTGTGGATGCGCCGGTGTGTGGCCAGGTTGGAATTCTGGCTGAAGCCCTTCCCGCAGGGGCAGCAGGTGAACGGTCACTCCACAGTGTGGGTGATGTGGTGCCGCGCCAGGTCCGAGCTCTGGCTGAAGTCCTTCCCACACTCCCCACAGATAGTGGGGTGCAGCCCGGCCCCTTCTGACCTCAGCAGCTTCTTCAAGGGGCTTGGTCCCCCCACAGAGAGCCTGGGGGGTTTCGGCATTGCCGGGCTGGGCTGTGCAAGAGGGGGATGGGCACTGGTAGGGCAGGGACAGGGGCCTGGGGCCCCTTGCCGCCTGCTCCATCCCAGCGACACCTGCCCTTTCCAACTGCCACCTGCTCCAGGCCCTCTGTCTCATCTTGGTCCCACTGGTACCTTCATCCTTCTTCCCATTTTCCATCTCCTCTTTCCCTTTTCCACTCCTTTTCCACATTCTCTATCCTATTTGTACCTGCTCTACTCCCACTGTCCTTTCCTCATTCTCTTTCTCACCTTTCTCCAGCCCCTCTTCCCCTTTTCCCATCCTCTTTTCCCTTTCCTTTTCCCATCCTTATCTGTTCCATCCCCTATTCACACTCTCCATCCCCTCTTCCCCTTCTCCACCTCCTCTGAGCCTTCTCCATCCCTTTTCCCCCTTCCCCATCCCTGTTGCCACCTCCTCCCTCCCCTTCCCTATCCCTATCCCTATCGTATTCCAAAGCCCGAGTTCAGTTCCCCCCAGCTCCCCATTGCCACCCAGACAAGGATCTGGGATTGGGGTGCAAGGAGGGCCAGGGGCTGGAACAGACAACGAGGTGGTACCACCCAGGGGTGGCACCACCAAATTCCCTCTGGAAACCAGGGATCAAGTTGGGGTACCCAGAAAACCCCCTGCACCCCAAAATCAGGACACCCTTATGCCATGGTTTTGGGGCAACCTTGCATCCCAAAACTGGGACATCCCCATATGTGAGACTGGGACATTCTCACACCCCAAAATCAGGGCACCCCCATTCCATGGGACTGGGACATACCTGCATCCCTACACTGGGGCATTCTCATGTCATGAGATTAGAACCCTGCACCCCCAAATCAGGTGATATTGACCTTGAACTCTGGGATTGTGATGCCACCATATCCTGGGATCAGGGCACCCCCATACCCTGGGATGGGGGTACCCCATTCCATGTGAATGGGACATCTCTGTAGCCCACCACTGGGACACCCCCATTCCATGGGAATGAGATATCGCTGCACCCCAGGACTGTGGTACCCCTGAGCTGTGGGATCAGGACACCATCCAACCCTGGAATTGGGACAGCCCCATACCCTGGGAACAGGGCACCCCACACCATGGGCATAAGACAACCCCACATTCCTAAGATTCCCATATCCTGGAATTGGGGAACCCCCATACTCCAGGATCAGGGTACCCCATCCCATGGGACTGGGACACCTCCACATCCCTGGGGCACCCCCAGACCCTGGAACTGGTGTACCCCCAGCCACAGGAACGTGACACCCCTGTATCCTGGGGCATGTGAAATGGGAATACCTTGGAACTGGGGTACCCCACACAATGGGAGCAGGATACTCTCACATCTCTGTTCCCCCTTACCCTGGAATTGAAGTACCCCTGTGCCCTGGGAATGGGCCACCCCAACATTCCTAAGATTGCCTTACCCTGGGATGGGGTCACCTCCATATTCTGGGATCGGGGTCCCTCTACACCACAGGACCACACCACCCCGACATCCCTGGGACCCCCTGGGACCCGGGTCCCTCCTTCAGGTTTGAGGTCTCCCTGTACCACGGGGGCAGGGTCTCCCCCCATGACAGGTCCCTAGGGGACCCCAGAAAAAGCACCCATCCCCCCTCCACGATTCCAGGGGGCCCCCTCAGAACCTCTTACTGTGGCTAAAGGCCTCTTTTGGGGGAGCTGGAGAGGTCTCATCACTGGGGGGGCCCTCGAGCAGCGGAGCTTCTCGGGGATCTGTGGGGCCGGGGGGGTTTCGGGGGCCGACACCCCACCCACGTCTGTTGCCGCCGCCCCCTAGACAGAAGGACCCTGCCGGGGGGGAGAGAGGGAGCAGGGAGAGAACAGGGGTGACCCGAGGACAGCCCAAGGAGGGGTCGCTGCCACCCCCAAGGGAGGGATCCCACTTGCCCCAATGCCCTCCGTCCCCCTCCTCATGCTGGGGTCACACACACAGTGACATGATGTCACTGCCCTCGTCCCACCCCACAGCCCCTCCCACTCCCCCCATGGCGGAACCCCTATATCTGGGGGGGTCCCTTCCTCTCGCCCCTCCTCCCGCAACTCAGCAATCGCGGGGGGCTCTGGTAAGGGGAAGAGGAAAAAGAAAAGAACGAGGGGGGCGGGGGGCGAGGGGAATTGCTTACTCTCAGTTTGGGGGGGATGTCCCCGGCGGCCACTCACCGCTGTTGAGGAGCACGGGGGGGGCTCAGCGGGATCGGACAAGGCCAGGCGCAGGGAAGGGCTCCCACGCGCTGAGGGGGAGGCCTCCGACTCCCCCAAATCTGTCCAGGGCGACCCCCCCCAAACTCGCCCCAGGGAGGGAGCCCACCCCCCAAACAAAAAGAGGGAGGAACAATAAGGACTCTCCCACCGTCGGTGGTGCGATGGACTTGGGGGAGTCGGGGGAGGGGTGGCCAGGTCAGCCTGGTTGGGGGAACACTGCGGGGGACACTTTGGGGAGGCTGCGGTTCGGAGACACTGGGGGATGTGGGGGACACACGGGGATATGGGGGCTACTGACAGGGGGGATTGGGTGATACTGGGGTGACTGCGGAGACTGGGGGATAATGGGTTTCTGGGGAGACTGGGGGATACTGGGTGTCAGGGATAATGGAGACAATGGGGAATTGGGGTGTTCTATGGGAACTGGGGGTTACTGAGGGGATTGGGGGGATACTGGGCGGACTGGGGAAGTGGGGGTGACATAAATAGGGCAGGAGATCTTTCTCCTTTTCAATGCCTTTATTAAAGAGATTCAGCTCAGGTGGGGAGAAATCGACGAGTCGCGCCCACGCCGCCGCTGTCCCCAAGAGTGGCAAGGAGGAGGAGGGTGATGCAGCTCTGTCCGCTGGTCTGCAGGCAGAGCTGGGGACTGCGTCCTCACGGGAGATTGGCAGATTCCTGTTTTTCAGTCCAACACTTCGGGTCCCCTCCTTATGGAACATCTCTTGGGGTCAGGGTGTGAAGCAAAAAGGATCCAAGCAGGCACTGGACTTCACGCCCGTCCTTAGACATCACTTAGGGTCCCCTAATTCTGTGTTGGCTCGTTGTTTTTAGGGGTTTTCTAGGAAAACGGGAAAATTTTGGCGCGGTGCATTTCTCATTTGCGTACGTGGTCCCAGGCCACTCCTATTCTCCTGGGCTGCGTGTCCAGGTGTAGCTCCGGGGCAAGCATTGGGAGAACAATGGCTAAATCACCAACCATTAACGGGCAATTAAAGAACTCTTTACAATTAAGCTAATTTAACAGCAACTGGTCCCACCGTTTTTTTTCTCTGTAACCTTAAATAAAAATAGGTATCTTTTTATTCATAACAGGGGGACTGGGGAAACTGGGGAATTGGGGGGATACTATTGGGCCTGGGGACCACTGGATGCGGGAGGACTGAGGAAGACTGGGATGTGTTGAGGGATACTGGAGGGACTAAGGAATTGCAGGGACTACTGAGGGCTTACTCAGGGTTACTGGGGGAATGGAAGGGCTGGAGAATACTGGGGGGACTGAATCATTGGGAGGACTTGGGGGACTGGGAGTACCAGGGGATTGGGGGTTGATGGAATTGGGGAACTGGAGGATACTGGGGGTTTGAGGGATTGGGGGTTACTAGGGGGACTGAGAGACTGGGGGCACGGGGAGTACTGGAAGTGACTGAAGGACTGGGGGGATCGAGGACTGTTGGGAGATACTGGGGGCACTTGGGGCACTCGGGACTGAGCACTGGGCCCAAGACTCACTTCCCGCACTCCCGAACAGCCCTCGGAGCCCCCAAAGGACGCTCAGGATCCCGCTGCGGACGACCCCCCCGCCTCGCCGCGCCCCGGGCAGGCGGCACCTCGGGCAGGCCGCGCCCCGGGCAGGCGGCGCCTCGGGCAGGCCTCGCCCCGGGCA
>NW_024497297.1:2086474-2101498 GCF_017590055.1 Onychostruthus taczanowskii
CCGAAGCCGCCGCTGTGGCGGGCGGGGAGGCCACGCCCCCTGCTCGGGCCCCGCCCCCGCTGCCATGGCAGCCGCTTTGGCGGGAGCGCTAGGCCACGCCCCCTGTGCGGAACCCCGGTCCGCTTCCCGTAAACGGAACCGCCGTGGCGGGAACGGGGCGCGGTGAGAGCGGGGCGGCGGCGGGGGCAGAACGGGGGGCTTCAGGGAGAGAACGGTGGGAATCGGGGCCAGGGGGGCACCGAGGGCGCCGCGAAATCGTGGGGACCCGGAACAAAGGGCACTTGTCACGCGGCGGGGACATCGGGAGGGGCATCGCGGGGAGCCAGGACAGGATGGGGGCACAGGGGTGACAGTGGGGGTCCCAGGCGCAGGGAAGGATGGGGAGGCACTGGAGGGACCCAGCCCCAGGGCTGGGGGGTCACTGGGGTGACACCCGGCAGTCTCAGGCCCAGGGTAGGGTGGGGTACTCTAGGGTGACGCTGGGGGGGGTTCAACCCCGGGGCAGGGTGGGGACACCGGGGGCACCAGGAAAGCCCTCGGAGTGGGCGGTGACCCATCTACCCCCAATTTATGGAGCACAGAGTGACCCCTTTCAACCCACACCCCGAATTTTTGGGGCGCAGGGTTGGCCCCCTTTTTCCCCCCACTTTCTGAGCTGCGTGGTGATTCCTTTCTCCCAGCCCTTGTGTCCCAGGAGTGACCCCATTTCCCTGTGGGATTTTCTGCCCCAATGGCGAGGGACGAGCGGGCGACGCTGCTGGAGGTGTACCAGGCACTCCCGGAAGAGCAATTCCAGAGCCTGAAGTTCCTGCTGGAAGGGCGAATTCCATCCAGGCCTGTGCTCCCGGCATCGCGCCCCGATTTGTGCCGGATCCTCCTCCAGCGCTTCCCGGGGGATTCCCTGCGTGTGACCGCCGGGATCCTGCGGCAGATCGGTCGCCTCGACCTCATCCAGCGCTTCCAGCTGCCCCTGGAAGAGCAAATCCCGGAGGAAACTCCCGGGGAACCTAACGGGGACACCCCCAGGGTGAGGGGGGACCCCACTTCAGGACATCATCCTGGAGGGATTCCAGCTCCACCCGTGAATCCGCGACGCTTGACGGAGAAGGAGTTGATGCAAGTCGCCCAAAAATTGGGAAAAGAGTGGCAGGAGGTGGGAATTCTGCATCTAGGGCTAGAGCGGATCCGGCTGGAGCAGATCCAGGAGGAAAATCCTGGCAATCCCATCCTGTGGAATTTCGAGATGCTGCGGGAGTGGCAGCGGCAGCAGCGACAGGAAGCCACAGTGTCCCAGCTCCTAGCCTGCCTTGAGCGTGCCCGGGTCAATCCTGAAATCCTCGACATCCTCCAGGGCCTCCTGGGGGATTGAGGGACCCCCAAACTCGATTTCTGGGGGAGGGAGTGTGATATCAAATTAATATAAAATTGGGACCATTAAATGCTGTTTTATTCCATGAGTGTGGAGTTTTGGGATCAGGCGCTGAGAACATCCATCTTTACTCCTGATTTAAAGATCCCAGAAGGAAGTCTAGGCTCTGCTCCACTTCCTCAGGGACGGATGCAGAAGGTTTCGCAGTACTCTCCCAAGAGTTTTTCGGGTACTGACAGATCCTCTTCCATACAAATTGCAACCTCTGGAGCTTCAAGAAGTCCTGGGAATGTCAGGAGAGTCACAAGGCCACTACATCCTGATCCCAGAATCCACAACCTCCTCCACAGCTTCCAGGGGAATTAAGGGACGCCCTACACCCCAAATCCCCATATTGAAGGTGGGGTTATATCAAATTACAATATCAAATTATATCAGATCAGGACCATTAAATGCTGTTTTATTCCATAAGTATGGAATTTTAGGGTCATTTCCAATTTTGGGATGTGAGGAAGAAATCAAGGCTCTGCTCCTCTTCCTCAGGGATGGGGGGAAGGTTTTAGGGTCTTTCACAGGGGTTTTTGGGAGTGCTCATAGATCCCATCCCAATTCCTGTATCTCATCCAGGAAGAAGTCTAGATCCTGGCGAGTGACAGCAGGATTGGTGATAATCTGCCGGAAGAAGTTGACTTGGGATCCGTGGGGTTGGTATCCCACCATCATGGAGCCCCTCCGGATCATCTTTTCCTTGATGGCTGGGGCCACCTATGGGGAAACACCATTTCGTGAGGATTTTGTTGTTATTTTTAGGTGATTTTTTTGGGATTTGGAAGGCTGTTGGTGGTGGGAGGAATTTGGAATTCTGGGCTCACCTTTCCCAGTTTGTCCCAGAATTCCGGGGAGCTCTCCTGGCCCCGCAGGCTGGGTGGGATGAACCAGAAGCAGAGGTTGATAAATTCCGGCTGCAGGAAGAGAAAGAGGAAGGAGATCATGGCCATTCACCCAATTCCCAGAATTTGATAGGCATTCAGACTTCCAGGAATTCGGACATGTGTATTTAATTGTCTGGGATTGAAACCTGCGGGATTTAATCCTCCGGGATTTAAACCTCCAAAATGGAAACTTCCAGGATGATTAAAACTCCAGGATTTCAACCTCTGGGATTTCAACCCCTGGGATGATTTAAACCTGTGGAATTCCAAACTCCAGGATTTCAGATTCTGGGATTTAAACCTCTGGGATTTGTTCTCAGGGATTTAAACCTCCAAGTCTAAATTTCTGGGACAATTCAAACCTCTGAGATTTCAGCCTCAGGGATTGAAAACTCTGGAATTTAAACTTTGGGGATTCAAACCTTTGGGATTAATCCCCTGGGAGTTAAAACTCCAGGATGATTCAAACCTGTGGCATTCCAACCTCCAGGACTCTTAGGTGTCCATATCCCCCATCCCACATTCCTCCATCACCCTTACCTCCATTACCAGCTGGAATCCCTCCCTCCTCTTCACCTGCTCCAGCAGATACCTGGGGGGAGCAAAGGGGTGAAGCCAAGTCTGGGAGGGTGGAGGGTCCCCCCCATCCTGGGGCTCACCGAGTGGCACCGAATGCCCGCTCCACACGCTGTGCCAGCCCCTTGGTTCCCACGGCTTTCCAGAGGATCCAGAGCTTGAGGCCGTCGGCGCGGCGGCCGCACTGGGGGCTCTTGTCCCCCGTGTCCAGGGACACGTCGTAGAACTTGTCCCGCTGGAACAGGTACGAGGCTCCCACGCCATGGCAGCGCTGCAGGAGCCCCTGGGACGGACACGGGGCACCAAAATTAATGAGGTGGCCCGGGAGGCATCCCAGAGGCAGGAATTCAGGATGGGGGGCACCTACGGAGCTGTCACGGAGCAGGAATGCTGAGCACTGCAACCCCACCATCAGCAGTTTGTGGGGGTTCCAGGTCACTGAGTCGGCTCTGTTGGGGGGGGACAGCAGAGTTTAGGGGGGCCCCATGGAAAAGGGTATCCCCAAAAGCTCAGAGGGGGAGGGGTGAGAGTCTTTTGCAGGGGCAGAGGGAGGGACACACCTGTGGATGCCGGCAAGGAGGTGACGGAGTCGGGGGGACAGGAGGGCGCTGCCCCCCCACGCTGCCTGCAGGGAAAGGGGGATCAGCACCCACAGGGGAACCCCCGAGCCCCCCCAGCCAGGCACCCCCAAACTCACATCCACATGCAGCCACAGCCCGTGGCGGGCACAGATGTCGGCGATGGCGTCCAGCGGGTCGAAGGCGCCCAGGACAGTGGTGCCACTCGTGGCACACACAAAGAGGGGCTCCGAGCCCTGGGAGGGATTAGGGAGGGGTCTGGGGGTATTGGGGGGTGCAGGGGGCATGGAAGGGGGTAGAAGGCAGGGGGCACAGGGAGTCAAAGGTGGCCAGGATGGTGGCACACACAAAGGGGCTCCAGTCCTGGTGGGGAGGGCATTTGGAGGAGCTTTGGGAAGGGTTGGGTGGGAGTCTGGGAAGGCTTCAGGGGGATTTGCAGACGATCTGAGGGGGCTTGGGGGGACCTGTGGAGGCTTGAGGGGGATTTGGGGAATGGAGGACAGAGGGACACAGAGGGCTGAAGGTGCCCAGGATGGTGGCACAGAAAAAGAAGGGTCTCTGTCCTGAGAGAGCATTTGGACAAGCTTTGGGGGCGATTTGGAGGGGATCTGGAGGGGGTTTGGTTGATCAAGGAAGACTTGGGGGGCATTTGGGAGATAGGGGACAGGGGGAACAGAGGGTCAAAGGTGGCCAGGACGGTGGCACAGAAAAAGAATGGGCTCAGAGCCCTGGGTGGGCATTTGGGGGGACTTTGAGGGGGCCCAGGAGGTAGGTTGGGGGGGCTGGAGGATACAGGGGGACATTGGGGGTGCAGGAAATGGGGTACAGAGGACTTTGGGGCAGACAGGGGACTGACTTTAAGGGGGGACAGGAGGCCTGGGGAGGACAGGGGACATTGGGTGCATTGAAGAGTTGAAGGGACAGTGGTGGGGGGGGCATTGGAGGAGATTCAGGTTATTTGGGAGGACACTGGGGGGACATTGGTGGACATGGGAGTTGGTTTGTGGACATGGGAAGGGCTTTGGGAACATTGGAGAGGCTTTGGGGACTTAGAGGGGGACAAACGGACTTTGAGGGAGCTTTGGGAACACTGGGAAGGCCGTTGGGGATACTGGGAAAGCACTGGGGACTTTGAGGGGCTTTGGGAACATGGGGTGTGCAGCCTCTCCTGACCTCGGCTTTCACCCTCTGGATCTCCTTCTCCAGCTCTTCTGGGATCATCTTCCCCCTGAGGGGAAGGGACAGGGATGGATACATGGAGGAACCCCCTGACGTGGGGTCCCCTGGGACCTCCCAGCACCCACCTCTCGTCTGTCCGCACCAGGTGAACATTGTCCGTGCCAATTCCCAGGAGAGCCGCTCCTTTTAGGATGGAATAATGGCTCTGGGCAGGAAAAGATAACCGGGATTGAGGGGAGCCCAGGAACCAGATTTTGGGTAACCTCAGGGACCAGACTCAGGGTAACCCCAGTTTTTGGGTAATCTCAGGGACCAGACTTGGGGTGACCCCATGGGCCAGGTTTTGGGGTAACCTCAGTGACCAGGTTTTGAGATGACCCCATGGATCAGGTTTAGGGAAACCTCCAAGGATCAGCTTTGGGGTGACACCAGAATCAGGTTTTGGGATGACCCCAGGTGACCCCTGGATCAGGTTCTGTGGGGATCCCAGGGATCAGATTTGGAGTAACCAAGGGGATCAGGTTCAGTGTGACCTCAGGGGGCCACATTTGGGATGACCCCAGGTATCATGTTTTGGGGTGACCCCAGGAATAAGGTTTGGAATGACCCCATGGATTAGAATTGGAATGACCCTGAGGATTGGGTTTTGGGATGACTTTGAGCCCCCACTCCCACCTCCTGAGATGCAAACAGGCCCAGGCGAGGCAGGTCCCAGTTCCCTCTGCTCCGGCTCTCCGGGAAACGCCGGAATCGCGCCACGTTCATGGCCAACATGTTGGATATAGATCCCCCTGCCCAGGACAGGGACCCCTGTTTCACCCTCAGTGCACCATGGACAGGCTGCCAGGGGGAGAGGGGGGACAGGGATACCCCTCAGGAAGGGTCCGGGATACCGGGAGCGAAGATTCCATCGCCGCTGCTCCACCCCACGAGCTCCCGGAGCGTGGCCAGGACCTGCTCCTCCATCAGCACCAGCACTGGGGCCACTTCGTATGTGTACCTGGAAGGGCCCAGCAGGAGTCGGAGGGTTCCCCTCCCCCTGAAACCTCAGAATCCCAAACAACTTCCCCCAGAGCCTCAGCACCCCAAAACCCTCCCCCCAGACCCCCCCCTTCATCAGGGAGGATGGAGCCACCAACACTGGGGCCTAGATCAAGGGAGTCAGGATGGTTTTGGCAGGTCCTTTCTCATTTGGGCTCCTCAACACCCCCAAAACCCTCCCTCCAAACTTCAGCACCCTAAAATCCTCCCCCCAGCACCTCCCACTCCATTAGCACCAACACTGGGGGCTAGATCAGGGGAGTCAGGACAGGGTTTTGGTGGGACCTTTCTCATTTGGGCTCCTCAACACCCCCAAAACCCTCCCTGCAAACTTCAGCACCCCAAAACCCTCCCCCCAGCACCTCCCACTCCATCAGCACCAGGGGCTCCTCATAGGTGGATCTGGGGGAGGGGAGGGTCATAGCAGGTTTTTGGGGGGTCCCCCCACCCACCAGCCCCCCTTTGGGGGTGTCAGGGGCTCACGGGCTCGTGTTGAGGGTCTCAGTGAGGAACCGGCCAGCCAGGGCGTGGTGGTCCAGCCCCGAGAAAAGCTGGTTGAAAAACCGGGGGTGACCTGGGGGAACACGGGGGGCACATAGGGTGGTCAGGGGAGGACATGGTGGGGGGACAGAGAGAGATAGGGGAGGGGGTAGGGGGAAGTGGGGGAACGTGAGAGGGTTGGGGATGGCACATGGGGGGTGGGACACGGGAAGATAAGGGAAGGATCTGGGAGGTTCAGAGGGGTTGTTGTGGGGTCATAAGGAGACTGGGGAGACAGGAGGAGGACAATGGAGGGCAGAATGGGGGTGGGAGGAAATGGGAAAATGGGGGGGCAGGGGAGAATCGGGGGGACACAAGAGGGACGTGGAGGATCGGGCGTGGGTAGGGAGGGAACAGAAGGGACACGGAGGGACATGGGGGAGTTCGGGGTACATTGGGGGGTCAGGGAGTGGATGAGGGGAGAAATGGGGGCGCACGGGGGCAGTCAAGGGAGACACAGAAGATCGGGGGGATATGGCGAGGAACATGGCAGGGGCCACAGTGTTTGACACTGGGAGGCACCAGGGGCCGCACTGGGAACCGCTGGGCTGAAGCGGGAGGTGCCGTGCCAGGCGGAGCTTGTGCAGGGCTAAACTGGGAGGCACTGGGCTGCCCTGGGGCGGTACTCCCGTGTACTGGTGCGCACTGGTGTGTACTGGGAGCGCACCAGTGCGGACGCTGAAGCGCAGCACGTCCCGGCAGCGCTGCAGGAGCCGCTCCCGCCCCTCCCCGTCGCTCCGCAGCTCCAGATCCAGCAGCTCCCGCAGCTCCTGCGGCTCCTTCCAGTCACACACCTGGGAATGACTGGGAATGACTGGCAGGGACTGGGACTGGAAACGGCAGAGGGAATGGGCTGGGTATGATGTTGGGAGTGGAAACAAGACTGGGACTGAGACCAGGAACCAGAATGGGAATGGGACTGGCACCGGAACTGCAAACAGAATGGGGAATGGGAATGAGAATGGGGCTGGAAGTGGGATTGCAAATGGGACTGGAAATGGAAACGAGTCTGGAAATGAGAATCAGACTGCAACTGGGATTTACTCTCATTCCCAACGCCAGTCCCACTCCCAATCCTGTTCCAAGTGTAAAATTGGGAAGGGGACTCAGAATGGGAACAGAATTGGAAACAATCAGACTGCAACTGGGATTTACTCTCATTCCCAACGCCAGTCCCACTCCCAATCCTGTTCCAAGTGTAAAATTGGGGACTCAGAATGGGAACAGAATTGAAAACGGGAACAGGACTGGGAATGGGACTGGGAATGGGACTGGAAATGGGAATGGGAAAGGGGGACTAGCTGTTGGAACAGGGCTAAAGTGGGACTGGTATTAGGAACAGGATTGGGAATGGGGCTGGAACTGGGTTTCAGAATGGGAATAGGACTGGGAAAGGAACAATATTGTGACCCCCACCCCCTTCCGTGTCTGCTTCCAGTCACACGCCTGGGAATGACTGGGAATAGGATTGGGAATGACTGGGAATGAGAATGGGATTGGGACTGGGACAGGGAATGACTGGGAACAGGACAGGCCATAGGGACAGACTAGGACCCCACCCCCTCCCAGGGGGCTCCTTCCAGTCACATACCTGTGGGGACAGGATTGGGATTGAGAATGGGACTGGAAACGGGAATGGGACGGGATGGGATGGGATTGGGGACCCCCACCCTCCCGAGTGCTCCAGTGTCCCAACCTTCTGTGTCACATCCGTGCTCTTCCGCACGCCCTCCTCCAGCAGGATCTGGAACACTTCCTGCAGGAATTCCTCCCCAGCGGCCATGTCCAGGCCGGGACCATCCAATGGGATGCTGTCCCCAGCCCCAGAGGGCTCAGCCATGGCAGGAGAAACACGGGGACACCCCGAAATGCGCTGGGAGGGACCCTGGGATTGGCAGCAGGTGGCAGGACGGGGATCCCAGGCTGAGCTTCTCCTGGAAGGAGATAACCCTGGGATAAAGTGATCCTGGGACAAGGATCTCCTGGGATAAGGCTGAGCTTCCCCCTGGGATGAGGTGCTCCTGGAATAAGGCTCTCTCAGGATGAAATTCTCCTGGGATAAGGTGATTCCAGAATGATGTTCTTCTGGAATGAGGTAGTTCTGGAAGAAGATGATCACAAAATTAGGTGTTCCCAGCATGGGTTTCTCTGGGCATTGGGCTCTCTGGACTCACCTCTCCTCTCACCTCTGCCTGCTGGAATTTTCCAGGATCAGGTGCTGACAGGACCAGGTTCTCCTGGGATTAGGTGATCCTGGGACCAGGTGATCCCAGAATTAGGTGCTCCCAGGAGAAGCTTTTCCTGGGATCAGACTCTCCTGGATCAGGCTTTCCTGGCTCCTCTCTCTTCCCTCCCCAGGATGGAATTTTCCTCTGGTCACGTTGCCAAGGGGCAAGGAGCAAAGTCCAGGACTGGGGAAGGAGCCCCGGAGGGTTCTGGGGACAGGGGGCAGGGTTAGGACTGTGTCCCTGGATCTGTGGGAAGAGTGGTGACCCTGTATGTCCTCCTATTGCCAGTGTCCCCACAACCCATTCCCAGTGTGGCCCCCACCCATTCCCAGGGTCCCTAAATTTATTCCCATTGTCCCCCTGTCCCCAGTGTACTCCCACCTGTCCTTAGTGTCCCCCATCATTCCCAGTATGTCCCCCCACCAGTGTTTGGTGTCCCCCTTGTCTCCACACCCATTCACAGTGCCCTTCGTTCCTAGTACACCCCCCAGTCCCAGTGCCCCATTTCCAGTATCCCCCTCAATTCCCAGACGCTCGGGGAGGGTCAGTACCTGCCCCGGGGGGGGGGGGGGGGGCAATAAAGAGGGGCAAAGGAAGGGGGCGAACCAGCCCCCAAAAGGGGTCACGGGAGACACCCCAAAGGAAGGGGTCAGAGTGAGGGGGGAGCCCAAAGCGGGGTTGTATAGGGGGTCCCCAAGGGGTGTCGCGAGTGGGGGCAGCGGGGCGGGGCGCCGCAGGACTGTCGGGCGGGAGGGCGCCTGGCCCCTCTGACCCCCTTTTCCCACTGTTCCCCCCAGGCCGATCCCCCTGGATTCAGCTCCGTCCCCGCAGATCCAGCGCCCCCCCAGCTCGGGGGGTCCCGGCTTTGGGGGGGAGCCCGGCCCTGTCTCCCCCCCCTTCCTGCCCCAGTGGCCCCCTCGGGAGGAGGAAGAGGAGGAGGAGGAGGAGGAGGAGGAGGAGGAATGGCGGCGCCGTGGCGGGTACTGGAGCCCGCCCAAAAATCCATAAAAATTTACTGATCCCACCTTTTCTTACCCCAAACGAGCTTTACCTGGGCGAGAAGTAAGGCCAAAGGCTCCCACAGCATGGCTCAGGTAATGAGCCCCCACCCCCTGCATCCTGACACCCCCAGGCCCAGGAATTTGGGGGAACAACGGCCCCAAAAAATGGGAAAAGGGAAGGAAGAGGGGAGACAGCTGGAGCTTCCCTCCCCCTGCGCCAGGGTGGGGGGTGCCTCCCCATCCCCCCATCCTGCTCCAGGGGATGTCACAGGATTATCCCTGTTTTCCTCAAGATTATCCTGATTTTCCCCAGAAATATCCTGAATTTTCCCTTTAGCCCTGAGGCCTCAAAAAAGGAGGTTTAAGCTGTCCCTCCACACGTGGACTCTTCCCAAACTTTCCACAGTATTCTCCCAAAATTTTTCCCCTGATTATCCCAGTTTACCCCAGGATTTCCCAGATTTCCCCGGTAGCATTTAGGGCCCCAGTAAAGGCAGGTCAGTAGTTCAGCAGATGGTTTGGGGGTGTCTTTGCCCCCCCCCACCTTCCCCTCCCCATTTTTGGGGTTTTTCCACAGTTATTCCTGAATTCTCCTAGTTTCCACTGGAATTGTCCCAGTTTTCTCTGGGATAATCCAAATTTTCCCCAGGATTATCTTGAAATATCCTGTTATCCATTAGATCCTCTCTGGGCTGGAAGAAGTTTTTCCAACCCCAAACACACCCCGGGGTCTTCCCAGGGTTACCCCAGGACTATTCCAGCTTTCCCTCCCAAAATTTCCTCACATTTATCCTGAATTTTCCTTGTGATTATCCCAGTTTTCTCTAGGATTCCCCAAATTTCCCTGCTAGCCTTTACATTCTGTCAGGCCTCAAATTTGGGGTTCAGCCCCCCCAAACCCTCCTTTGGGGCTCTTAACAGAATTATGCAGGAATTATCCCAAATTTTCCCCATAATTTCCCATTTTTTTCCTGGGATTATCCCCTAATTTCCCATTCACCCTTCAGTCCCAACAGGCCTCAGAAAAGGGAGTTCAGCCTCCTCCATTCCCAGTTTTGGGGTCTTCCCATTTTGCCGTGGGTTTATCCAATTTTCCACAGGATTATCCCAAAGTTGCTGCACAATTCCCTTGAATTTTCCCATTTGACCTGAAATCCTCATTGGGCTGAAAGAAGAGGGTTCAACCCCCTCTGTTCCACTTTGGGGTCTTCCCCAAAGACTTATGCTGGGATCATAGCAAATTTCCCCTGACATCATCCCCAAAATTTCCCCAGATTATCCCAAACTTCCCTCGAGATCCCCCCAGAGTTTCCCCAGGATTATCCCAAACTTCCCTCAAGATCACCCCAAAATTTCCCCAGATTATCCCACATTTCCCTCGAGATGATCCCAAACTTCCCTTGAGATCACCCCAGAGTTTCCCCAGGATTATCCCAACTTTCCCTCCAGATAACCCCAGAGTTTCCCCGGATCATCCCGAGCCCCCCTCAGGGCCCAGACGCAGGGGGCTGCTGCCCCGCCCCCCTCCAGGGTGCCCCCGGGCTGTGGGGCTGATCCTGGGGGTCCCTCCCTGTTCCAGGCGAGTCTCCTGGCCTGCGAGGGGCTCTCGGGCGTCTGCCTCGTCCCCACCGTCGCCAGCAAGAAGATGATGCCCAAATCCGGCGGGAAACAGGACGGGAACCGGGAACGGGGCTCCAGCCCCGACCTCCTGGTACGGAGTGGGACGCCCTGGCTGGGGTCTGGCACCTTCCACTGGGGGATCCCGCCTTGAACTGGGGGATTTCGCCCTTTAATTTGGGGGTTTATGCCTTTAGTTTGGCTTTTCCCACCTTTGATTTGGGGTTTTCCTGCTTTAATTTGGAGTTTTCCACCTTTAATTTGGGTATTTCCGCACTTAATCTGGGGGTTTGCACCTTTAATTTGGGTATTTCCTCACTTCATTTGGCTTTTCTTACTTTTAATTTGGGGTTTTCCTGCTTTAATTTGGAGTTTTCCACCTTTAATTTGGGTATTTCCGCACTTAATCTGGGGGTTTGCACCTTTAATTTGGGTATTTCCGCACTTCGTTTGGCTTTTCCTACTTTTAATTTGGGGTTTTCCTGCTTTAATTTGGAGTTTTCCACCTTGAATTTGGGTATTTCCGCACTTAATCTGGGGGTTTGCACCTTTAATTTGGATTAATTTTAATTTAATTTCCGCACTTCATTTGGCTTTCCTTACTTTTAATTTGGGGTTTTCCTGCTTTAATTTGGAGTTTTCCACCTTAATTTGGGTATTGCTGCACATAATTTGGCTGTTTCCACCTTTAATTTGCTTTTTCTACATTTAATTTGGTTTTTTCCAGCTTTTTTTTTTTTGGTGTTTGCAACTAATTTTTTTTTCTGCTTTAATTTGGGCTATTCTGCCCCAAATTTGGCATTTTCCGCCTTTAATTTGCCTCTTCCTCCTTGAATTTGAATTTTTTCTCCTTGAATTTGAGGTTTTCTCCCTTTAGTCATCCTTTGCTGTATTTTATTTGACCTTTTCCACTTGTAATTTGGCTTTTTCCTGCCTTTATTTGGCTTTTTCCTGCTTTAGTTTTCCTGCTTTAGTTTCATTTTCCCACTTCTCCTTTGACCTTTTTCTGCTTTAATTGAATTTTTCATCCTTTCGTTTCCCATTTCTGGCCCTTGCTTGATTTTCCTTTCTTCACTCGCCCTTTGCTTTCTTTTATTGGACTTTTCCTCCTTCATTTGGATTTTTCCTCTTTTATTTGGTCTTTTCCTGCCTCGGATTTTCCTGTTCTAATTCCATTGTTTCCCCTTCAATTCCATTATCCCTCAACCTCCCCATTCCCTGCTCATCCTGAAACCCCCTCCCCAATTTCCTGCCCTGATTTACCCTCCCTAATCCCCCCACCCCAATTCCTGCTTTCCCAATCCCTCCTCCCCAATTCCTGCCCCCTTCCCAATCCCTCCCAATTCCTGGTCCCTCAATCTCCCTTTCCCAAATGCCCCCCAATTCCTTCCCCCTTCCCAACCCCCCACCCATACCCCCATCCCAATTCTTGCCCTCTACTCACCCCTTCCCAAACCCCTCTCCACCAATTCCTGGTCCCACAATCCCCCCTTCCCACTCCCCCCATTCCAATTCCTGCCCTGTTCCCAACCCCTTCCCAATTCCTGCCCCCCCAGTCCCTCCGCCAGGACCCCGACAAGCCCCGCGCCCGCAAGGACGATGATGCTCCTGAGGCCTCCAACCCCAAGAAATCCATGAAAAAGGCAGGTCCCCTCCCCCAGCAGGGGGTCCCCCCTCGATTTTGGGGTCTGGGGGGGGTCGGGGGCCATCTCGGGGGCCGCTGACACCCCCTCGCCCCCCCGGCAGCGCCGCAAGCGGGTTCCCGGCGCCGAGGGACCCCCGAGCTCCTCCCGCCGAGGATCCCAGGTTTGCCGCCGCGCCGCACGAGGAGGAGGAGGAGGAAGACAATCTCCCAAACTCCGGCAGGCGCAGGACGGCCGGGGGGGGGGATTTGGGGGGGCTGCTGGGGGTCCCCCCGGCTCTGAACCCCCATATCCCCCCCATTTCAGATGGTGGTGATTGAGCAAAACGGCTCCTTCCAGCTCAAGAACTTCATCTGCGACCACTGTTTCGGCGCCTTCCGGAGCAGCTACCACCTCAAACGGCACATCCTCATCCACACCGGTAATGAGCGGCCCCCGCCCCCTCCCTGCACCGCTAATGAGCCCTCGTTAATGAACAGCCCCCCGCCCCCTCCCTCGCTAATTGCCGGCCGGAATTCCAGGGGAGAAGCCGTTCGAGTGCGACATGTGCGACATGCGCTTCATCCAGAAGTACCACCTGGAGCGGCACAAGCGCGTGCACAGCGGGGAGAAGCCCTACCAGTGCGAGCGCTGCATGCAGGTATTCCCGGGAGAATTCCCGCGGGAATGGGCGGGGCACCCCGCCATTCACAGCGCCACCCCCAGAAGTGACCCCCAGTGCCTTGTCCCCGCAGAGCTTCTCCCGCACGGACCGGCTGCTCCGACACAAGCGCATGTGCCAAGGCTGCCAGACCAAGACCCCGCCCGACTCCCAGCTCCTGCTGTGAAAATCTGGGAATACCGGGAAGTTCAGGGGGTGCGGGAGGGGGGTGTTTCTTCCTGCACCCCCCCACATCACCATGCTCTGCCTCACCTGGATTTCTCACCCCTCTAAGGATGGGGAAGAACCCGAGCGCTGCCAGCATGAAAAAACTCGGATCGTTCCTGCCCTCTGGCCTAAAAACTTGGATTATGATCCCAAAAATCCTCCTGGAATCTTCAAGTGGCCCCCCCCACCATCGTTATACCCCTGAATCCACCCCTCCCCCTCTTAGGAAAGACTGGGAACCCCCAAACTGCCTGAAATCCCGGCGGATCCGGGATACCTGTGCACAGGTAGGAGGGTCCCGCTGGGAACAGCAGCATCAATCCCTCTCTTCTTTGGGAAAAGGAAGAAAACTGAAGATGCTGGGGGATGCCTCAGCCTGGGGGGGAGGGGGGTGTACCCCCTGTTTTTTGGTTATTTTTGGAAAATAGGGAAAAAAAGGAATTTGGGGGCTCCCCTTGAGCGGCGCATCCTGTGGGACACTCAGCAGCACTTCCCATTTCCTCTGGAACTCCTTCAGATTTTGGGGGATTTCTCCTACTTCCGCATAGTTTTGGGGTGCTGCCTATGTCCCCCCATGCTGGGAGGTCTGCCCCCTAGTGGGGGTGAGAAAAGGGGGGCGAGGGGCCCCCCGGATCAGGGGTGAGGTGGAGGGGGCAGGAGCAGCTCCCAAAGACCACGAAGCGGGCCCCTGCTCTTCCCCCCATTTTGGGGGGTCCCTGTCCCCCCATCACAGACTGTTCCAAGGGGCAAGAGAGATGAGTTTGCCCCCCCCCAATTTTGTGCCCTGAACCCCCTTTCTGGGCATGCAGGAGTTTCGGGAGGGGCCCATATTTTGGGGACCTCCCCCAATGACACTTCAAGAAGGACTTTGGCTCTGCTGAGCCCATTCCCCCAAATTTGTGGGGCCCTGGGGGGGGGCAGTTTGGGGGCTCTGGCAGGGGTTGGGGTGCTGGGGGAGGTTGGGGGATTCTGTTGGAGGGAGGGGGAACCCCAGGGCCCCCCACCTGCAAGGGCTCCCAGCCCCCTCACACTCCCCCAGCTTCATTTTTGGGGTGTTTTGTTGGGATTTAGGGTTTATTACAGTTATTTNCCACTGTGTGTCCTCTCTCCTCCTTTAGGGTTTATTTAAATAAAAAGTTGGGTTTTTGCTTTTTTTAACCCCAAATTTAAGTCCTTTGGGGCAGTGTGGGGGGACCCCGGAACCCACTCATGGCAAACAAAGTCAGGGGAGGTTACTTAGGGACTATGGGGCTTTTGCACTGGGGAGGGGAGCAGAGGTGTCCCCTCTTTATAGCTGGGGGTGTCCCCCGATTGGGGAGGGGTCCCCAAGTAGCCCCTTTGTCCCTGGAGGGGTCCCTAAGTCAGAGGAGACCCCAGATGCCCCCCCCCATACCCCAGGGGTGCCCCCTCACCTCAGAGGAGGTCCCAAGGTTCCCCTCTCCCCCCCCCCCA
>NW_024497297.1:2101517-2115723 GCF_017590055.1 Onychostruthus taczanowskii
AGGGGGGCAATTGTAGGGGGGGCCAGTAAGGCCAGACCCTACAACCCAGCCAGGCTGGGGGTAACAGAGATTTGGGAGGGTCTGGGGGGACCCCCAGGATTTTGGGGTCACCCTATGGCTTGAGCCCCCACCCCAAATTGGGGGGGGGGGTTGTGGGGGTCACCTTGTGTCCCCCATCTTTGGTCTCTGTAGTGTTTGGGGGGGGCGTCAGGGGAGGGCAATTTTGGGGGTTCCCTCTCTACCCCAACAGCATCAAAAAGCAAAACCCACAAGCAGCCCCCCCCCAATATAAACGGTGTCCCCCCCCAGATTTGGGGGGGGGGGTAGGATGTCCTGGGGGATAATGGGGGTGTCCCCCCCCCCAAATCCACCCTGTGTCCAATAAATAAACCGTGGGGGGGGGCACTGTGGGAGTGTCAGGCATTAATTTGGTGGGGAGGGGCTGGGCCCCTGAACTCTCCCCCCTCACAGCTCCCCCAGTACAAGGGGGGTGGCAGCAGGGTCTGAGGGGGCTTTGGCATGAAGCTGAGGTTTGGGGGGCGCCCCCAGACTCCCGCAGCTTAAGGCAATAGCTTTGCTCTATCAGTCTCTGCCCCGTTCCCCAAATTTGGAGGGGGGGGCACTTTGGGGAGCTCCCCCTCCCCAGAGCAAAATGGAGAAGGGGAAAGCAGCTTCCCTGGAAGGCAGCTCTGAGTGTCCCACCCCACTGGGGACGGGTTTTGGAGATCCCCCCCGAGCTGGGGGGGGCTATGGGGATGTGGGGGGGCCAGGGGGACTGTCCTGGGCGGCAGGAGGGTCTGGGGCTGGGGGGGGGCCATCCCGCCCCTCTTCGGTGAAGATTTCGGGGTTCTCCAGCATCTCCCGGATCAGGGGGGGCATCGGCCCCGGGATCTCCGTGCGCAGGGTGATGGCTCGTTCCGCCCCTGGGGAGCCAAAATATCAACACCCCTGAAGGCCTTGGGCCCCTCCTGAGAGATGGAACCCCCTTCCAAAAAATGAGCTTCAACACCCTCTCAAATTTCAACCCCCTCCAAAACCCTGAACCCCCAAAACCTTGGTCCCCTCCAAGACCTTGAACACCTCCAAAATGAGCTTCAATTGCTGCAAAGCCTGGACAAACCCCACAAGAGACTGAATCCCCCCGAGGCTTTGAATCCCACCCAAAAATGAACTTCAATGCCCTCCCAAACTTCAAAAGTCCCCAGCTTTCAAAACCCTGCAAAAGCTTCAATGCCTTCAAAACCTGGCACCTCCCCAGATACCCTGAACACCCCCAAAATGAGCTTCAAACCCCCCTCAAAACTTTGAAACAATCCCAGGACCTTCATCTGCGCCTCCCTGAGAGCTTCAAATGCTATGGTGCCAGGGGCAGGTTTGGGGGTGTCCTGAGGGGTTTTGGGGTCCGGGAGGGGTCCTGGGAAGGTCTGGGGGTTACCCCCTTTAGTGGTGACTTTGAACAGCGTTTGGGAAGGTCACTGGGAAGGCTAGGGGGTTTTGGGGGGGATCCCAAGGGGGTCCTGGCAGGGTTGCCGCAGTTTGGGGGTGCCCCGGGGCTCTGGGGGTTGCTCACCCTTGGTGCTGATGCCACGCAGGTCAGTGATTTTGAGCAGCATCCGGGGGAAACGCTGCGGCTGCCACGGGCGCCGGCGCCGGGCATAGACCCGGAGAGCCTCGAGCAGCGGCTCCTGCAGCCGCTCCACCCGCCGGGGCTGCTCCAGCTCCATCCGGTCTGGGGAGACAGAGACACCACCTGGATAGACATTGTCCCCATCTCCCCTGTCCCTGTGTCCCCACATGCCCATCTTCTGTCCTAGAGATCCCATTTCCCCCCAGTGTCCCCTCGTGTCCCCACCTCTGCAGTTGAGCAGCCACAACTCAGTCCCGTGTCCCCATGTCCCCCTGCCCGCCGCAGCCCTGACACACCCTCATGTCCCCACAATGTCCCCCATGTCCTCACCCTGACAGATGAGGCAGTGGCACTGAGCAGCCCTGACTGTGTCCCCTGTGCCCCCCATCCCCCGATGTCCCCCATGTCCCCACCCCCACAGATGAGGCAGATGGCACTGAGCAGCCCGGTCTCGGTGTCATCGAGCTGCAGCGGCAGCAGCTGCCCCGCGAAGGCAAACACGAGGTCGGTGAGGGGCCCGAATCCCGCGTTGTGCATCTGGGTCCGGGTCAGCGTCAGCCCGTCCGAGAACGTCATCGTGTCCTGCTCCGGCGTGTAGCGGGTGCAGATCCGCAGCATCTGCAGGGCAGGGACCCCAAAATCACCAAGGGGCCCGAAAATACCTCCAGGGACACCAAAAATCCACCCAGGGTCAGCCCATCCCGTCACTGTGTCCTGCTCTGGAATGAAGCAGGTGCAGATCCACAGCATCTGCAGAGCAGAGACCCCAAAATCCACCCAGGATCTGCCCATCCTGGAGCATTGTCGTGTCCTGTTCTGGCTCTGCCACAGGACAGACACAGCACCAGGGGACAGGGACACCTCAAAACAGCCCAAGATCACCAAAAGCACCTAAGGCACCCCAAAGTTTCCCACAAAGGGATCCCCAAACCCACCCAGCTCCTCTCCAGGACATCGGTCTGTGGGGCGGCAAGCTCAGGACCATTGTGGGCCAGCCCAAGCTCCTTCAAGGAGCCCCCCAACCCAGGTGAGGAGCCCCCAAACATCCTGAGGAGCCCCCCAAACCCTCACCAGGATGTCGAGGCAGGCAGCCTTGAGCAGAGTGATCTGGTCAGCCATGCTGAGCCCTGTGAAGCCCGGGAGCCGCTTGGCGAACTCCACGATCTTGATGATGCACTTGGTGGCCAATTCGCTGAACTTGTCCCACAGCCCCAGGTCCAGCTGCACCCGGTGGTCAGCGCTCGAGTTCTGGGGGCATGGGGGGGGCCACGGCTGTTAGGGGATTGTTCAGGAACCCCTGCGACCCCCTGGAACCTCTGGGACCCCAACCCCAGCACCCTGAACTTGTCTCACAGCCCCAGGTGCAGCTGCACCCAGTGGTCAGCGCTCAGGTTTTGGGAGGATGGGCTCAGTTATGGGGGTTCAGGGTGGATTGGGACTCCCTGGGACCCCCTGAGACCCCAGCCTCAGTAACCCACAGGTCCAGCTGCACCATGTGGTCAGTGCCCAATTTATGAAGGACACAGGCTCAGTTATGGGGGTTCAGGACCTGCTGGGGTCCCCTGGAAGCTGCTGGCACTCAGTGACCCCCAGCCCCTGAACCCAACCCCAGCCCCAGGTCCAGCTGCCCCCCGTACTCAGCAGTTGAGTTTTCAGGGGTCAGGGCATGCAGAGACCCCACTCTGAGCTCCAGCATTAGGGTCCCTCCAATAAGTAGCCCCCCAAACACCACCCACGACCCCCAGTGCTCTGTCCCAGTGACCCCTCCCCCTGAACTTGTCTCCCCGCCCCCCCCAGTGCTCAGTGCTTATGTTTTGGAGTGGTCAGGAGGGAACAAGGACCCAGCTGTAGATGTGAGGACTGGGGTTAGGGTCAGCCCCAAAGGGACCCCCAAAACCCCCTGGTGCCCCACTCCCCCTGAACATGTCCCCAGCTCCACCTGCCCCCAGTGCTCATGTTTGGGGGAATCAGGAGGGAGCAGCGACCCTGCCCCAGATCCGAGGGCTGGGGCCCCCCCTTGGTGCCCCCAGACCCCCAAGCCTGCTCACCGTGGTGTACTTGCCCAGCTGGCCCAGAGAGGGGAAGGTCTCCTGGTGGGCTCTGCTGACCCTCCGCACCAGCTCGGCCAGCTCGGGGCTCAGCTCATCCCCCCCCAGATCCTCCTTCACCTCCTTCTTCCTCTTGTTCCGGTCGTTCCGCACGGCTGGGGGGGTGGGATTTGGGCGTTGGGGGCATTGGTGTGCCCCCTCAGATCCCTCCCGGGTGGGGTTTCCTCCCCTCTCCCCCAAAAATCTCCCCATGGGACAGGAACATCCCCACCATGAGCAGCCCCAGGACCATGGGACCCCTCAGCAAAGCTTTTGGTGGGGGGGCTCAATTTTAGGCAACTCCCCTGCAGGACCAAGGGGGGAAAGCCTCACACCCAGCAGTCCCTTCCACAGCCCCAGATCCCTCCCAAGAGCAGGAACATCCCCAGGCCCACGGGACACCACCAGGGCCCCTCAGCGATGTTTGGGGGGGGTCCCCAACTTCGGGGGACCCCGGCCCAGACCCCCTCGCACCTTCCTTGGACATTCCGACCTGGAAGCACTTCTGGAGGCGGCAGAACTGGCAGCGGTTGCGGGTGACCTTGTCGATCTGGCAGTTGCGCTCCCGGTGACACGTGTACACCATGTTCTTCTGGATGCTCCTCCGGAAAAACCCCTGCAGTGGGAAAACGGGGGTCAGGGGGGCACCCCTAAACTGGGGGCACCAGTATCACATCCCCAGGGATCCCAGTAAGGCTCCCCAGTGCTTGGAGTGGAGCTCCTCAGTGGCTCCCCAGTATCCCAGGGTGGGGCACAGGGCTTGGGGGGCTCCCAATGGGGTACCCACTGGCCTGGGAAGGGGTCCCCATCCCCCAGGTGTGGTCCCACTCACCCCACAGGGTCCGTGATGTCCCCAGGTGCCCCCATTACAGCTCCCCAGTGCTTGGGGGATTCCCACTCCCCCAAGGGGTCACCCTATCTCGAGTGGATCCCCACTGCCTGCGGAGGGCCCCTTTTCTTGGGGCAGGCCCACAGTGTCCCCAGGACCTCCCTCCTCCAAGTGCTGGGTCCCCACTTCCCCCCACTCCCATCACAGCGTCCCCACTGCCCACCCCCCCAGGTTTTCCACTGTCTCAGGGGTCCCCCTGCCCCGAGAGGTCCCCAGTGCCCCCCCCCGGGGTTTCCACTGTCTCAGGGGTCCCCCTGCCCCGAGAGGTCCCCAGTGCCCCCCCCCGGGGTTTCCACTGTCTCAGGGGTCCCCCTGCCCCGAGAGGTCCCCAGTGCCCCCCCCCGGGGTTTCCACTGTCTCAGGGGTCCCCCTGCCCCGGGAGGTCCCCAGTGCCCCCGGCCCCCCGCACCTTGCAGCCCTCGCAGGAGCTCACTCCGTAGTGGTACCCAGAGCTGCGGTCGCTGCACACGAAGCAAGGCTTGTGCACGCGGGGGGGGGGCGGTGGCGAGGGGGGGCCCGTGTCCCCCAAAACCCGCCCAGGGGAGGGCTCCAGGGCTGGGGGGGCAAAAGGTGGGGGGAGTTAAACAGCCCCTCTCGACCGCTCTCCAAAGGGAACCCAGCCCACAATGGGGGGTGGGGGAAACCGAAGCACGGGGGCGTGTGATTTTGGGGGTCTCACTGTCACCTCCACGGCCCTAAAACCTGGGCTGCAAAACCCCAAAATCGGGGTCTGGAATCCGGAGTTTCCACCATGGTCAGTGTGCATCCTCTCCCCCCGATCCCCAGCACCTGGTGTGGGGATGTACCCAGCTTCTCCAACCCCAAAATCCAGGGGAAGGAGGGTCCCCAAGCCCCCTCAAATCCCCCCCGCGCAGTGCCGGGGGTGACACAGGGGGGAGGGAGGAGCCCCCGGCGCGCAGCCCGGGCGGCAGTGGGGGAGGGGCGGCTGGTTTCAGATTTTTTTTTTTTTTTGGGTAGGTTTTGTGTGTTTTGCTAAAAAAAACCCCAAAATTGCTGAAATTGAGGAAATTCCGGCCTCGAGCAGCGCTTGTAACCGCGGGGGAGAGGGGGAGCGAGGGGGACCCCGCCCAGCGCGTGCCACGGGCACCCCAAAATAACCCGGGGGGGGAGGACCCCACCCTAAAAACGGGGCCGAAATTGGGGACCACACTCCGCCCCCCACCCGTGCGCACCCCAGGTTTGGGGAGGGCTGGCTGTGACCCCCCCCCATCAATACTCGGGATGCCACGCAGAGGGTTGAGGCGGGGAGGGGGTTTCATTTGGGGGGTGCAGGTACATTTGGTGCACCCCACCGTGCGTGTTCTCTCTTAAAGTTTGATTTTTGAAGGGGGAGGAACCCAAATTAAAGCATCCTCTCCCCATAAAAAACAGCACCCCAAAAACATCCGCGGGGCCACAACTCTGTGGGGCCCCCGATTTTTTGGGGTCTCCCCGCTCCAAGGGGCGGCCTCCCATCAGGCCTTAAATTGAGGGGGGCGGGGGGAAGTTCCTCCACCCAGGGTGGAATTTGGGGGGGCACGGGGGTTCCCCCCAAAACCCGGGGGGTGACGCCCCCCCCGCCCTGCTGAGAAGGGCCCCCTCCCCCCCGCCCCCGCGCCAAGTGGGGTTCGGGCGGTTTTGGGGCAGCCCCGCAGGGGTTAAAGTGCCACATTGGCAGCGCGGGGGGGACGCGGGGGGACGCGGGCGCGGCCACGACTGGAACCAGTTAGGCCGAGGAACTGGGAGGGGGGAGGACACAGGAGGAGGCAACGCACCACTGGCAGAGGTGGAAGGGGGGGGATTTAGGGGCTTTTTAGGGGATTCTCCCCTCCCACCCTGTTTGCGCCCAGATTGACACGCGGAGGGCTCCTGTGGGACCCCCAGGACCCCCCTCATGGGCACTCCCAAAACCGGGTGCCTTTTTCTACCCTCACAAAGAGGTCTGTGACCCCCCCCAAAATAACAAGGTTCGGGGTCCCTGAGCCCCTCCAAAGCAGGGTCCGGGGCCCCCGACTCCCCCAAGAGCGGTTCTGTGTGGTCCATGTCCCCGTGCCCCCCCAATACCGGGTCTCTATTGCTGCCCCCCAAAGGGCTCCGGGACACCGCGACCACCCCAAAAACAGGCTCCAGGTCCCTGGAGCCCCCAAAGCGGCTCCCCCAGCGCGGCCCCCACGTCCCTGTGCAAAACGGGCCTGGGACCCTGCCCCCCCACAACCCGGGACCCTCCTGGGGAGAATTTGGGGATGTGCCCCCCCCCCCCACGCACTCGCCCCCCACCGCGCACACGCCCCCGGCCACCCCCTCGCGTCATTCCCGCACACGCCCAGGCCGCTCTGGCACCCACGCGCGTCACTGCCGCCACCCCCCGCGTCACCCCCGGGTCACCCTCGCCCCCTCCCACGCGCGTTCACACCCCCGGGCGCGCTCTCCACCCCAGCTCCCGGCGCACCCACGCACCCACTCGCGGACACGGGGCCGCCCCCGCACCGCCCCGCCGGCTCACGCAGCCTGGCACCCGCTCTCACACTCGCTGGCACACTCGGGTTCACTCTCGGAGACCCCACCCCACGGCCCCGACCCCCCCCACGCTCCCCACACCCACTCGCAGCCGCCCCCGCGGGGGCACAACCGGCGCACGCTCGCCTCCTGTGCACACGCACTCGCTCGTTTGGGCACCCGAGGGTCTCCCGGGCACCCCTCGCACCCACTCTCGACACGAACACCCCCCACGCACCCACCCGCACTCGCTCTCACACCCATTTGCACGCTCAGTTCACACCTGGCCGCGCTTCCCCGCCCCCCTCAGCCCCACACCCACTCGCGAACGCTCCCACCCCTCGGGCGCTCCCGATCCCCCTCAGCCCCCTCGCCCCCGCAGGGATTAGGGCGGGGGCTGGATGGGGGCGGGGCTTCGGTGGGAGGAGCTGAACTGAGAGGGGAAACAGGGCGGGGCCTGGAGGGGCGGGGTAGTTTGGAATGTGAGGGCTGAAATGTGGGAGGGGCTTAAATGGGCGGGGCTAAATTGGGCGCAGGGCCTGGGCTAAGAGGGCGGGGCTCGGAAGGGGCGGGGCCTTGAGTGGCTTGACTGAATAGGAACGAGGCGTGGCCTCGGGGATGGGCGGGGCGGAGTTGATTTGAATGGGGCGTGGTCTGAGTGAGGGGCGGAGCTCGTGGGCGGGGCTGGATGGGGAATGGGCGGGGATTGGAGCAGAGGGTGCGGCCTGGGGCACGCCGTGTCGTGTACACACGTGTCACATGTGTCACACGGTATCAGACGTGTTTGTCCCCTCCGTGTGTCCTCCCTCCCTGGGGGGTACCCAGGCCACGTCCCCTGTCTCCCCCAACGCCTCCCAGTCCTCCCCGTCCCCGCGTTACGCCCTCCCCAGTCCCTCCCAATTCCACCCCGTGCACTCCCAGTCCTCATGTCACCACCCGTCTCCCCAGTCCTCCCAGTCCTCCCAGTTCTTCCAGTCCTTTCCAGTTCCCCTGTCACTACTCCAGCCCTTCACAGTCCCTCCCAGTCCCCTTGTCACCCTCCCAATCCCTCCCAGTCCTGCCAGTTCTGCCAGTCCCCCACATCATTTTCCCAGTCCTTCCCAGTCCCTTCCAATCCCCTTGTCACTCCCCCGTGTGCCCACTGTGCACAGGTGTGTGTCAGCATGCCCAGGTGTGTTTGAGCATACCCAGGTGTGCACAGGTGTGAGCGAGTGTGCGCAGCCGTGTCTGGGTGTGCCTGGGCACCTCCGGGTGTGCGAGGGCTGTGCCAGCACCGCCTGCCCAACTGCATTTCTGCATGAGTAACACACCTGCACTCGGGATCACTGCACAGGTGACATACCTGTACACAGGATCACTGCACAGGTGACACACCTGCACTCGGGATCACTGCACAGGTGACATACCTGTACACAGGATCACTGCACAGGTGACACACCTGTACACAGGATCACTGCACAGGTGACACACCTGCACTCGGGATCACTGCACAGGTGACATACCTGCACACAGGATCACTGCACAGGTGACACACCTGTACACAGGATCACTGCACAGGTGATCCTGTGTACAGGTGTCACCTGTGCACTCGGGATCACTGCACAGGTGACACGCCTGCACACAGGATCGCTGCACGTGTCCCACACCTGCACATGGGATCACAGCACAACGCACACACCTGTACATAGGATGGTCACGTGTCACTGCGTGTGTCACACGCCTGCACATGGGATCACAGCACAACGCACACACCTGTACATAGGATGGTCACGTGTCACTGCGTGTGTCACACGCCTGCACATGGGATCACAGCACAACGCACACACCTGTACATAGGATGGTCACGTGTCACTGCGTGTGTCACACGCCTGCACATGGGATCACAGCACAACGCACACACCTGTACATGGGATGGTCACGTGTCACTGCGTGTGTCACACACCTGCACATGGGATCACTGCACATGTCACACACCTGTACACGGAATCACTGCACAGATCACACACCTGTACATGGGATAGTTATATGTTACTGTGTGTGTCATACACCTGTACACGGGATCACTGCACAGGTCACACACCTGCACATGGGATCACTGCACGTGTCACACACCTGTACACGGGACCATTGCACAGGTGACACACCTTCACACAGGATGGTCGTGTGTCACTGTGCATGTCACACGCCTGCACACGGGATCACTGCACGTGTCACACACCTGTACACAGGACCATTGCACGGGTGACACACCTTCACACAGGATGGTCGCGTGTCACACGCCTGCACATGGGATGGTCACATCTCACTGCATGTGTCACACACCTGTACACAGGACCATTGCACGGGTGACACACCTTCACACAGGATGGTCGCGTGTCACACGCCTGCACACAGGATGGTCACATCTCACTGCATGTGTCACACACCTTTGCCCAGCCTCCAGCGTGCAGACGCATGTCTGGGCATGGGGACACATGTGCGGGGTGTGTCCCTGCACGTCACATGCATGCACGCACGCGTCCCCATGCCCGGACACACATGTAACCCCCCCCAGCCGCACCTCTCCCTCCGTTCCGGGAAAGGGGAGGGAGGGGCAGGAATGGGCTCATGGAAAAAGTTTTGGGTGGAAATTCCTCTCCCCGCCCCTCCCCCACGGCGGCTCAATGGCCCCTTTGTGCGGCCCCGGCCCTGCCCCCGCCACGCTGGGACCCCCCCCACCGTGTGTCTGGCCCAATCCCCCTGTCCCCCGTTTGTCCCCCCATGTCTCCCCACAGCCCCCACGGCTCCACAATTCCCTGTGAGCCCCCATCGTGTCCCCACCACGTCCCCCCGTGTCCCGCATGTCCCTAACCTGTGTCCCCCCCAGCAGCCTCCCCCCGCAATCCCGCTGCCCCCCAAGTCCCCGTAACCCTGGGTCCACCCAACCATGTCGCCCTATGTCTTTCGTGTCCCCTGTGACCTCCATAAACCCATGTCCCCAATGTTCTGCGTGTCTCCCCATGGCCCCCGTGTCCCTCATGCTGCCCCATGTCCCATAACCCCTTCCTCCCCCCAATCGTGTCCCCCCGGTGTCCCCTGTCCCCCACGTCCCCTGTGCCCTACCCTGTCTCCATAATCCTGTGTCCCATGTCCCCTGTACACCCCTATGTCCCCTGTGTCCCCCCCAGCTGTGTTCCCCATGTCCCCAGCATCCCCCGTGTCACCGTGCCCCGCCATGTCCCTGGGCCCCCGCATCCCCCCCAAGCTCATGTTCCCTGTCCCCAGTTTCCTCCAGGACCCCGGTGCCCCCCCGTGTCCCCCCCCCCGGCCCCGCCTGAGCGTCAAGTGAGGGGGGCCCGGCCCCCCCCGCGCCGCAGCACGGAGCCCCGGCGGTGAGTGAGGGGCGGGCAGGGCAGCCCCCGCTAACGGGACACGGAAAGGGGGCACCGGGGGCACCGGGGGTACCGGGGGGTGGGTCACCGGGGGCTTTGCTCGGGGGTTTGCTCCAGGCTCCCGGCAGGAGCTCTCTGAGGGCGGGGGTCCCCACACCTCCCGTGCGTGGCGGGGGCTGTTCTTCGGGCTGGGGATGCCGCAAACCCCCCGCGGGGGGTGCTCTGGGGAGCGCTGGGGGTCTCCACAATGCCCCGTGCGTTGTGTGGGGGTCCCTTGGGAGGGTCTCCACCAGTCCCCGCGGTCTCTGGGGGTCTCTGGGGGTCTCTGTGGACGCCTCTGGGGAGCCTGGGGGGCCGTGGGCTCCCTGTGTCACGTGACACGGGCCAACATGGCGGCGCCCATGGGACCGGAAGCGGAAGTGGCTTCGCAGAGGCACCGCGGGGCAGCTGCGACGGCGCCGGGGTCCGGGGGTATGGGGGGGCCCTGAGGGATCCGGGGGTTACCGGAAGGGGTGCAGGGGCTTCGGAGGGTCTGAGAGGTGTCTGGGGAGGTCCTGCGGGGCAACTCTGGGGTCGCGGGGGGGCTATGGGAGTGGAGGGGGCGCTGTGTGGGGCTGTAGGGGGTGTATGGGGGGCTTCAGGAGGATTTGGGGTGCGAGGGTCCCATGGGAGGGGGTGTGGGGGTTCTGTGAGGATCTTATGGGGAGTCTATGGAGGTCCTATGTGGAGCGTGTGGGGGCGGCCTGTTGGGGGGTCCTCTGGGGGTCTGTGGGGGGTTGTGGGGAACTCCGGTGGGGGTTTGGGGTCTATGGGGGCTCTGTGGGGTCTGGGTGGGCTTGGAGGGGTGGTGCGGCCTGTGGAGGAGCTGTGGGAGACTGTGTGGTGTACCAGTGATGCTGTGGGTCCCTATGGGGTGGGGTGTCCCTATAGAACCCATGGGCTGTCTGGGGAATTTGGGGCTCCTGGGTGGTCTCTCTGGACTCTCCCAGCTCCTCGTAGTGCTGATCTCCCTCTTTCCTTCCCCAGGCTCTCCTGAGCCCCCTCCCCACCATGTTCCTGCTGCCCTGCTCTGCCCTCGCCCTCCTCCTCCTCACCTGCCTGGCTCTGGAGCCGCCCCCGCGCCGCCCCCCGCCCTCCAACCCCGCGTTCCGCGGCTTCCAGCGGCAGTTCCTGCTGGGATACCTGCCGGCGCTGGCTGCCGACTGGCTGCAGGGCCCGCTGCTCTTCCAGCTGCTGCACGGCCGGGGCTTCCTGCGCAGCCAGATCGCCGCCCTCTACTCCTGCGGCTTCGCCTCCAACGTCGCCTTCGGCCTCGTCTCCGGGGTTTTTGTGGATCGGCTGGGCCGCAAGAAGTCCTGCGTGCTGTCCTCGGGGCTGTGCTCCGTGTCCTGCCTGCTGCAGCTCTCCCAGGATTTCTTGGCGCTGGCAGCTGCCCGGGTGCTGGCGGGGCTCGGCACCTCCCTGCTCTTCTCCGCCTTCGAGTCCTGGTACGTGCACGAGCACCTGGAGCGCCACGACTTCCCGGCCGAGTGGATTCCCGACACCTTCTCCCGCGTGGCGCTCTGGAACGGCGGCCTGGCCGTGGCGGCGGGGCTGCTGGCCGAGCTGCTGGCCGAGGGGCTGGCGCTGGGCCCCGTGGCCCCGTTCCTGGCGGCGCTGCCCTTCCTGGCTCTCTCGGGGATCTTCGCCGGGAAAAACTGGGATGAGAACTACGGGAAGAGCCGGCCCTGCGGGAAGGCCTGCGGGGAAGGCCTGCGGGGCCTCGTATCCGAGCCGCGGGCGCTGCTCCTGGGGCTGGTGCAGGCCCTGGTGGAGAGCATCCTGCTCATCTTTGCCTTCCTTTGGACGCCCGTCCTGGAGCCGCACGGGATCCCGCTGGGAATCGCCTTCTCGGGCTTCACGGCCGCCGGCGCCGCGGGCTCGGCGCTGTTCCGGCGCGGCGTCACCGGGAGGCTCCGGCTGCAGCCGCTGCGGCTCCTGCCCGGCTCCGTCCTGCTGCTGGCGCTGGCCCTTCTGCTCCTGGCCCTGCCGCTGGACGCCCCCGGCGACTTCCTCGCCGTGCTGCTGCTGCAGCTCTCCTGCGGGATCTACTTCCCGGCCATGGCGTTCCTGCGGCGCCGGCTGGAGCGCGGCGGGGACCCGGCGGGGGCGGCGCGGTGGCTGCGGTGTAATGGGGACAGCAGGGTGTGACAGGGACAGCTTGATGGGGACACTGGGGTGTGATAGGAATGGGGACACTGGGGTGTGACAGGGACAGCAGGACAGGTGTGACAGGGACACAGAGATGTGACAAGGAAAGGGAGACACTGGGATGTCACAGTGACAGGAGCACCAGCTCTATGGGGGCACCAGGGACACAGGGACAGCTTGATGGAGCACTGGGATTTGACAGGGACAAGGACAGTAACACCTGGCTGGGACAGGAACACTGGGACAGCTCAACAGGGACACCAGAGTGTGACAGGGTCAGGGACACAGGAAGAGCCCATGGAGTCACCAGGCAGTGATGGGGTCACAGTGTGACCCCTGTGCTGAGCTGTGAGTGACAGAAACAGACACCCATGGGGACACTGAGCACTGAGGGGCCACAGTGCCACCCACGATGGACTGTGGGTGACAATGACACCCCTTGAGGACACTGAACTGCAGTGGGTCACAGTGCCACCCCACGATGGACTGTGGGTGACAGTGACACTGGGACACCCGATCGATCATGACAAGGAACTGTGACAGTCACAGTGTCACCCCGTGGCTGAGCTGTGGGTAACAGTGACGCTGGGACACCCCACTGGTGATACTAAGCTGCAACAGGTCACAGTGTCACCTCCATGATGAAATATAGGTGACAGTGACACTGGGACACGCCGATGGTGACACAGAGCTCTGCTGGTGACCCGTTACCAGTGCCACCCCCACAAGAAGCTTGGGTGGCAACATGGGGACAGCCTGAGGTGACACTGAGCTGGACAGATCACGGTGTCACCCCCATGGGGGTGATGGGGACACCAGTACACCTCGGGGGCTGTGACAGGTCACAGTGCCACCTCCCCCACGGCACAGCAGAGGGGACATGGGGACACCAGGCCAGGTGTGCCCTGTGACCGACCCCGTGTGGTGTCATGGGGGTGGGGGGGTGTATTAATTACTTAATGAATTTCTAATAAACCCACCCAGTAGAGGTGTTTGTGAAGTCCTCCTCCTCTTCCTGCCCCCCAAACCTGGGTCTGGGGGACCCTGAAACCCCTCCAGAGCGGCCCCAGTGCAAACCAGTGACTCCCAGTCCAGCCATGTCTCCAGTGCAAGCTTTGCGCTGGTTTGACCCCAAGCTGAGCCCCCTCAGTGCCCCCAATATCCTCCAGTTCCCCCAGTCCTCCCAGTAACCCCCCCATTCCCGCAATTTTCCCAGTTCCCAGCTGTGTTCCTACTTCCCTCCGTTCCCCACAGTCCCCCCTTGCGCCTCTCGCCCCATCCCCGCAGCGTCACGTGACCTTGACGCGCACTCCTCGCTTTCCCCGCTAGGCTCCGCCTTCCGCCAGCTTCGTCTTCCGATTGGCTGAGGGAGCCGTCAGTCGTGGCGCAGCGGGTGGCGATTGGTCCGTGGAGCTCAATGGGCGGGCATAGGGAGGTGGAAGCGAGCGGCGCCCGGATGTGAGCGCGGCCCATGGAGGGGGCGGGACCCCCGGTAAGGGGCGCTGGGGGCCGGGGGGAGATTGGGGGGGTCCTGAGGAGCTTTGGG